>NC_134316.1:47913290-48239770 GCF_964195595.1 Calonectris borealis | reverse complement strand
TATGTTTCTCTTAGTCTCTCTAATCTTTCCACATTCTTGTTAGTTGGAACTTTAGCCTATGGTAGCTTTCAGCACCATACTTTCTTTTGATACCATAAGTCTCTCTCCACAGCCATGCATTTGAATCCTTCTACCAGTCATCCTTGCTCAATCTGTTTCTGATTGATTTGGAGAGCAGTAACATTGCAGGAGCCCAGACAACATTTTTCACAGGCTACATCAAAGCAATTTCCAAATGGACGGTTACAGTGAGCTGTTATATTTCCTCTGTTCTCAAGGAGTGAGGCCAGTGCACAAAGTCAAGAGAGAAATAACAATGGTAGCAAAGTACCACTGCACAATTATTGAGTTCTTGATTAACCCAAAAATATTCGGCCGCTCTCTTTTTGAATAAAGAACCCTGGCATTTTGTCACCTTTCCAAAATGCTTAAAGCCTAAAGTCCAAGAAGTTTTGGCATGACTATTCTGTTTCAAGAATCTGAACTTTCTCCATATTTCACTAATGAAGTTTCTTCATTTACAGCACTTGCTACTTGAGAGTGAAAGGAATAAAGCATCTGGAAAGCCAGTAAGAATGCAAAGAAACCATTGAGGTCTATACATAGACTTTCTTACAAAGGAAGAAATTTTGATCAGGGAAATGTAGTCTTTCCATCTGGGAAATGTAGTTGATCAGCATTGCTCAATGACTGTATTTATCACTGGGACTTGAACCAGCATTCTGTCTGCAGCTTTGAAGATTTAATTCTACTTGAAAATCGGGTTTTCTAGCGCAGTCTGGTGACTAAATCTGGGGAAAGAACATGAGAAAAAACAAAATGGAGAGGTGAGGAGTCTATGTCCTAGTCCCTGTTCTGCTACAGAGCTGCTGTGTGACCTTGGACAAGACACTCAACATCCATGTCTTACTGCTTCCATTGCCAAATGAGACAAGGCTGACCTGCCTTCGAGGGGGCTGCGAGCTTCAATTTTTTAACATCTCGGCACAGAACCACTCAAAACTGCAAAATAGAGTCTTTTGTTGTTGTAACTAAAAAATTGAGATTTCAGCTCAGTAAAAATTAAAAATCGACACTTTCTTGTAGCCCTAGGGATGATGACGTAGATCCACTTAAGTAAGTGCAGGAAGGCTCTGAGGGATGGGAAGACTAACAAATCACAGCATAAATGAATGAACAGAAACATCCGGCACAAGTTTTCCTAGCTGTCCTCACCTCTGCTACTTTGATTAATAGGGAACAATGAAATAAACAGTGCTGGAGGACAAACCGAGTAGCAAAGAATTCTAACTGACAATTTGCTGCTAAAATACATAGTCCCTTGCAAAACCTATTGATTAATGGAGTCTCTCTGCTAGCATAAAAAAAATGCACACACAACAGAGGAAAACAAATTCAAGTAAATACTCTCATTAGGAAACTCAGCACCATGCAGCATTTAATCTGTCTGCTACTCAGTAACAGCAGCACACACAAGTACCTTTTCTCTTTTGTTATTACTCACGCGGAGCTATTAATCATCAGACAACAAACAAGAGACCAAAAGGAGAGAGGAGAAGGGATAGGCCTGCTTCGCCCTCGGTGCAGCTACTGCGGAGGGCAGAGCGCCCAGGAGGGGCACAAGGCGGCCTCCCAGCCCCGGCAGAGCGGGGGTCGCAGGGGGTGCGCGCACCGAGGGTGGAAGAGGTGCGCTCTTCTTGCAGCAGTGATGCAGGGTGCCACCAGCAGGACCCTGAAGTCGCCTTCCCTTGCCAGCCGAAGTTTTTAGTACAACACTGCCATCTATTGCCTGAAGTTCCCGATCTGAAGGAGGCTGGATGTTACACGGTGGTCTGTCTCGCAAGATGATCCCAGGTCTGAAACCATACGCGGCGTCCCACGAGCCAAACGCCGCGGAAGTTACATCCTAGACCTATCCTTTGACCTTCCAGCCCAAGCACGTTATCATGACAGGTTGCCAGCTCAAGGCTGAGTAAGGAAAGAGAAGCTGACCAGGCTGGACATTTGCAGATAGGGCAATACGAAAGAGGAGAGGGGCTCTAACTGTTCTGTTCTGACCAAACCCTTCTGAATTAACCTGCATTAACCTTTTGAATACCACACCGACTGGACATTTATTCAGAAGATGTACAATGGAGGAACCTGAAAAGCTGACTTCAAATGGTTACCATATTAGAGCAATACTCCAAGGGTCAAAGGAGGGAGAGGAGTTCTTGTACAAATTACTGGCTTATTAACAGAACATTAAATCACTCTAAAGCAATACTTTAGCTGAGTGTAAATGCGGGAAAATGGTTTTCCCGCTTCTAAAACAGGCTGTTCGCAAAGTCCACCCACTGCTTGCTATTCAGCCTGGAATGCACATTTCTTAATTCATTATTGCATGCCATTATACAGGTAGATGAACATAGATATGTGGAAATAAAACTCAGAGTTTAGGCCTCAGAGTTTGTCAGTAGGATAATTTGCAAAAAACATCACCCCAATGTTCTCGTGACGGAGTAACTCTGATCACAAAGACGGCCAACTCCACATCTCCTGTAGGCTCCCCCAGCTCACCTACCTCTTGGCCATTCTGTCACATTTCACAGCTGCCATGTCCTTTGAATGGGAAGTTAACAACTTGATGTGATTTCTAAAAAAAGAAAGAAAAATATTTGAATTTTTCCTCTACATTTTGTATGCGAGAAGTCTTTTATGATTCATCTTCCTCCCAAAAAAACATTTTGTTTTCTTGATTTTAATTCTCTTACAAGGGCCTTTCCCAATTTATGTCGCAAGCCTACCATTTTTGTCTTTTCATTTTATTATTTAAAAAAAAGGAGGAGAATGGTAGAGGACCAATAAAAGGAAAAACACCAAAGAAAAAGTGAAAAGAATTGATGGAAACAGACATTTGGTAGTGACACTAAATAATTAAAAACAAAACTCGGAATACTTTGATGAAATGTTTAAAGCAGCTGCAATCTTGATGACTGACAGACTTTTTTGTGTCCTAGGTCAACAAAACTTAATGTGAATTTCAACTTCTTTCAGCAAGGCCCGGGACACTACAAAGTGAATCTCTAAGGGCTCCGTTATTACTAGCGCAGTGGGGATTTTTCTATTATGTATAAATGTTTGTGATTGAAACTTCTGTACCCTACTATATGTGGGGATTTACTTCATCAATGATACCATAATGACTTTGTTTGGATTTATTAAGCTTTGATCTTTAGTATTCACCCAGAACTCCTGTGACCCCAGCTGATGTTTGGTGTGCAGGACCCAGCTGACTTTGCAGATCATTTTTTAAGACGACGTCACTACGCCCCCACATGCCCTCCCAGAAAGGAAAGGTTCTAACAGAGCTTTCGCTACATGGACTATGTCATCTCTAAAGGAGCTGTTGTGAAAAACAAGAGTGCATTCAAGTAAAATAAGATTTTACAGTCTAGCCCAATCAATATTTCCCCAGATGTAGAGGATTATATTTAAACATTTCAACCATAAAATTACTCATTGACTTGCCTTATAAGAAAAGCCTTTTCAGTTTTGCCTGGGTACGTCTTACTGCTTCCAGGTACTCAATCCAACAGCTTCATCCCATCTGAAGGTGAAGGAAGGAAAGAAAAAAGGGACTGAAAAATTTAAGTAATGTAAAGCACAAAGAAAGACCTTTTGTAATGTTTTTAAAGGTTAGAACACTTACCTGATTAAACCATGTGGGAAAAAAAGGGGAGGTTCCAGAGGCTTCCAGTGGTTGTTGATTTTGTGAAGGGGACACATATCTCATCCCAATGCTGCTTCCCAGGTCATCCAAGAGGATAATTCCCTTCCTGTTGTCTTCCAACACTCACCAAAAGACATTTTGATTAACGTCTATTCATGAATCTTACACAAAACGTAAGAATTTTGTGCCTGTTGTTCCAGGTGTCTGTCTGTGAGCCTGGCTGATTTTCTTCAGCCTAAATTGGCTTTGGAGTGGAGTCATTTTTGACTTCAGCATTAACTGAAAGCGGGACAGCACTACCAGCCACTTAACTGCTCCCTAACTTTTGTTTGGTTACCTTATAGGAATACTAAAAGCTGGACTAATGGAAGATAGCAGGGGAAGAGTACAAGTACAAGGACAAAAATTTATTTATGCCATTAACGTATTCTCAACACCCAGCGTTCATTGATGTCGGGACGCTGCAAGGGTCAGCTGCTGCCCAAGGGGAAGGGAGCCAAGCATGACCCCGCAGGTCAGGCCAGGCACGGGAGAGCCAGGGAGGTTCCACCAGGAGCCCAGCAGGCCCCTCCACGGTGCGGAGGCAGCCCAAGGCCAAGCCGGGCCGTCGACCCACAGGCCGTGGGGGCGATCACCAAGCCAGGCTGACAAGGACAAGCCAGGAACAACAGGATACTAAGCCAGGCACAGCTAGGGCTAAACTGGAGACCAGCACTCCTCCATCATAGTTCAGGCAAGGTCTGAAGGCCCCAGGCTGAGCTTCAGCGGAGCCCCTGGGTCTGTGCGCTGGAGGGGGTACGGGAGAGACCCCGGGAGAGGCTGGTTTCTCTTATTAAGGCCTGTTAATGCCTTCAGGGCCCTGGCAGTTGGCTTGAATGCTTTTTGAGCCACTGCAGGAGGCTTTATTTTTAATAGTCCCTAGGGAATTTTTCTTCCATAGAGTCGTCCAGTTGCTTTTTGATATATTGCAAGCTTAGATGGACCCAAATCATAGTATCATCTTTAATTTGTAAAACTAGATGAGCACATGGCTGAAAAACCTAACCTCGGCTCTTTCATCTCTGAAAAAAATGCAGTTTCAGGTTGGTTTTTATGAAGTTGCTACAAGAAAAAATAATCAGAGCATTGATGTTCAGGTTTTCAGTATTAAACATTAATTTTTCAATTTTAAATTGATTTTTTAATTCAAATTTGTTTCTATTCCAAAAGAGCTTTTTTGCCCTAATGCTTTGGAAGCTGAAAACTGAATATATTTAAACATTTCAGTTTTCCATGACATTCATGAAAATGTGCTTAGCATTTTGACCAGAGGTATTATTTCCTAATTTTTAAAACTTTCAGATAACCAAAAGGAATAATTTAGTTACAGAGATTCAGCTATTGGCAACACTTCATGTATTTCTGTAGGAACCTGGGAATCTGCTCAACTGCAGCTGCAACCTTTGCAAGTTCAGGACTTGTCCAAAAGCTGTCTGCATCTTCAGGCCATCGCTTATCGTTAGGTGCAGTAAGCACTGAAATGAAGATGGATACTCCTTCCCTTTAACTTTGTGATGCTAGACACTATGGGTTTCCCAGAGGAAAACATAGCTTTGCAGCCCAGGTGACAATAATATCCCTTGGCCCCAGGTGTTACCTGGACCCTAGGAAGGATGTCAGAGGTTTTTTACATCACCAGTATGCAAGAAGTTCTGTCAAACTCCGCAACAGTGCCTTTAAGAGACTGTAGTCCTAGTCCGTACCGTAAGCGTGTCAGTCTGTAAACAAAATACTATGAGAAAAAGAACACTAAAGTGGTTAGACATGAATCAACATGACTAACTCTATGACAGTTTCTGCCTCATGAGAAAAAATGTCAGATGGGGCATATTCATAGCCTCTCCTCCCAATGCCTCTATGGCAATTCTGGCAGCTCATCACGTAGCAGTCATTTCTTCCAAGTCGGCTCGATCTCACATCCTGGCAGTTTTGATCTGTAGCCTCCTAGATTAATACAGCACAAACAACTTCAATTATCACAGTTCACATCAAAAGATTTTAGAATAAGCATAATTGAGTCAAATTGGGCCACTGAGAGAGAGAGAGAGGCACACAGTGCCATCAGAGTGTGGTATTTGGAAGTCTCCCAACAACCACAACAGATGACTAAAAAACACAACAAATTTAATTTTTAAAGATGTTTAGCCTGGTAAGGTATCAATTTATGCTTCTTATTCTCCTTAAATATTCTAGCTGACAGTCAATGGAAAAACTGTAGACTTTTTACTGTAAATTCAAACAGAAAAGAAGGGGTTTTTTTAAAAGTACATGCGGAACAAAGTTCTATTCCAGTAAAAATACATGTTCTGTGAAATAGGAAAGCTCATTTTGCAGAGATAAGAACTTCAAAGTTCATCCGAAACAAGTAGTGAAAAGATCTGCACCCAGAGGATAACTATCTGCAGAACAATATGTCTCCTTTAATGATATACTTTTAAAATTCTGCTTGCAATAATAATAATTCTGGAAATCTTAAGAATATTTCTCATTACCAAAATTTTTCAGTATGTGGAACAGCAAAACAAAAAAAACCATTGATTTCTAGGATTAAATTGTGAGCTCTGTAACCCAGGAGATCATTGTGTAAATGGAGGTAATAGAAAAATGGCTGGGCTATGTAACTCATGGTAAATCCAGCTAATCTTAGAGAATTTGATACATTTTGTGATATGTTTGGTTTTTCTCATTGAGTAGCTCCACATAAATTCAGTGGAACGTGTGATATAACTAATGTGATAAGGGCCAAGGCAGCAGCATAGCAAAAAAAACAAACTACAAAAAAGGAGCATTGAAGAGATGCTGTGTGTGGAGTCTGCCTGAAACTGTTTCATGTAAGTAACATCACACTGAAGCTAGCATCCAACATCAACAAGCACCACGATTGAGCCACTCTTAGACACAAACAGTTGCAGCAGTTAAGCTAAGAACAACACATCAGTACATACGTAAGTAGCCTGTCAGTCCCTTGAACCCCATCTGCAGAGATCCAAGCCTGTTGTTCCAGGCTCTGCTACTGAGCTGTGTCTTAGTTCAGTCTGCAGAGGCTCAGATGTCTATGAATACTGACTACTGGTTCAGTCTCAGTGAACTGACCAAAACAGGAGCTGTCCTGCATGGGGTGGAAGTATCGGTCAAGATAGCTTTTTACGTCAAGCTGCCAAGTGCTATATTATGCACACTTAATTCATAGCCTTGAAGTGGATCCCTGAATGTGAAATGTCAAAGGTGAAAGACAGGTGTTTATCTGGGCTTCTGCAAAAGTGCTGATCTGCATGGGGAACATTCCCTTTTTACAGACAGGTAGTCTCCCAATGGGATCTACACCTGTCATAACGCCTGCACTGTCTTAATTGTTGCTGTTTTTCCTTTGCCTAATGACCTTTTCCACTCCTGAAGGAAAAGAAACCAAGCTCTGATTCCCTTTAGGATACTGAAAGTTCAAATAGGAAGAGAAGCACAGTGACCATTGTGTGAAAGTGCTGCAATATGTTATGATGGTTTTAAAGTATATCCACTGGTTTATCAGGATAATCTACATAGTTCCCAACAGGAGTAACAAGAAATACAGAATGTTTATACAGTGAAATTTTATGAGCTAAGACACTTACTAATTTAGAAGGTATTATTTTCTACTGCATGGGAACTACATCATGATGGGACAATCGAGAGGCATTTTCAATGCAGTTCACAAAAAAATATCTCTAATGTCGGTTTTAAATAAAGTTAAAAGAAAAGGGGACTGCGCTTTCTCCTGCCTTCGGTGGAAATACTACAAAGAGAAGTCATCAGCAATGCAGCTAGTCTGTCACATATAGCACATTTCAAAAGTGTATACAATAGCCTGGATTGCAGTCTGTTTGACTTTACAGCAAAAGGGAATTAGAATTTCTTACTAAATATTCAGGGGCAAAATTACGGCTAACTCAAGGACCTCACCACACCTGGGTCTATGACATTCCAGTTCTCTGGAATGTACATGTCCACCGCTTGCGCTGCTGGCATAGACGGCAAAGTTTATGTATTTTCAAACACTCTCATAATCCAAGTTCTTGGTAGCATTTGATGTGCTGCTGTAACTGCTACGCTGGGACAGAACATAAAAAGCATGGCTACGAGTGCTTGCCCAGAAATGCCAATGTTTCTCCAGGGGGTGATAGCGGATCCGAACCATTAAACGTGTTCCTTCAGAAGCACTAGACTTAAACAGAAGCATCAGACTTCCTCTGTCTACCTGATCAGCATGCAGCAGATGGGCTTTTTTCTGTCTCATTCTATTTCTGGCTCTCTCAAATATATGGCAAAAGGTCCACAGCCATCAATGCGTTAGGTCATCTCCTGTCACTCAGCAGCAACAGCCGTGTCAGACAGGAGAGGCCTTGAGAGTTTTCTTACTTCTTGCTTTCCAGGTTGCTTTCCAGAATCTGTCACTTGGTCACATTTCTTTTATAATCCAGATGTCAGATCTGGTTTTTTAAAGAGAATTACGTCTCTGCTCCTTTAACAAGACTCTAATCTCCGCAGTGTTTGTTATGCTGTCTACAATGTACTTCTGCTGAGCATGGTTTGCAGCAGAACTGGGAACCGTGTAACATAGGATCTAATTCAACTCTGCTGTGCAGTACAGCACCCATTAGCTCTTCAGGGCTTTCCTTTCTTGTCCGTTAAGTGGAGGTAATCTTAACTCATAAGGTATATGACTATGGAGCATTTTCAGATTCAAACTTCGTATTATTTTCCTTTTCAGAAAAGAATCTTCAGGCAGGAAAGCATCTTCAAAACAGTAAGAGAACACCTCACATCAGTGACTGACAAACTGTGTAAGAAACTCGGAAATAAACTGTAATAGCCTTTCTTCTTCCACATCAGAAAAACTCTGGCATCCTTCATTTTTCTATTCAGTTTAGGAAATTTTTATCCTTGCAGAGAAGTCAGCTCACACTTCAGCTCCTAGCTGATGGTAGGGAGCTGGGTGGTTGCTGAGATCCAGAACTGAAAGGGTGGCTTCTACTTATAGGAATGCAACTGCCATGTGTGGTTTAGGATGTGAACTGCTTTATGACCTCAGATTACCAGCCTAGCTTTCTGCTAATTAAAGGCCACAGGTACCTGGGAAAAGTGAGGAGGAGGACTGGAGGCGTAAGAGTTAAAAGAATGGCCCTTTCAGGAAGCCATCCACTTTGCCCAGCTGTGATTCTGAGCTCTGAAGGATATGTCAAGCAAATAGGCTGGGGGTTTTTCTCCTGTCTACCTGTGCTATATAGGAGCTTTTCTGTTTGTGTCACACATTTACCAAGAAATCCAATTCTTTTTCTTTTGCTCCTCTCAGTAATGGGGTTTGAACGGGGATATAGTCATGCTACACCACTGTCTTAGATCTCTCCTCAGTGAGTGCTAGAACTATTAGTTTTCTTTTGGGCTAAATTGCCTCAGTCTAGCAACTGATTGCACTGGGACCATTTATACATGTTGGATTTATTATCTATGGTTACGTGGTTGGATCATTTTTCTGCATGCTGAAATGGAGCATAATTGGGATATTTTTCATAACAAATGGAGTGTGCCTGCACAGAGGCACACTGTAGGTTGGCCTACATAAGGTTTTGCCTCACTATTTTTAAAAGCTATTTTATAGCTCCAGCAGAGAAGGGGTTTCACTTCTCTGTTGGGGTTTTTCCAGACTAATGTTTCTCTCTTTGTTTAATGTTGCAGAAGCTGGTCTCTGTCATATTGTTATGAGTGATAAAATGTAAATCCTGGTCATTTTTGCATTGCTTTTTTGGAAACAAGATGAACAAACAAAGTCCAGAAAGAAGTATCACTACAAGTATTTGAATTTTCTATACTAATGAAACACTAGTGGCCCAGACCAGTGAGTTGCTTGCGAGAATAGTTGGGTTTATTTTACTTTAACACAAAATGGGAATGTAATGCTTGGGAGGCATTCCAGCCTGGCCGTCCTTTATTGGCAGTTCTGCAATCTATTAATGCCTGATTTAAAGTGGACATCTCCAGCAAAAAGGAAATTAATGCATCGTGGTCTATGAATAAATTCAGTATAGCAAGACTACTGTTTTAGTACTGTCAATGAAATGGTTACCTGATCTGTGATGCTTGAGTTTTTTCTTTGCGTATTATGTGGTATAGGTCACAGGCATGCTCCAGCAGAAAAGCAACATTTAGAACATTTCATGAAAATCAATCAGACAGTTCGTCTTTGAGCATCCGCTTTTGTTTGGGTTATGTTTTGCTGGTGATTCTTTGAATCATAGCTAAGGAAGAGCCAGACACACAGGGAGAACATCAGGCTGTCTTTATTCCTTTATGCCTTTACTCTCAAGTAAGCTACTGGGTAGAGAGGAGAGACACAGCAGGGTAGTAGCAATCAAATCTGCTTTCCAGCATATTCCTATGCTAGGCATCTGGTAAGGAGCACAGATGTTCATTTCACACACTGTCTGTGTTGGACCTTCAGCTTAGGGTTATGTCTTCATGAAAAATGAGTGTTTATTATAACATAAAATGAGACTGTCGCGCTTTGTAATCCCGTCCCCTTCTCCTTGTAGTCCCATGGTATACGTGCGTATGTGTCCATGCACATGCCTCTGTGTGCACGCGCACTTGTGTGCATGCGGTACGGTGTGTTTAGAATCTTCAGACAGTGGGGTTACCTGGTAGGTTTTATCTTGGTCAGTTATGCCTTTCATTCAGATTGGTTTCTTTAATTGTGGTGAGCATTAAGCACAAAGACAACTCCTGTTTTTCTCTCTAACTCTGTAGTTCTGAAAGTCTGGCATTGGGCAAGTTTCAAGGGGGTCTAAAGTGTGCAAAAACTTAGACTGAAGGCATATTTCATCTGAAAGACTCTTTGGCATGAATTTCAGGTCACTACCTTCCTTTCCAAAATATCCCTCTGTGTGTGTGGTGCTCACAGTATAGGCTCTGTGGCACACCTCTAAAAGTTTGGATTCCATAGAATAAATACCTTTCCATAGAATAAATACCTTTCCATAGAATAACTAAACCTTGATGTCACTGCATTTTAGTAATTTACACAACAGAGTACTTTGCTGAGGACTGAAAAAGAAAAAGAATGTATTTCTTGTTTCATTTATTTATTTGGATTTATATCAACACTAGTTTTAAAGCAAAGATCTAGAGCTCAAAGCAATGTTGTCGTCTATTAGAAATGTGTGCAGTAATGTGAATAAAACTTAATAGAACTTCTTCCAAAAATGGTCTGAATGAAATCAAAGTCTAATCAACCCCAGTCTTATCAATTGGCATATATATGAACACTAGGTAACTAAATTGTTTTTGTTACTGTTAACAAAAACTAACTGATTTTGTTACTGTAATGTGCATAGATCTGATCCAAAATCAGGGCTTCACTCCATTTGTATAATGCTCCCACAAGGAAGAGACTATGCTATTGTATAAATCCATTGTAAGTAATTAGTTCTGTTAGAATCTGAGAAGATACAGAGAAAAGTACAGCTTTCGTACAAAAAAACCCGTGAGACAAGACTATTCAGCTAGAGGAAGAGATGAGTGAAGGGGAAATATAATGTAAGTCTATTAAATCCTGAAAGTAAGGGAGAAGTTAAAAGATAACAATTATTTATTTTTCATATTAAAAAAAACCCTACAGGGAACCCAATGAAATTATCAGGCAGAAAGTTTAAAACAATTAAAAGGCAGTACCGGTTCTAACAACATGAACTGACATATACTGTGGTTTTCTTTCTCAGGCCATAGTGGAAGGCAAAAGCAGGAATATTTCAAAAAAGGGATCACAGAGAGTAAGTGTTGAGGGTGAGTCAAATGGCAAAAAACCACAAAGGTCTGGATACAGACTCTGGCACTTGGAGTCTTTGGATTATTGACTGTCAGAAGCTGGGAGGATGTATCATGGAAAGTGCATCAGACCTGTTGTTTATTGGAGTAGTCCAACATGGATATCAAATCTTATAAACTCAATTTGTATCCCGGTCACCCCTTGCTGTGTCAGATTTATATTTGGAGGAGCATATATTTCAAGGAAAAGGTATTGGGGCAAAAGAGCATCAAGGTTCAGTCAATGAAGGACAAACTTCTCTGAGGAGTGTCTGTGTACGTTCTCCTATCACTGGTTTTGTTGTAGCCACTCTAAAAGTAAAAGTACCAGTTGTAGATGGTCAAGTAATTGGCCTTAGTTGCACAGGCAAATGATAAGAAGGGAAATAGAGGCACAAGGAAGAAAAATGACTTCTCCAGCCTGTATGTCAGTGGCAGAACTAGACAAACATTTGGTTTTTTTCCATTTCCTAGTCTGTTACCTCCCTTTACCTTCTCCATTTGCTGTACCCTCGTGGCACTTAGTGCCTGGCAGAAAAGATGGGGTGCAGTTTGTCCTGAAGATCAATGGACTGGTAGCTGATAGTCAGGATGCCTCCCTGAGGACTCATTGATGGAACATCCCTTAAACCAAGGGTGCTTTAGCATGTTTGCTGCTTGCAGCTGTGACATTATTGCAAAGTCCTTCTGGTCTTCAGATTTGAAGCCACAGGAGTCTTTATAGGTCAAAAACAATCATGTATTGCACTTGGAAAACAGCACCCATGTTTCAGCTCCATGCCTCCTGCATCAGCTCTGCCTCTTATCTGATTTATGCTTTATTTCCATGAATAATGTATTGCAGTAATCCAATTCCCAAGTAACTCAGGAATGGATGGTAGCAGCAGTGTCTTAGCATCTGAAAGAACTGGTTGCAGTCTACCAGCCAGGAGCAAATGCACAAGAAAGTAATTTTGGCGTAAGAAGATCTAAGTGCAGCTAAGGATTTTACGGCCCTTCATCTTCAGTCCTATGTCAGATAAAGAAAATATTGTGCACAACACTGATGAGCTGAGGGATTGTTCAAACAAGAGAAATGCACTACATTGATAATTTACTTCCCTAACAATACAATGAATGCATGACTAGGAGACACAGCCCTTTAATCAGGCTAACAATTGCATATTTCAAGTGCTACTGAAACGATTTTTAAAATTTTTTTCTCCTTACCTGAAACAATTAAAGTTGTAATTAATTGCACTGAGAACAAATTTAAGAGATGTATAACTTCCCAGAGATGTAGCAGGGTTAGATTAGCTCTTTCCACTAATGCTGTCTAATAAATAGGCTTCAGGAACACACATTAGTTAACATTAGAAATGCTTTCAAAAATTAATCTAGACCCAAATTTGCTTGTTCCAGCTGATCTGCCTTAGTAATACTTAAATATACACAGTATGCTTATTTTTGCCTTGCATTTTTTTAGTGGAAATAGTTCATAGAAAACATCTTAAAAAGTGATTCTTTTACAAGAGAAACGACTTTGCACTCTTAAAGATGAGATCCATTCTTACTTTACACCAATTTACACTTCACTGACTTTAGCAATGCTTCTCCTTATTTTCACCAGTCTAAGGGAGCCCTGAACCAGGTCTTAAATTTGTATTCATTTATATAAATGCATAGCTAATTCTGATGTAGATTAACAGAATCTGGCACACCAATCTTCATATATTTCTCATAGACAGTTTCTTGCTCTTGCATTTTTATTACAAGCCCTGCAATTTTGGGTGTTTTTTTCTTGAAATCCCAGTTTACAAAGTTATATTATTTTACAAGAAATTCAACTTTCAGTTTTCTTTTCAGAAAGTAAGCTTCAAGTTCTCATGGCTGCTAAGAGACATTTGGAAAGGTTAATCTGAAAGGATCAAACACTAGAAGGCAAATAATATAAAGATCCCAAGGGATATTACTTTTAAAATCTCATGATTTTTAAATCGGTTTTATGGGATTAAATTGCAGCAGGGGAGATTGAGGTTAAACATTAAGAAAACCTTCTGCTGTAAGGATAGTTAAGTAGTAGGACAGTTTGTCTAGAGAGCTTATGGATTCTCCACCAGTGGAGGTTTTTAAGAGCAAACTGGACAGGTTTCTATCCAGGAATGTTTAAACTCTCATTGATTCTGCCTTAAGAGGTGGAGTAGTAATATGCGGTCATGTAGTGAGGTCATCTCTTGCCCCATTTTCAAATGTAATGATTTCTGCAGCCTGATTTACCATTTTGAACATATTGGGTTAACAATGATAATTGCTTCATCTAAACCACTGCTTGTAATGAATTTTTTATCAATATAGCTTAGAAAAATTTTTATAAAATTCAATGTTAGTAGAAAAAAAGGAATGGATCCATTTTAAAAAGTTGGGTTTTTTTCCCAAAGTCCTTTCTGTGGGTTCTAAGGGATCTCTGTTCAGAATATATCTTTAAAGACACATAAAATATATTTATATATATTTATATAATAAATTTAATATATATTTATATATTTATACTATATTTATAGCCCCAAGTAATCCCAATGGACAGTTTTTTGTTTCATTTTTCTATTCCCTTCTAAATTTCTTATTTTGTTCTTATCCTACTATGATTGTATTTCTAGCATGCTTATATTTTTTAAATTTTATTGTATCATGGCTTTACAAGTTCTGTTGCACAGTGGCCCAGCTGACATTTAAAGTGGCAGCTTTCTTAAATGAAAATAAGACAAGGTTACCTTGTTAGCAACTGGAAAAATTAGGTCAATAAATACTTTAGCAATGGCTTTTGAGCTTATTTGCTATGTGTGGACTCTCTTAGCTGTTAGCAAAGAATGAATGCAGTGCACAGCATGTATAATATGTGCCCTTGGTATAAGAAATCCTCAGAAATAACTAGCACTGTAAGAAAGAACAGAAAGGTCTAGAGAAGTCAGGACATTGTTTCCTGCCCTGCAGCTTAAGATCAGAGCACACAGCTGAAAGTCACTGCAGTAGACATCCCAGTAACCATTTATCTTTCACGTATCTAATATGATATGCAGAAAAGCTACATGAGGAGCATTTTGTTCCAGCTGATAAATCAAGAATTTATGTGGAGGAAAGTGTCGGAAGCGTGGTTCCTTGCGTAACGTTGAAACTGTACCATTCTGCACTCATTTTGGATATTGAATGATGCAAAGGTCCTATATAGAAAAAAATATATATCAAAGCTTCTGCTATCATGCATACCGGTAACACAAAGAAAAGTTGAATTAAAATTTTCCCAAGTTAATCAAGTATTATTTAGCTTTTCCATGCTTCATGTTATAGCCTAAATAATATTACTGTAAAGGCTTTTTTCAAAAAAAGAAAAATATGCACAACTCTTAACATCCTCCTCCCAACATGGCTAATAGGATTTTACTATCAGTCCTCAAAATAGACCTTTGCCCTTGGAGCTTATTTATTATTTATTTAATTGAAAGGAGTCTTTCTATTTATATATTTATTGTTATTATTTCTTAATTGGCAGAAAGTTATTTGCAGTTAGTCTAGCATGCCTGAGGGAGCACAGTGAAACCATCTTATCTTTCGGCATCTCAAAAGTTGAGGAATTCCTAAACTTTATGTTGTGTGCTCTGTAGGCAGAAGAAACCATCTACCATGACCCAAGAAGTGGTTACAAGAATTCCTAGAGGTGGTCTTCTGAGGCCTGGTGTTGACTCCAAGCACTGCTAGTCAGTTCTGTTCTTTCTATGCCTGCTAATACAATTGCCTCAGCAGATCCTATGGATTTGTAATGCGGTGCTGTGCTGCTGGTGCTTTGGGTTGGGCACAAGTTTATGGCAGAAACAAATAAAGAAAAAAGGCAAGTCTTAAACTGCAGATGGAACGTGGTCTGTCTCAGCCTTAAATAATAGAGAAGTTGTGTGTCTCAGCTTTTAACTAACAGGGGCGTTACAATCAATTTCTTGCACTTGTCTTATTCCTACCTTAAGAGTCCCAAACCAGGCACTGAAGAATCCAAAAGCATCTGTTTTATAATGTGGGTATGATCATGCTGTTAATTCAATTGCAATTTGTCAGTTCAGGTCAAGAAGAGTGCTTCCTGGTATTCCATTCACTAAAGGGTGGAGCCAAGTACAGACACTCCCTTCCTAGTAGTCATAAAATACTTCCTTTGGTTTAGTTTTACTATTTCTTGCATCCAAACCAGCATCCCCCAACCATCCCAAATCCACTGTGCCCATTTATCCATCCCTCCAGCTCTACGTTATGGAAAAGAAACAAGCAATACATATTTTTGCTCCAACTCTATAATTCAATGTTTGTTATTAATAAAAGAATCTGGCTACCTCAGGAACTCTCACGCACTTTTTATCCCTAGAGGGTGAAAAAGTTACTGAAGATCAATAGAATTACTTCTTCTTTTGCAATATCAAAGTTAATGCTGTTCAATGGAAAAGACTCAGCCTTTCAGAAATGTCTTTCTCAACATCTCTCTTCTGAAACTTCACACACTCTCTTGAGAATTGTAAAAAGTCAGCCTAAATATAAATATAGAAATATGTAATGTTCTTAGGAAGGGTTATGAAAATGAATCAAAGCAATATGCCTCTTGTTCCTCCAGCAAATATACCAAAAATGCAGTAGGCATCTTCCTAGTAAAAATGCAATTTGTTAGATACACAAAAGAAGACAAAGAGCCAAAACCTGCTGCCAGTTAAGCCTATCTAAATCTGAAGTAACCATTTTGTCATCCCAAACCTTCTACCTCAGATCTATACTGGTGTAATCGAGAGGAGATATTTGGCTCAAAAGGTAGATTAAGCAGTTCCTGTGCCTCCCTCTGATTTTGAATGAAAACAAAGTCTGTAGTTTAAAACTCTCCCTCTCTCTACAATGTAAATCTCAAATGGTGCCATTGAAGTCAGTGGATTTACTGTGAACATAGTATAACCCATAAATTTCACTTCCTTATTTCCAAATACATTTAACATGAGAATAAAGCCTAATTACTTTTTGGGGGGGAGGAGGGGAATCTATTTCTGAGTATTTTATTTAGTTTTAAGTAAAACAGAAGAATTAGTTCACTGTAAATAAATCTTTGTAGCATTCTAATTGTTGATTAGCCTTAATGGGCATGGATTAGGAATGTGAATAGAGTAGAAGAGCCAAGAGTTGATGCAGAGCTGAAATAAGGCATCAAGGCAAAAGCAGGGCTTAAGTACAGACTAGAGCAAGGAAGAAAGTTCAGAAAAAGCAAAAAACAGGAAGGACCCTCAAGCAGGCACCCTGCTGCACCCAGAGCTGAAAGATAAAAGACAGGAGGGTCCATCTCCAAAAGGTCAAACAAGCCTCTTTCAGGGGCATCCCTCTGATGTAATGATATTGTGGGAATGACAATGGCTATTGCTTAAAGACATTGCTCATCTCCATAATGTCACTGTGACCCTCTTTCTCACCATGAGTTCTTATGATGTCATTGGTCAACTCCAGGCAGAGAACTATACAACAGTGTTGTTTTTTTTTAAGAGGTCTTAATGTCATGCACTACTGGTGGCCTGATCCCAGTCCAACTCTACAAAAATACCAAATTATCACTAATCTGTGTTTTATATTGCTGTTGGTGTGCACGTGCAGGATCAGGTTGGAATGCAAGCTCAAGTCCCTCCCTGCTTCAGTTCTAGAATTGTCTGAAGGTGATAGAATAGCATTAACATCTTCTTTGCTGAAGTGATTAACTGATTAATAATGGTAGCTGAGTGCACAGTGATTTATTTGACAAGCCGATTAATCATCCAGGTATTGTAGCACAGGATTAGGAGCACAGACTTCAGAGAAGGGTCAAAGTTAGAGGTCAGGAAGGCATTTAGCAACCATAGGAGAAGATGAAGAGTCCAAGAGGTGAAAGGAAAAGGATATCGTTAAATATTTGAGCAATATGAAATAGCTTCTAATATTTTTCTTCCAAATTCTAATTTAATTTTGAGAGCTTTGGGAGCTTCAAGGAGCAGGAGGACTCTGCAACATAATAGTCTCTCATCTTTTATTTTTGTTTAGAGGAACACCTTGTGTCTACCTCTTTCTCACAGCACAACAGAGGTTGTATAATATTGGGAATAATACCTTTAAGTTGTGTAGCCCCAAACATAGAAGTCTGGAGAATGGCTGTAGGAACCCAAGTACTACTATGCAAAAGCAGTTAAAGCTGGTATCTTTAGGCATTTTATACTAAGCACTGCATTGTGTCTGAAGCAAATATATTGTAAAGAGAATTATACTGAATGGAAGAACAGAGCTGTTAAAGTTTTTAGAGCTGAATCTGTCTGCAATACAGTGAGTGGCAAGAGAGTCAAACCTGTATCAACAAGCAATGGATTTTTGGAAGACCATTCACAGATTGTATGGGTTCTGACACTAACAAGTTTATTTTGCATGTGAAACTTTTTCCTGTTGCTCCAGAGAAGAAGCTGTGATCATGAGGAGTATTTAAGGAGTATTTATTTCAGTATTTATTTACTCCTTTATTTAAGGAGTATTAATTTCACAAAAATTAAGCCTGTAAGAGGTTTTGAACCTGAAGACATACCCAATATGTAGCCAGAATCAAGATGGTGCTGAAAGAACCCAGCAGTAGGAAAATAAAAAATAAAACTAAGGTCATATAGGGGCCAGCTTACCCCTGTTAAGCAATAAACACACAGCATAAAGTTCAGTTGTGTACAGTTGAGGAGGAGTTAGAGGTCGGCTTCCAGAGAATAAAGAAGCTCTTAATGGAATAAAGAATAAAGCTGGAAGAGCACAACCAATCTACAACTTGTGTCCTAAGTTTCCTTTGCTTGAAAGTTGAGGATCACGAGAAACTAAATACGTTTCTTGACTTGTAAATAGAGGAACCAGCATAGAAGACACATATGATTAATGCAAAGGAAGAAACAAACAGAATGCTTTGCTTGTACAGAGACCCAAAAGCATTGAATAAAGATGTAGAAATAAAACAAGTTTCAATAACGAGGGAAGAAAATTTGGGCCATATGGCTGATGCCAAACAACTATCTAAAACAGACACATCAGCCTGTGCCCTTATACCATCAGTGTACATGTTCAGAATATTTAACACTCCTTTAGGGTATTACTGAAGACTGTTATTTGGATTTGTTTTGGGCCATGAGCTGTTTCTTTGGAATATAAAATATTTTTTATAGTCTTGAGATTAAAAAGATTTAGTGACATTTTTATCCGGGAGAAAGCCAACATCTAGACACTCCTGGCAGGTGTTAGGGGAGAGGGAGAGCTTAAAGTTTAAAAAACCAAACAACCCCAAACCAGAGAAAAGTCTAGGAAAAAGTATACCTTGGAGTTAATACAGAGAGCTGCACAGACAAATCCTGATAATTTTGAGATCATCAACAATACCATCCTTACAAACAAGAAAAAGAAACAGAGGTGAGAAACTCGTACTTAACTGAAAATAGCCACATGAAAAGATGCCAGTTTGCACTGTGACTTGCAAAACAACAGGTCAGGTTAAAAACCTTCAGGAAACAATTTAGGCTATTAGCACAGATTGGCTGGTCATTTCCCAAATCAAAGCTCCAGTCCTAGGTGATATGTTACTTTGAGCATGATACATTACTTATTGGAGCAAGCTAATGAAAAAGGACCCTGAAGGTCACTGAGGGACTAAAAATCTACAAAAAGGTACAGAAACTTTTTATGAATAATAACACTAAAGATACTGGCTTGGCATGTTACAAATGCCAAAAATACAGCAGAAAAGCTACATGAAAAAATTGCCCCCTGAAGCAAAGTAGGCATAGATTTGTTTGTGTCAGCTACAAAACTTGGTAGTCATTCTAGATCATTTTTCTTACTTCCCCAAGAGACCGCAACTAGATAATATTATATACAGACATTTGTTCAAATCTGGGGGTTTTGCTAGATGTTATGCACCTGACATTGGGAGCCATTTAGAGGAATATATAATTCAGGAATTTTTCAGTGAAGTTTTCACCAATGGACTGGGAGTAATATAAATGGCAATAAAAAGACAGAAGTCAGATTCCTTTAAGTACCTACAGAACAGAACCAATGAAACCTGGTTTATCACCCATAGAACTGGAAATTCGTCATTTTAGAAACTCATCACTAAAATCTCAGGATTTTTGGAAGTAGACAACTCTGGAGGGACAAGACAAAAAATTCAGTGTGAATTGACTATGGAAGCCGCTAACCAACGATGTACACATTACATACAAAGATCTAGTTCAGTAAACCACAGGCTACTGCAGGCTAGAAGGCAGAATTACTGTATTTTTGCCTTGTTCTTGTGTACTTTCCTAGCTATTTCCCGCCGGCTGCTTTCAGAGAAATGACAGTGGCTATACAGTTCTTCGCTATATATTCTTTCTTCTATCCTGATATGGAATTTCCTACGCAGTGGACACCCAAGATAACATAAAGCAGTGGTGTTGTATGATATTTCCCCATTGTCTTTGGAGGTTGTCTCTCTGGATAGACCCATAATGAAAAGGAGAAAGAGACAGGTTATCTAGAGGAGGGAGGAAATGGATGCAAAGTTGGCTGTTTTGCTAAGAATTTCTTAACGAGGCAAGAGCCACAAAAAGCAATGGCAGCCAGACTCAAAACATACGAACATACGAGCATATTCTTCATACATGTGAAGAATTTGTTTTACTGATTCTTGAAACAAGAATACAAATATTTCAAAGGAGCTGCACAAATCTAAGCAGCAGCTGAAGGATAACTGGATGCCACTACCTAGCTTATTCAATCGGTTTACGTAAATATTTGTTACATAAATTATTTTTATTAAATATTAAGTTTTGACTGAGAAGGGAGAGTGTGGTTAGGCTGTACCTCAGAAGTGAAGTGGTGGCTATTCACATCAAAGGGAGAATTCACTAAGAAGCATCCCCTTTTCAGCCCTTGCAGCCACGGTATCCCCAGTGTCTGCCGGGTGCCCGGGCTAAGGAGCAGGCTGGGATCCCCCTGGCCCCCACGCTGCTCAGGGCTCAGACTGTTGGTGCCTGCACTGCAGAAAGGGCGTTCCGAACTCGCTCAGGTACCACACAGTCTCTGCAGACTGGCTGACTTGACTGTCAGTCACGTGCGATCGCTGCCCAGCCAGGCTGTGACACCGAAGCGGCTCTGACTGCGGCAGCCCATGCAGCCCGATGCACACCATGTTGGAGTTGAAAGTTTTTCTTGCCAGCCTCCGCCACCAGCAGCGCCTGAAACTTGTCCCCTGCCCTCCAGATGCGGGCATAGATCCACCCACAGAAGACGTGAGGCAGAGGCAGAAGGGCATCTATATCTATAATTGTGACAGCTCTGAATGTTTGCTTGGGGTTTCTGAAATAAAACTTGGTTTGGGCTCTTGCTGTGATCAAACTTGTTTCCAGCAGAAAACAACTTCATGTAAAACTTAGCAAGAATAAAGTGAGGATTTTGAAAAGGTGTCATCAGAAAGATTTTTCCAGACACACAAGGAAACTGTTAGAGCTTTTTCTGTAGAATTCCTAATATGACAGGGACTAAAGCTGAACCCTTGGGTCATTCATTTTAAATTTAAACCTTCTTGGGTCCCTATGTTAAAACCACTCAAGGTGATTTTTAATGCAGAAGTCAAAGAATGAATCAATGCGATTTAATTTGAACACCCAGGTTGTAAAATTAAGCATCAATTCTGAGAGGTGGACAGCATTGCACTGTCCTCTGATGAACATCGCGGATGTCACATTGTGGATGAGGCCATAATAAAGAAGTCATCGCAATGACTGGCCAGTGGGATTTTCTTTTACAAAAAGCAGATCATGTTATAAATACTCACCCTATTTTTCCAAGTAATTGGAGATGGATTTGTCATGTTGAAAACATAAAGTGATGTTGTAAACATCATTTTAATAAACTAGTACACACTCCACAAACTGCTCTAGGATGCCAGACTGAACTGACTTACTGCACATCAGGTACTTTGGAACGTAAATCCAATTTTCTAATCACCACTGTTTTGTATTCTTTGTATTATTATAGCTCTATGAAGTTTAGCTAGAAGTAAGCGATCTAGATATTTCAGTGGATAAGCATTACCATAGTGGTTATGTGAAATACATATATATTCATCTTTTGCCTCAGGGCATAAACTTCAACTGTGCGAATTACCCTTTTTCATGGAACAGGTTTAATTTTTGCACAGCAGTTTCCATCTGATGATAATACCAGTTTCAGGGGGACTTGTCCTCTGCTTGATGCAGTGAAATCCTTCTTTTCTCACTGTCATCCTCAGGAGACAGTGATATAACAGCCATAGGCTTTCTCCTTTGCAGGAATTTGAGAAACAAGCTGTAGTCTCTTTTTTTCATTCTAGGACTTGGAGGTGGAACTTTCACTGCTCTCTTCCTCTTCTGGACACTAGTGCTTCTCTCTGGCTGCAATCATGAGCAAACCAGTATGTTACGTGGAAGACATAGGCGCAATTTTCCTTCAACTCATGCACATCTAGGAATGCTGAAGAAATCTGACAAATATATCAATATATTTAATGCACTGACCTATCAAGAGTACAGCTAAAGATGAAAAGATGGTTTAGACATAGATAAATGAGACTGTGACCTTTCTGACAACACCACCAAAAAGAAGGTCAGCTTTTGTTTCAGTAGTAGGGAGCTTGTGCTACGACTGCCTGTCCAACAGGAACAGGACTATGAATGTATTCTTTCTTATTTCCAATTCTTCTAACACATGATATAGAACAATTTCCAGATGGAAATCATCTTTCACTTAGCAGGGCTAGAGATAGAAAAAAAGGGTAGTAAGGAGGCAATTCTGCTGATAAGTCTGTTGACCTAAGTTAAACACTTTGTAGTTATAGAGAAATCAAATGAAAAATAATAAGCTCAGTAGTCTTCCAGAATATGATATTCTGTCTTCAGCTGAGACTAATGTTGAAAACATACAGGAGATTCCCAATTAGGAATTCAGTGAACCCAACTTGAGTATCAAAATGACACAGAAATAATGTAGTATTAGAGAGCCACTGAAGTCTTACTCCTGTGCAATATTATGCGTAATGAACCATCTAAAAGTGAAGAAAGGATTAATGTTTTATAATAAAGTAATTGCAAAATGATATAAAATCAAAAAGACAATTATGAAAGTCATCAACAATTTAAATTCCGTTATAAGTCATTTTTTGTGTAAAGGTCACTGTAGCTTCAAGGTACTGATTTGCTTTTTTGTCATCTTTGCCATAAGGAGAAGAAAAGTAAGCAAAATGAGACTCGGCTTTTACTCAAAAACAGACCTGGGAGCTTCCAAGAGCAAATCAATTCCCCAGAAACAGGATTTTTATAGAATAGTGTAATCTCATTTATGCCAAACTACACCTTCATCTAAGTCAAATCCCTTGATTTGAGATTAGTTGTATGCATCCAGTCAGTAATGACACTGTTAAAACGGGTAAAAGATTCCATTGCATGTTCTTCAAATGTCTGCTTACTCTAGAAAATAGCAAATACAGTTTGGAATTTAGAAAATTACACATGCATTGACCCATGGGTTTTGTTTTTTTTTTTAATTCGTTTTAGTCTCTGCTTTTCATAAAATATAGGAGGCTCTGAATGTATCATATACATCACAATAAACAGGCAGTTCAGAAACACACAGCTTTATGATGCTGTGGATGAGGGCAGGTTTTCAGGCACAATGACCACGTACAGCATCCTCCCAGAAAGGGTGGAAAAAAGTCCATGAGGAGAAGCTTCAAGTGCCCAGGTGGACCTGATCCCCACCTGATTTTCCAATGGAGTTCACTGGTATATTTATTATGCCACAGGGGCTAAACTGCTTTGTCTAAGAAATACATGCACACACATACACTTGGTGTATCTTTTTCAGATCCAGTGTTGATTATTACTTGCCATTGAAATAATTGGTTCATAAAAGCAATAATATTCAAAATGTGTAAGCACGAAATCATATGTATTTACTGCAGAAATGACTTCTGAACCAACTCAAGATTTTACTAATATGCTTAAAGTATCTGTTGGGCATGGATCCGATCTTGGTAATACCATTCAGCAGTGTCGTTTTGACCACAGCTTGAAACATTAAGAGTCTGCAGGTAGCGGTACCAGTGATCTATCTCTGGACCTGTCTCCAAACTCCATCACTGAGTCTGCATCATAGCATCTGAGAGGTATTTACTGTCTGTGACACCCTGCTCAGTTAAATGAATTGAAGCCGATGGTGAAGAATATTCCCTGTTCTTTTCAAGGCTGGATTATTCCCTGGGAATTATAGATTGGGACTGTGAGATGCCGCCTGTTCTGATTCAGTTTGTTGAGGGACAAAACAAAACAGTGCCAAACCTGAGACACGTATATGTAGAGCATGATATCTTCATCAATTTAGTATCTTAATCAATTTAATATCTTCATCAAAGACATAAACGGTGGGATCGAGTGCACCCTCAGCAAGTTTGCAGATGACACCAAGCTGAGTAGTGCGGTTGACACACCTGAGGGACAGGGTGCCATCCAGAGGGACCTGGAGGAACAAGCTCAAGAACTGGGCCCATGTGAACCTCATGAAGTTCAACAAGGCCAAGTGCAAGGTCCTGCACCTGGGTCGGGGCAATTCCTGGTATCAGTTGTATTGGGGGCTGGGGGATGAAGGGGTTGAGAGCAGCCCTGCCGAGAAGGACCTTGGGGGTACTGGTGGATGAAAAGCTGGATAAATAGGTACAATACGTAATTTAACATAATGTATTATATATATTATAATATTAAGAGAAATATTTTAATATAATTTAAAAGTTTAAAGGAATAATATCTAAACCATGAAGTTAAAACAAAGCTCGCTCTGTACATTACTGACATAAATTTTTTAAAACTATTTTAGTAGTGTAAAACTAGAATGAAATCTGATGAAATTATCTTCTACTTTCTCATTCAAAAATATGACAAAATCTGTTTGTTTCTAAAAACCTTTTGAATTTAATAAGATGGCATTTTCAAAGAAATCTAGCTTCCTTTTTTTAATCAGTTCTTACATAATTTAACTCAATTATACTCCTGAAAAAGCAAGACCTTTCAAAATCTGGAAATGTTCCTCTACTATTTAAGGTGTTCTCTTCTTGGCCCATGACTGTAATAAGCCAAAGTGTATATGTACAACACAAGGACGGGTATAGTTCCAGCACTAATTAATGAGCCTTTGGCCTATATACCATACATACTGTGGACATATTTCCTTTCAGCAACTCACAAGACTAGGATATCCTTATATGAGGCTTCAAAATCCAGGCAGAATGTACCTGATACTAAAGTGCAACATGGCAGACCTATCCAGCCCTCTCACCTTTCACTGATGTACCTGCAGCTGTATGCAACCTTGTGCACATCTCTAAGCATGCATATATACAAACAGTATAGGCAGATAACAAACTAGAAGAAATGCATCATTTTTTCAACCACAGATAAGTATTTGGTCTTGTCAGCAGAGACTGTAACTGAAGGTAAACAACTATTCTACTGAATATTCAATTTATGCTACAACATGTCAGTAAAAATAACAAAGATCTTTTTTGTTTTAAATAATACAGATTACCCTTTCAGAATTTCATAACTTCAGCAATGCTGTCAGAAGTACATAAGGCAAAATGCCCTGTAATATCAGTATTTCATATGTCACATTGACACCCTCCACAGCCTTTTCTTTAGGCTTCGGTGGTTAGAGCGAAGATGGGCGAAGTGGCATTAACTTGCTCGAGTGCTTTACTGCCAGCTCTCATTCTGGGCGAGCTTGTTCAGGGACAGCCTGAACCTCTCTCTGTGCACAGTAGCCGACCCTCATCTCTGGCTGTTGTGAGAACTGGAGGGAACAAAATAATTCATGCTTGATTTTGAAAAAGTTATTTTGGAGCAACTTTTAATTAGCAGCTAATCACAGGTCTCTGGAGCAAAAGGGCTCATGTCTACCAAACAGATTCCAAAGAGTCACATCAGAATGGGTGAGAAATGGGATTTTCATGTTCATACCTTCCTCACCTCTTCGTTGAATGATAGTAATAGGATGATCAAGGCACAGTGCCTTTGTGCACTTACATTCCTAATACTGTAGAGTATTGTAACACATCTCCCTAGCAACACAGGCTACTGAAAGCACATCAAATCTGTCCTCTGCTCAGTAAAATTGCTTACTATAAAATACTGAATTGAGTTAAAGGTCACGGCTTCCCCTAAAAGCATTCAATTGTCTGGGCCTGGCATATCTGAAGTTTGAGCAAGAATGACAGCTTAGACCTTGAACACTTTTCAGTGATGGGAAAGTTCATATGTGCAGATGGAACTGTCTTAGAAATCAGTGTAAAGCCGCTATTGAGCTCTCCCAGGAACAAATGACCATCACAAATCTTGCTGTTTCCAGCCCAAATGCAAGGTTTAATTCTTTGATTTATCTTCTCTAATGTATTTATCTTCTCTAATAGATATATTAAAGAAAAGTAATGCACCATTCAAAATAAGACATTCCAGGCTTCCTTCTACAGAAGGAGGGCAAGGGGACAAGCTACATATTGCAAATGGCAATTTATTGCCTAATGCTTCCTAATTTATTAGTGCAAGTGATATCGAAGACCACTTCTAGGGCGGCTGAACCACATGAACTTCTCCACCCTTCTCAGGCCCCTTGGGGGAACTCTTGGGTTAGACAGAAAGAGGTAGAAGGCTCAAGACAAAGTGCAAGTGTGAAAAAATGCTTCAGTTAATCAGAAAGGTAGATTGTCAACACAGCACTCCCGCATGCTGCAGCGGCAGCTGTTTGCTCTGTGCTTAAACACAACAGCTCTTCTGACAACATACATTTCATTAAAGAATTTTAGTTATTTAAAAGGTGATTAGATTGTAGTAATTCATTCTAGTTTTATTACAATGTTTTTTCCTAAGGGGTCCTAAAAGGTTGTTACTGTTTCTCATAAAGCACTTTTACTCCTAATAATCAATATCAATTTTACTATATCACATTATTGCTTAGATTTATTTTCTTTTTTTTGTGTGGGATTTAGGTATTAATATCATTTAAAAGAAATGAGATAGAGTGCTCTGCTTCAAAATTTCACATTAAAAATAATTAGCTTTTCCTCTCATTTCCAGATAATACAGAAGCATTTACAGTGAACTAGAGTTTTTATATTTAATACATTTCTTCTGTTCTTCTGAGCTAAAGAGTTTAAATAAATAAGGGGATAACAGGGCCATTCTTTTGGCAACACACACATAACAACAAAGCTTCCTCTCACCTCAGTGGGAATCTAGCTGAGGTGAGAATTAGGCCTCTCAGAAATTTGGGGAGATACACAGTTCATTTCTAGTGTGTCATCAAGTGTTAATCTAAACCAGTGACATAATTCAGGCAATGAAGCTTTGACCAAAACCATTTTCTTTGTGAGAACCCTTATGCATTCCATCCCGTATAATTAAGAAGCTTATCTTTCTTTGTTGAGCCTAAATATTTGTTAACTCAGTTCTGTGCCATAGCTCCCACTTACATTTATCTGCCCCAGACAGTTTCTACCACAGTCTGCACCAAAGAAAACGTAGAGCAGTGTCTCCTCTAGAGTACTTTGCAGGCTTTTTCTGTTCTGTACTCTGCAGGGATATATTTTACATATCAGAAATGTGATGGCAAAGAAAGAGAAGCATTTTTCAAAAAGAAATTCAGCCTTTTACTATCCATGCATTCAAGGGCAAGTAATTTTTCCACAAAAGCAGATTTCTTTTTAAAACAAGAATTAAAGGAATTTTAGTGCCCTATCCTCTACAACTAGCTGATCTGATCCATATTTACTGCAGAGACATCAGAAGCAATCAGACTGAAAGAAGCAGAGATTTATTCCTCTGTCTTGGAAGAAGTGGTGTGTGCGTCAGTGTGACTTGTCTTTGGGGCTTTTTTAAAGCCGTATACTAGCACAAAATGAACTTACTTCGTATTGTGAATGGGTAGGTACACCAGGCCAAACCCCAGTGTTGCGATTCAACCCGCTTTACACCTTTATTTTATAAATTATCTGAAAAACAACTGCAAACTAAACAAATTATAATGATGTCAGATTTATACAATGCCTTCAGATGGATTTCCAAAGCACTTTCAAACCACACGTCCAGAAATTACTTTAACAAGTATTGGAAAACAGCCATTTCAGGTGTGGTATATGGACGATATTAAATGGTGCAGACTGTACTAGATATCAAGTTAAGATAAGGAGTGCAAAATAATACTAAGTACTTTTACACTGTATAAAACAGTAGGGTCTAGATCTGAGGTGAGGCCCCTAAGGCACTCTTACAGTCATAACAAATAGCAACAGTGTTATAACATCCTCCCTCAGAATTGTAAGAAGAGTGAAAAAATGTGTAAGAATTTTCTCTTCAGGAAATTGTATGATAGATTTTACAAGAATTTCCTTTTTAATCACGTATCAGAGTATATAGTAAAGGTACTACGTAATAGAAGCAGGCTGATGCTCTTGAAACACTCCTGACTATAAGCCAAAATGTTAATGAAGCACCAACGTACTCGGAAACATGATCTTCCAGGTCATTTCCAATCTAAGCACTGACAGGCCTGATCCTTATTTGCAGAGAACTCAAGTACATATTGCATGTCTTCCTGGTTGTTTTGTCAAGGGAGAGAAGGATGTGTTATCACAAGGACTTCAGTAATTAAGGAGAAATGAAATCAGAATCCTTGCAAGTCTGTTCATATTCTGAATTTTGCAGGAACAGGAGGATGTCAACCAAATTTTTTTCAGTATGGTATAAATATATCCACTCACTTCACTGAGGCTTAGATAATGTCTAAAGTAGGTGGGAGTAGGTTGTACTTATCTCAAGTGTAGAATTTTTATGACAGCAAATTACCTTCTCAGAATAGACTTCCAAACCACAAATGAACATCAAATGCCAAATTGCCATGGATTTTTCACATAAATTCCCATATATTCTATGGGAAGGCAGGACAGAGGAAGTATCATAAGGGAATCATAACTCAGCATACATTATACTCTTGGCAGCTTTGCAGTCAAGCTTTGCTCTGGGATCTTTGGGTGTTCTTTCCAGCGGAGACAATAGAATAGAGGCTACACTTGCAGTTCTTTGTAGATGATTCTTAATACAAAAGGTCTCTGAACTGTCCAAATCACCACTTTACCCTATTCTCACTGGAGTTTACGGAGCAAAATTTATTATCTTTCCCTTTGAAGTCATTACAAAGTCAATGGAAAGTGTATAGAAAATTACCAAAACAAAAGTCCAGTACTTTAGCAAACAAGAGGACAGGATGTTTATTCCATTGATACGAAACTAAACAGGCCAACTCACTACTTAGAACTATGGCTTAAAATCATCTGTTGTATTTCCAATTGGAGGACTTAACAATCTACAACCCCACTATTCCTCTCTATAACTTGTTTTTGGTATCTATTAATGATTTATTAATTGTTAAGGAATTATGCAAAAATGGGCCTCTAATACAGAATTTGATCTCCTACTTAAAATATTATTCTCTACAGTGCCCTTATAATTATCAGCCAAATAATTAAGTTCAGGCTATCTAGATAACCTAGCTAGCCAATTTTTAATGTGACAGTATCTCGGGAAAAAGAATGGTACCAATCTGCAGTAAGTTTATCTGCTGATTACCCACTAGACCATGGGTCTGCAACATAATCACTTGTCTTTTCAACTCTAACCTCACTTCATGTATGTTCTGTAATGGTCCAACCACGCTATCGATTTGCAATAAATAATAGTTGCAAGAGCACACCTCATGGTACTGCTATAGGCCCTAATTCATAATACACTCTTTACCAGGCCGGTATGGTGCCATTTTCTATGGCTTGTGTGGGTCATCACATAATTTGCAGCATCATCAGTGCATTTCATAGATCATCCTTTGAAATTATCTGTCAGTCACATTGCAGCTAATGAAGATAGCCAGTACTAAAAAAAAAAAAAAGAGAAAATATCCACTGCAAAAACGTCACTGAGCAATAGAAATAAACCTTTATTCATCCCTCCCAGGAGAACTGCAGACCCAGGACATTCAGCAATAGCTCCAGTATAGTAGTGCCTCAAATCTGTGATTTTCCATCTCTCTTTTCTTGTACTTTGGTTTTTACCTGAACTGGTACTTTCTCAAACACGAGTCTTTCCTAGTTTAGGCTGTAGTAGTGGCAAAACAAGCAGGGAATGTGATAATGGCAGTTGACTGTAAACACTAACAAAATCCCCAGTGGGTCTGACGTTCTGCTCCATCTGCTACAACCTACAGTTCTACAAGTTAGTAAAGGAACAGAACTCAGATATGAAACCTATCCCCTGTTCCACAAGGGCAGGATTGTTTTTCTAGAGCTGTATATCCTCTATGTTTCTAAACACAGAAGCCCTATACTTGGGCCGGGCACATAAATGAGTCAGGGTAATTTTTTGCCTTCAAAGGCCACCATAGCACCCATTGACACAAAGGGATATGTACTATACAGAAAATGAGCTCGTTTCTAAGGTGCTTGTATAGGAAGTTAGAAGCCTCAGTGTAGATACCATTTCTGGTCTAAAAACTGAATTGCTCTAATAATGTTTTGTGCTAAATTAGCTATCGAATCAGAACTTTTTTTTTTTGGCAAGGGGGAAGTTCTATTTCTAATTTAATCATGATTTCTGTTGCTGTTTTTGCCATATCCACACATTCACCAAATCACTAACCCATGTGAATTCCAGCTCCCACATCTGTTCAAAAACATTTACTTTCTGAATATTTACTTTTTGTAGGTTTTGGTGAAATTCATGATGAATGTCAGGCAACGGCACAGGACCTGGGAGAAATATTTGGATGATAATTTGCTTAAAAATTCATAACGCTTTTGGGATGCATGAAAATTTTTTCTAGTGAAATGCAATTTGTCTGAATGGCGAAGGGTATAACATATAATCTGACCCAACAAATAGCAGCTGAGTAAACTTGTCACATTTACCTTGGACAATATTTGTGATTCATCCTGCCTGTCTAGGCACTATGAAGACACCGAATCAAATAAATTTTTTTTTTTCTGTTTGGATAATGCAAATTTTGCCCCAGCGGTGGTGAAAACTTCCACAGCTTTTGCAAGCTGAAAAGTATTTGACGCAGATGGATGAACTGGAAGGCATGGCTGGAAGCATCGTTCCTTCTTGCTTTTGTGTTCATACAGTGGCGGGGCTCTGACTCCTACACGTCAAGAAACCAACACATTAGTTCTTTACTCTCTTGAGAGTTACTTATGTTGTCCCAATTTTCAAGAAGGGTAAGAAGGAAGACCCTGGTAATTACAGGCCTGTCAGTCTCACTTCAGTGCCTGGTAAAATTATGGAGAGGGTTATTCTGGGAGTTATTGAAAAACACTTGAGAGACAATGCAGTCATTGGTCATAGCCAGCACGGGTTCATGAGGTGAAAGTCCTGTCTAACTAACTTAATTTCCTTTTATGACAAGGTCACCCAGGTCATGAAGGGTAGCCAGTAGATGTGGGTTTTTTTGATTTTTAGCAAAGCTTTTGATACTGTCTCTCACAGTATCCGTCTGGACAAAATGTCCAGCACACAGCTAGACAAGTCCATAACGCGCTGGGTGAACAATTGGCTGACGTGTCAGGCTCAAAGGGTTATAGTAAATGGGGTTACATCAGGCTGGCAGCCAGTCACCAGTGGGGTTCCCCAGGGCTCAGTTTTAGGGCCAGTGCTCTTTAATGGTTTTATAAATGATCTGGACACAGGAGTTGAATGTACATTAAGTAAGTTTGCCGATGATACTAAACTAGGAGGAGCTGTGGACTCTCTCGAGGGCAGAGAGGCCTTACAGAGAGATCTGGACAGACTAGAGAGCTGGGCAGTCACCAACCGTATGAAATTTAAAAAAAGCAATTCTCCACCTGGGGTGGGGTAATCCTGGTTATATGTACAAATTAGGGGACGAGAGGCTGGAGAGCAGCCCCACAGAAAGAGATCTGGGGGTCTGGGTTGATGGCAAGTTGAATATGAGTCAACAGTGTGCCCTGGCAGCCAAAAGGGCCAACCATGTCCTGGGGTACATCAAGCACAGCATAGCTAGCCAGTTGAGGGAGGTGATTGTCCCACTCCACACTGCACTGGTGCCCCCCCATCACCAAGTACCAAGTGCATTTTTGGGTGCCTTGATATAAGAAGGACATCAAACTATTAGAGTGTGTCTGGAGGAAGGTGACCAAGATGGTGAAAGGTCTCGAGGGCAAGACTTACGAGGAGCAGCTGAGGTCACTTGGCTGCTTCTGCTTGGAGAAGAGTAGGCTGAGGGGTGACCTCATCACATTCTACAACTTCCTCACAGGGGGCAGCGGAGGGGGAGGTGCTGATCTCCTGTCTCTGGTGACCAGAGATAGGACATGAGGAAATGGAATGAAGCTGCATCAGAGGAAGTTCAGATTAATCATTAGGAAAAGATTCTTCACTGAGGGTGTTTGGGAAGTGGTCACAGCACCAAGCCTGTCAGAGTTCAAGAAGTGTCTGGATGATGCTCTTAGTCATATGGTTTAGTGTTAGGTAGTCCTGCAAGGAGCAGGGAGTTGGACTTGATGATCCTTATGGGTCCCTTCCACCTTGAGATATTCTATGACTCTATGATTCTACTTCAGGTATTTGATCAGGCAGTTGTCATCCAAGAAGTCTAGATTAGAAGGATTTAAACAATGTAAATATAGGAAATTTCTTTAATGAAGAAAAGTGTATTTACCAGTGTGTGTGGGCAGAGAGTGGCTCAAAACCTTTAGTTGCTGTTGCTTGCACTTTTCAACTTCTATAGAATAAAATACAATTGAGCCCCCAAATACAGATGAATATGCAGGAGGTGGAGGCAGGAGAATTTAGACTCATACCTATAGCTGCTTGATGGAAATAACACTTGTAGCTTCTTTGTGCCGTTCACATTGCATTCACAAGGCCCTGAAATCTCCATCCACCAGTTCTGGCAAGCAGCCTTATGAATACTTGAATGGAGACCATTTTGTAGGCCTTGGGACAATAGCACACCACATCTGTCACGATATGCAAGGAAGCCAGCACAAAACATGTTAGTAGAAGCGTGTTAGTCATGTAAGTCACATAAGCATAGCTGTATGGCTAGCTAGCATGTGTGAATGAACTCCTCTGCTGCTCTTCTCGTTAATTCTGGACAGCAAACACAATTTACGTCCATGCAAATTAATGATAGTAGGTGCAGTAAGAGTCTAAAATGACAAAATCAACATTCCTTAAAAACACAAGTACGTGAAAGTGTAACTAGCTTAGATAACTAAAAATGAGTACAAAAGAATCTCATCAACTTCTAAAAAACTGGACCTCTAGAGTTAACTGGTGGCTGTTCCCGGAGGGTTGGACTCTAAAAAATGTCAATTAGTCCAATATCATTTTGATACAGACTATTTTCCCCCTAAAAATTTTAAATTTGTGTCAGCATGTAAGTCTTGTATTCTGACCTATTTAACATTCTTCAGACACTTTCAGGCACCCCCTCTGTAGTGATTTGTGAGATGATCCCTTATTTTCTTGTCTCCAAGTACAATTATAAGTTTGAAAGTAATCATATAGCAAACTATACATTGAAACTGAATAAAAAGAAAAGATCTTAGATTCTGCTTTCACAGTTAATATGACAGATTATTATGCTCCACCAACTATCCTCTAATAGGCAGGAAAAACCACAGTTTTTATTGCGTCAATGTATTCATATGAATAAAACAAATGATATCTCAGACACATTAGCTGGCTGGTTATTCTTTAGTACTTCTCATCACAGCCTAAGGATTAAGCTGTGACAGAGTAAAATTACCAGCAGGAAATTTTCCTTTTACTCTTGAACATGGAGACCTAAAAGAAGTGAGAATGAACTTCAGAGAATTAAATTATAAAAAGCAATGATAAGGCCATAAATCTTTGTTTCGACCTAAGCCATATAGAGACCTTTTTTCAGGTCTTTTTTTTCTACACAGCTTGAGTTAAGCCTCACTGCAGGAAGAGGAATGCAAAACAAAATGAAAAATACAGTAAAGTAGGGTCTTTGTTGGCCTTGCATTGGAGACATGCTCCTCTCCTAATGTGTTAGCAATTGCTATTGTTCCCACAGACTGGAACACTTGTGGGTTAAACAAGATATTGAGCAGTGGAATTGATTTTTAAAAAAAGTAACAAGAGCCTTTTGCCTTGTAGATGGATTTTTTTTAACCAGGCCTATGCTCTCTGTGGCCAGAGTGGCCATCTGACAGCTTTATAGATGAACACCAGTGAACGGGCTGGTGATTTGACCATGCCACAAATTTAGTGTGATGCATCTGTCATTCACTGGCTTCCTATGTGTGGATTACAGCTAAATTGGGGTTGGAAATGAAATGCTTTGTCACATTAGTTGCAATTCTCCTTCAGATTGACAGAGACAAATATGAGGAAAACAGTTTGGTCTTGATTTAACCGAATAAATCCAGGTTTATGGAAGGATGTTTTTTAATAGCCTTCCATGTTGCACAAAGAGAAGTGAATGTTCTCTGGTAGCAGATGAAACAACTCCATGCAACAGGCACCTGGTGCTGTCTTTGCTTCCCATTAAGGACATGACTGAGGCATAAACAGTGTTCATCTCCGTAGAGGTGTACTGTACATTGGAACAAAATAATCCCATCTGTCTGCATTTTACAAACCAGTTCCCCCATCTATTCCAAAAGAATTTTATATTTGTATTTTCTAAATGTCCAAATTTTTATTAGACTCCTTATGGACAGCCTGGCAAATTGAAGGTTGCATAAAATCCACATGACAATAGTCAGGCAAAAAAATCAAAACACGAAATTATGTTAATTTTTAAAAAATAACTTTTTTGTCTAGTTTTGTTATTTACTGAAGAAGCAAATACTACCAGATTACTCTCCCCTTTTATTTAATCCTCTGATAAATTAATTTGGGGTGAAAATACTGTTCACAGGTTAGATCAACTCAGATGAAGTTGCTACACTACTGCAATATCTGTGTCTTCCATTAAAACTCCCGTCTGCTGCCTGGGAAGCAGAAGTGGGTGAGAAGACACAAATTACGGCAGAGATTCCAAACTATTTCCAATCTAACCTTGGAAGAATCTCTCTCCTTCTTTCCTTGATGAACAGCCCAGCCCTTGTGAGTGCTGTAGATGTATGTAGAAGGCACACATTTAAAAATGGTGCAAGTTTGGCAGTTTTATAAAAATCTATCATTTCAGAACTGGTACAATGTCTGAGGAGTAGGCGTAATTCTTTTTGTTTAAGACAGAGTCCAAACAGCATAATGTGGGTAACTATAGGGACGAGTCTTACCATAAGATCATGGAAAGCTATCGAGCAAATACTGAAGGAAAACTAATTAAGACCATTAAATGAGAAGGGAATAAAATGCACCACTGATTTACTAAAGCTAGCTCATTTCAAACTATTTCCATAGCTCTTTTTGGTAAGACCTCTGATTTTGATCATTGCAATCTTGTAATAACCTTGCAAAGTGTGTATTCACCACAGTTTACACCCCCAAAAATCCACACCAGACTTCTGTGTCACAAGGAAGAGACATTCGTATTCAGTTCCTATTCAGACAAATATTCCCACCTCCTCTTACATTTCATATACTGTCATCATGTTTCCCCCACACGCTCCTTTTAAATCTGGTTGTGCAGGATTTTCTCTGGGTTTAAAACAGCATTTTCTCTGGTAACAGAGGTAACAATCATTGGTAAATGTTGAATTATAAAGAATTCTTCTCTAGCTTTTAAAATAATTAAAGAAAAGGCTGCTTATACAGTGAAGTGGTGAATACAACATATGTTAAATAAATCACCTGAATAGTGGAGGCAATGCATTGCCAGCCAAAAGAAATAATATTACAAGTAAACGTGCAAATTTCTTATCTAAAATAGTGAGGAACATGAAACAACTGACTGGATAGTTTACAAGAATCTGCTCCCCCGCGTATCTTTAGCCTAAAAGAAAGACACAGTGGTGGTTATCTTCAACTTCTGTATAAGCTCGCTTAAAGCTTGTGGGGGCTGACAGCAAACCAAACTGGTTTAAACAAATCTCTTTGTATCAATAACTAATTACATCCTTGTTCTGCCTCAGTAACACAGATTGATAGTTCCATTATAGTGTTTAATTAGAATTGTTTTTAATTTATCCTTAAGAAATGGTCTAATTGGTGAAGGAGCAGATGTTACAGGTCACATGGCACCAGGATGACTGTGCTGGTGCAAAACGGCCAACCGGGCTGTGAATGCCTCCCGGAATCCCTTTCAAAGAGCGAGGGGGGAGTCTGCAGTGTGTCTGGTTCCATTTGGGTTTTTAGCAATTTTGCAGATGTTACCTGCAAAATCTGTGCAGCGCAATCTCCTGCTGGGATGCGCTCTACAGGGCTCCTCGGCAGCAAAAGTCTCAGACAGCAGAGCTGATAGCACCTCTTCGTATCAAGATCATGGTTTGTGTCTCAACTTCAGTCTTGTGCTGCTGACACAAGGCGAACATACTGATGGGAGGAAGAGCCAATAACTGTATTTTTTGTTATCATTTCTCTGACAGCTGGTAGATGCAACAGATTCAGGACAGTGCAGGCAAACAGTACTCTATTTAGGCCTCTCTTCATGCAGTGTTGCTCTCTGTCCTGAACGTGTGACAGACAAAGGATTCCACCTTTCTTCTTTTTATATATCATGCTCTATCAACACTGACTTACGAAAGAGACACAGCACTATGTATTTGACAGAACTCATGGCTTGCATGTATGATTTCAGGGAGATGAAATGACATTTACGTTTGGAATAGCCTCTACACCAAACCTTCTGAATGCTGAGGTTGAATGTTGAATTGCTCAGCTGAGCCTTGAACCTGTCTCTAAATTGAACTAAACAGGAATGAGAGCTTTATATTTTTTAATTTCAAATCAAGAAGACCTAGAATTTCAAAGCAACACAAAAATCCTCCAAATTATGTTCCCACAGAGGAAACAACTATGGGGAGGTTTAACACATAGGAAAAACAGTCATTTGGCACTGATAATTTCTACCTATTTTACAGTCATTTTTATTAAAAGCAAAATGTAACCAGAAAAGTATTAGTTGATAATGATAAGAGAAGCAGCATAAAATGAAACGTTCAAAAGACAGGACAGTTCTGACTCAAATATCCCGGTAGTGAAAGCTCAGATTTATGCTGCCACTATCGTCCCAAAAGATACCAATTGCTCACTATAAAGCAAATGATGTATGTAGGGGTCTGAACCAACTGCTGCACAAACGCTGTGGAAAAGCAGCTGCTGCGGGGTGCAATGCAGCAGCTATTGAGCAGTGTCTGCCAATCAACCGTTCCGAAAAGGGGAAAAAGCAGATCGCTGAATGCAGCAGGAACATTGGGAGAGTTGATGTCAACCAGTGGAATTACTCTGGTGATTGCAGAAAACAGCATTACACCATGATCGCAAAGGCAGAAGAGGTATGTCTCATTCAAAAAGATGCCAGGCCGCTATTCGTTAGAATGGGTGTTTGATCTAATATACGGTGCTTTGTTCTCTACGTACATCACGCCGTCATTCCACCGACCTCCTGGCTGTTGAATTTGTTGGCAGCAGAGTGGGAGACTAAATGTCGCTGAGATCTGTTCGTTGCTGCCTAAGACCTCAGCGCCCAGAGACGCGCTCCCATGTGGTGTAAGGAAGTCTCTCCAGGACCCTAATCCTGACTGGGAAGCGTGTGCTCAGTGTCAGTTTTTTGCCAAAAGGTGAGCTGATTTGCCAGGATCCTCCTCCAGTCCTAAAGGCTATGTGAGGGGTTTTCGCTCCTCACAGACGGGTAAATTGTCCCTGAACCTAATCTGCAAACGCTGTTGTATCACAAATGATCCTTCATGAACTCGAATGACTTATTAATATCCCTCTAACTATGAACTGTTTCATATATTAATAATATTTGCATATTTAACTGAAGCATGACATTCAACAGCAAGAAATGAAGCAGAAATCAAACACATAGGCTGATATCTCTGGCACCTATCCTACGAATACTTATGAGACTATCCATTTGCTGTACACATGCAATTAGATGATATTCTCAGAATTGAGGCTTTAATCTCCCACTGAACTCAGTGAAAGCTTAGCCTAATTAAGACCCAAACAATATCTGAAGTAGTACTTCAGTATTTAGTCCAATTATCTGCATGAAACAGAAAAGCACCATAATTTCTTTCTCATTCTAAGTGTCCTAATGAAGCTGTAATTAAAATTGTCATTTTGAACTGGGAAATGCAAAGTTTACCCATAAGGACAATTATTTTTTGGAAGTATTTGAAGGTATTTTGAGATTACTGAAGGCAAAGGTATTTGACATCTACTAAGCGGTATATGCCATCTCAAAGAGATTTCATAAAATAAAGTTTGCTGGAGAGGACAGAACAATGGAGATCCTTGCCTTAATGCACATAAATCTTCTACCTCATTACCTGCAGTTGACTCACTTGCGGTATATAATGACATGTATGCTTCCACATTAAAAAGTGATACACTTCAGTTTTTTAAGATGTTTAACTCTGTCTCTGTTTAGCATGATCATAATACCACAATCTTCTATTAGCAGGGGATGTGTAACTGTCTTTTAATAAATCCAGGTTTACAAAAGCTGCCTATAGTACAAGAAGTGGAAATAGTAGATAAATACTTTTTTCCAGGAAAGAAAGACGACTACAGCAGCTACACAATAATCAAGGACTTCATTGATGAACAAAAAGAGCGCTGCTGGAATTTTCTGCATTTTTTACTAGCCAGTGTGAGCCAATTGTGCTGGAGAACCAGGGAAGATACGAGTGTTGACCAATTTGATAGATTTGACAGGCACAGGAAACAACACAGGATGGTAGCAACTCAGCTTGAAAAAGCTATTTCTTGACATCTTTCACTCAGAAAAATACATATCGTCTCAGTAAGGTGTAGTACCAATACTGCCAAAAGGATTAATGCGAGTGCAGAAAGGCCTGTGTACTATCCATTGTAGTATTTATCCATGAATAGCTGAGTGCCTTAGCTGAAGAAATACATCTCTGGCTGGCACTCTGATGAACAGAGAAAGGTGAAATTAAAATACTGTTTTGCCACACAAAGAATTGTCACAATTAACTAGCAAATCATGTTACTGAAGTACTGTGCTCTCAGTTTTGATCTCAAACGCTCATACATTACTTTCATTGACTTAGCAACTGGAAGTAGTCCTGACAGTTGATGATGTTCTTTGTCCATATTATTTACATCAAATATCTAACGCTAGATGTAACGTAACATGCATAGAAGTCATTCCTGTCAAAGTCTGTACATCTCCAGTATAGGGAGGGTCCTGACTACTTACAAGTTTATCTCTTTTGTCTCTGAATTCTACAGTAAACCTCATATGTCCTGTCCTTTTTCTACAGTTGACTTCATTGCAGAGCAAAACATTTCAAACATTTATACCTCCACGTTACAAAAATAAGGTGATAATAAATATTCCTGTCATTTTAACTGTCACTTAGAAAGCATCATGTAATTATTTCTACATCAGTAATGTAGTGTTAAGCTTATCTACAGGTAACATCTGTGGAACTTGTGATCTTGTACAACAATAAGACTTAATAATAGTCTGTAGGTAGCATCAAGTTTTTTGTAAAATATCCTTATTGGTAAAACATTTCATTCTTACAGGTTTTGTCACTCAGTTTTACAGACCCATGAAGGAACAGGAGCTTAAAAAATCCTCAAGATATGGGGACAAATATTCCAATGGTTTTCTTCCTTCCTTGCCTTCTCCCTCTACTGTGCCCTCCCAATCAAATGCAAAATGAATTGGCCCTTTTAGCATAAACTTAAATTCTGGAGAAATGTTTTAATTTCAGTTGTGTTATAAACATAATTAATAAAGTTGGCTTCATTCCATTGACTGCCAGATAAGACATTCTTCATTTCAGACATGACAAAATCAGATAATAAAATTTCAGGAAGGATTTGGGCGTCACCTCTCTACATGATTTATGACACACCTATCACAGAACAACCCTTCCGTGAGGGCCTGATCGAGTGACATTTTCTTTAGACTCCGGATTAACAGTTCACTTGTGTTACAGAAAGGAGTAAGTATAAACAGTAATTATACTTGTTTAATTAGTATAAGAGCAGGGGCACAGAAATCTCTTCTTATGGAACACAAACAGTCAGAATTGGCTGTGAGTCTTGTTACCTCCAGTAAAATATTTCCTTCTAGGGGGTTTCAGTCACCTCTCAAATAGCTCCTAAACTACTCCTGGTAACGGTCTATTTTGCTGTGGCAATGGGCTGTATCTCTAATTCTTTCTCTGATCATTAGACACCGGGTTTTTTCTCCCCTCTCATACACTTTGCATGTAATAGGAGCAACATATTTCTCCTTATGGCTGTGCTAAGGAAGACTGTGATGGTGCAATGAAGAAAATTGTCTGTTAAGCTGGTTTGTGCTTGGATGACTACCCTTTTCCAGCTGTCTAGCTTCAACAGCAGCTTGAGATGTACAGAATATTGTTTGCGTGCATGTTTGGGGGTGGGGGAGCGTGTATCTTAGCGGTAATTAGTTTCACAGAAACAATGCTTCCTGCTTCATCTGCAGAGTACCAGGCAGGTAGATTACGGTTTAGTGAATTACACCCAAGGGCTGTCTCTAACCTTCAAATGTGCTACCATATTATTTCATTTTCAGACAGTTTAATACAGTTCCTGGTCGTTAATATGATTTTAATATCTGACAGTGCGAAAGGGTAATAATGTTGTGGGGCTAAGAAAGTAGAAAAGAATAAAATAGCCATCACCATCGGTGATTCACCGCCGGCATGTCATCTCTAGAAAATATACTTTATTGCCCTGCTATGTCTGCACAGCTCAGGGAAGGAATCAGTCATTCAGCTCTCAGACCTGTAAAAATGATTTTAATTCCATTTCTATTTGTTCCCACTCTTACTTCTTCCCCGAGCAGCGTGCCAGATACCATCTGTGACCACCTGGTCCCACTCAGCCTCACATCTGCAGATGTCTCTCGCCAGCTGCAAGCTTTCCTCGGGAGTGTGACTGGGAGCTACAACATGGGCTGGGGGTGATGGGGGCCGGGGGGCAGGGGCTGACAACAAACCAACTCCATGCTTGGCTCAGGAGGTCCAAAAGTGTGACTCGAAACCATCTTGTTGGGGATATTTCTTGGTGGCTTCGTAATTCTCTTCCTAATTTGCCTTGTGTTTCCTTTTTCCTTTTAGATTTTTACCAAGATTTAAATACATACTTGCGGGTCTTAAGTGGTCGCACTGGTTTCCAGAGATGAGGATTTCTGCCTTCTGTTCTGCCAAGTCCTGTCTGATTTACATGTAGTGGAAATTGGTACAGGGGTCCTGTGGCTAGCCCAGACCACCATCTAATGCTATATAACCATGTCACCGTGGCATTGTACCTTCGCAAATAAAATTCAGCTGATGGGCAGAACTGGTTAGCCTACATGCAGTGCCATATTAATGCAGCCAAGCTGCTTTCAGGCTTGAAGATAACACCTGTATGGGACTGTAATATTCTCCATGTACAGTTTAGTTCACTTAAGAGTTAGCCCAGGAAACTCTTGCACAATATAGGCTCAACATCAGACTTGCAAGCTCTCTGAGGGAAAAGCTGCCTTCTCTCTTGTGTTGTAATCGCCGAAGAGTACAAGGCACGGCAAAGACTCCACTGGATGACCTCCTTCTGCTACCAACACTGACCATTCCTTCCCATCATTTTCTATCTTTGAACCAATTAATTAACTGTGTGATGACTTTTGCTTTTACCTATGGCTGGTTAATTTAAGAACCCATGACAAAGGAACTTGTTCAATTACTTTTGAGAAACCAGTATACCAGAAGAATCAGTATACCAAATGATTTTTCCATGCCCACAGCCAATGCCTCCTTCAGAGAATGCAAACAGATCTGTAAGCTCTGACTTTATTGGGTGTGTTTTTTTGAAAAGCAATGTACCATATTTAATTAGGGGCTAGTTATATACTTAAAATCGTTTCTATCAGTTTGCTTGATAGAGCCATCTGGCTTATCAGTCTCCCATGAAAGCCTTTAAACTCAGTGTGGCTAAGAAATCCATGATCTTAATTGTGGTAGGAAGGCCTTCTAAGAAGAGGATCTCCATGAATGTCTGCTGTGTAGCAGCAACTCACAGCCCTGTCCAACATGCAGCCCTATAAGAAGCAGCCTCTGCCTTCTGACACATTCTGCCCCAGTCTCAACTGTCATGGCACCAGTCGATACACAAAATCTCTTTCCCACAGACCGGGATCCTGCTTGCAGAGCTAGGCCTACAAACTCCGGCTCACTTGATTGCCTCAGTCATTTCAACTCACACTGCTTTCCTGTTTGGGGGTAATAAATTAGGTAATCATTACAAGCAAGAGGATTATGAAGATAATTAACAAATGAGGTTGTTGAAGGATTTATTGCTCTGGCCTGATCCTTCACTAGTTTCCCTGAGAAAAAGCATCATCTAGCGCACATTTGCCAGTAATTAGTTTTGTCTTTATTGCATTGTAAATACTGCTTTAATTACTGCACTATTTCGTTCAGGAGATGAGATTCAATTGCAGTAACTTAAATCGGATTCTTGTGCTACCCATTTTTTTCTTCCCTTAATTCATTTTATTCTTAACTCCTTTTAAGAAAAACACACAACAAAGATTGGCAAAGACATCTGGATGTGTTTTCATGATTAAAACCTTAAGTAGGGCTTCTCTAAGGGGGGATGAACTCAGTTGTTAGACAAAAAATACACTCCTTCAGGGGAGGGCCGTAATGGACCTGTGCTGGGATACAGCCATTTTCTATTATTCCACTAGCATAAAGAGACAAGCACTCAGCCACAGAACACTAGCAGAAAATTTCCTTGGCTTACAGCAGCTCCTACTGCTGTATATGCTTTGTACCACCCCTTGTGTCTCTATCCAGCCAAACTCAATGACAAGATGTAATTTCAGTCTAGTAGATGTCACCAACATGAAATTCAGATGAGTTTTGCTGTGTTTCATCCATAGACAAGGTTAAGCAAAGGCAAGGTTAAGCAAAGGAAGACAGCGCAGGAGAAGTGCTGATATTCCTCGCTCCTAACTCAGCCTTTTGTTGATGCAGAATTCACATGGGAACGCAACTCAGTGGAGCAATACAAAGTGTCAGGATATTTGCTCTCTTGACACCGGGAAATATAAACTCCCCAACAGTTCTAACTCCCTGTATCATACAGGATATACTGACAGACATATCTGCCCTAATTCATCTGTCCCTGCATCTGATTAAGCTTACCAAAAGCTGTCTGTTTTACTAAAAGAGAATGTTTGTATCCCCACCATAAGAACGGTTAAGGGTTGAGCCTGTTCTGTTGGTAGAGTAATGCTGCTTTCTCCTGCCTCTCTGTGCAAGGAATTAAAATAATTTTAAGAGTGCAAGGAAGCATGTCTACTTATCTGGTGCTCCAAGAGAGACAGAGGAAAACATTCCGCTTCTCTTTTTCATGCCTTGTCAACAGATGGGAGCTATACAGTTTTGGCTGGACTTCAGGAGATACTTCCAGTTGGAGACATCTATTAGGTTCTGATTATCTTCAAGAAGAAATGTGTGGAACCTCATTACTTCAGTTGTTTAAAACTAGACTAGACAAAGCCGTGAATTTGCCATCATGGAGGACACCAGCAGGAAAAGTCCTTCAGCTCCTACTGGAATTCATATTGTTGAGCCATGAGGGGCCAGTTGTGTTTGTTTATAGTGGTCCAGTGGTATTAATCAGTGAATCTTCTCTAGAGCCTAGAAATGACAGTGATTTGGAAACATGTGAAGTAATTGAAATTGGATTGGAAATGTAGCCAGCTTTTTTATAACACAGTATATAATTACTCTGATTATTTTCCTAAATGAAGGCCTCCTTTTTTCAGATATTTGTCTTAGACACAGCATGGCGTGCCAACTCTGTTCTCTTAAAAGATCAAAGTTTACAAATTAAGTAGTATCAGTTAACAGGAAACTTGAAAACATTAGAAAGATTGAGACAGAATAATTTATAGTTGCATTTTTATATCATGTCAACCCTACCTGTGATACTACACAGGCTACTTGATACTTTTCCTTAAAAAGGAAAGAGGAGGATGTTACCAAACCGTGCAAATTAAATTCCAATAACTACTTGCATTCTGCCCACTACTTTCTCCTGCAGTTGACAGTATGCCTTCACTTCTAGTCCAGAACGGCTGCAACTTTTTTTCTTTACACAACGATCTGAAGGAACCACTCTAGTCGGTACCAAGTCTATTTACTAAAAACATGTGTGAATGAGACCTGAAAAGTAGTGTTTTCTCTCTAACTGGCTCTGATGGCTCTTACAGTAAGGAGCATACTAAACACACTGAGGGATCCCCAAATTCCTCACTGCTGAAAGGATACCTCTGTATCCCCACATACTCCACTACAAAGCATCTGCGGAGTTCTTTTCTGGGGGTGGCTACGCTTCAGCTATGACAGAAGTGGCCCTCATTTATAGCAAATCCATTTAATTATTTTGAGAACTTCAGATCAAAGCCACTATATAAAATTGTGGCCCTATCATGAAAGATAAATGAGCCTTCTTAGAAAACAGACCTGCCAGATTGAATATATTTCACTGAGTGCTTCATACAGGATACTGTGCCATAGTTTGGGTAGAAAACATTTATGATTTAATCCTCCCAACCTCCATTAGAGGTTTTGTGCCACATACTCTATATTACCCCCATGCCCCCATTCCTCTTCCATCAAATGCATTTACTGTCCCAGCAACAGAAGGCTGGAGGTGGATAAAAAATGTGCCTGCACAGCTAGGAGTGCTCTGATGCCATTGTAATGTGGGCATAAAATCAAGGAACATATGTAGAGGCAGCTGCTCGCAGTTGTGAAGGCATGTAAAAAATATGGGACTGTTGAAAAACTTTGATAGATTTTATGACTGGGGAACTATATATTTTATTGTATACTATACGAACCCACAAAAAGTGATGCTTTCCTTTAGTACATTTATTCATTGCTCGTTTACAACAGAGTAATTCCATCATGCAACAAACTGGAAGGTTTATGCCTAGTCTCTTCACCGAGAGTTATAAGTTTGTTGCACTAAATCTGTCTGTCAGAGAAAACAGACAGTGGCAGGGACTGGGGGCATTACAGAGAAGGCTGAAAGGAGCGCTTTCTTACGGTGAATCCCTGGCCATATTTCAGTCCCCTGCACATAGCTTCTTAAAGGAACTAGAGAAAACTTTTTTTTGGTGTCTGGAGTTGGGATCCTAGAGTGGATTGTTTAAGGGAAGGCTAGAAACCGTTTGAAGCTCTCCTCTGAAACAGTGAGTTTCAGTGAGTGCACATCTAGTCCTCCTCGATCTTCCCAATACCATCCTGATCTTTACCTTTGTTCAGAGAAGATGCACATACCCTGCAGATCTTCAGATGAATGTCCTCCTCATTTAGGAGATAAGATTGCTGCCCTTGAATGAGAGTTAGGTTAGACAAAGTGGCTGTTACAGCAGAGAAGACAAGATATAGAATATTGCTGAATTTACCGTACTTTGGACCTTTCCCTTTTAAAGCAATCCAGGAGCTTTAACTGAAGAAAGGCAGAGGTAACCAAAGTAGAGGACTAGCAAAGGAGAAACTACACACAAGAATGAACAACTATATTCAGAAACTCTGCAAAACTTTCTTGAAAGGGCAAGGGTTGTATATTTTTGAGTCAACCTTACATTGTAATGCCACTAGCCCTATCCTGGAAATTTGACTATTAAGTTTAGCATGGGTAGCATAAAGCCTTCAATGTATAAGCATGCCACTACAGACTAGGTATCACTTACCCTCATCCTGACAGTCTCTTGATGTGCAAAATGAGTAAACAAAGTGAAATTGCTGCCTTGTAGAGGTACTGGAAGGATCACCTAGCTAACATGATCAAAGCACTTTTAAAATGTATATGCTTTCATTACAAACTAATTGAGCCCTTCCAGAGAGAGGGAAAATAGGATGTAATTATTATTTCTATGTCTGTCACTCATGTTCTAATTTGTTAAATGACATAAAATACCAGATGGAGAAACTGAGCAGTCTGATGGGAAGAGTTAGCTTTGCAGTAGCAGTATGCAATACTCTCTCTGGTTTTAGTGACAAAGCAGATGAGAGCCCAGGCAGAGAAAGATGCGACAGTAGGAATCCTAGGAGTTTAGGGCAAACTCCATCAGATTGTTACAGGAGTAGCATCATCAGGGTGTGATCCACTTAAAATCACTGGCGCAATTAGTATGGATTAACTTGACCCATAAGACTGATAGTTTGTAGAACCTGTCAAGGAACAGTTTCTTTGTACACAAGTGGACAGGAGCAAATATCTGCTTTTGACATAAAATTTAACTTATTGGAAAGTTTATGTGTGCATGCAAATACAGGCAATAGTCTTAAAACAGAAGGAATAGTCACTAAGAGAAGTTATATCCATGGTGTCGTTTAAAAAACTAGTAAGCAAACCTTCTCTACAAACACTGTTATCGTCTCCCACCTGTAACAATAAAAAATATCATAAATAGATGGACACTAAATTTTACCTCCTGATTATTTTTTTGGAATTCAGACCAGATTAAGTCAAAAAGAAAGCAGACACTATCTTAAATATTTTTGGGGAACTATGCAAAGTGTTTAGACAGTCTCAATCTAATCTCAAGCCACTGTCATTGGTAGTCTCTTAAGAAAGAGAAAATGAATAAGCAAAATATATCACTTCTGAGAAAAACATACAAGGGAGAATTAATCGTTAGTAATGTACAATGCGATTCTATGCCATATTCTCCTGTGGATAATTAGAGGTCTTCAGTTGCCAACAATAAAATCCCCAGCACTTTTATCAATATTAAAAGTCCTTTGGCTTCTTTTCAAAAAGTGCTCTATGAAAGTATGACAGAAATTATGTTAGATTTCCTTCTTACCCTTCTTCCTCCAGATCCTATCACCTAGAACTAACCTGCAAGCTTGACAGACTTTTCTTATCAGTGTTATGTTTTACCTGGTTCTTTGCTGTCTTTGAGACTAAATCAGAAAAACGTGGCACATTTATCCATTGCTGCTGATATAATTCTGATCTTTCTAATCTTTCTCTCCTCCTCTTTCTCGCTATCAAAATGTTACTGATTAATTTATGTCCAAAAAGTACCCTGAAGATGTAAAACCCAATATAAGTGCTAAGTATTTGGAGCACAGCAGTCAGTCTAGTTAAGCATTCAACACTATCATTGCAAGTATGCTGCTGAAATGGAGGTTGCAACTGCCTTACCGCCGTATGCTCCGAGCAGGCTAATGCCAAGTTTCTGTCCTCCAGAATCCTCATAACTCAACCTCTACTACTTTTGGAGACATCCCTGCTTGTCTCCAAAGTCAGGAGGCTGTTGTCATCTTTACCACATGGTCAGTGTCTCGAATTCCCACATTTCTGACTACACAAGGGAAAATCCTGGCTTTTCATAAAATTGAGAATAGTAATAAGTGCATTAACTTCTATTTTGCTATTCAGGGGTCCAGAGAGGTAGCACAAGGCTACTGGTTGAAACTGGGTGGAAGCAGCCAACTGTGAACAATTCTGTAGTAGCTGTGCTGGGCACCTGGTGAGGGTATGTCCTGTCCCGATCAGAAGGACAGCAGGAGGGCTAGGTTTTCTTGAGTCTAGTACTACTTGCCAGGGAGCAGGAAGGGCTAGCTGCCCCTGAAAAGGGGGTCAAGGCAGGAGCCGAGGTGAGCCCCGGGCAGGCTGTGCGCTCACCAAGCGCGGTTGTCCTGCCTTGCTTCCTCCGGGCAGTCCCGACAAAGGCTACAGGAGACAGAGCCGAGGTGTGAGGCTGAGGGGCCCGGAGAGAACTGGAAACGGGCACCTCCATAGCACAGCCCAGAGAAGGGCTGAAGGTCCAAGCCTGACCTGGAATAGAGCTCCTGGTCCTGCGGGCAGCAGGTGAGGGGCTAGTGAGGCTGTTCAGGGACGGTAAGGCCTGTGAGTGCCCTCGGGGACTGGCACCAGTGCTGCCCTTACCTCACCTTAGAACTTGGGAAAATCAGTGATGCTTTCAAAAGTATCCACTGACTCTGAGGGAACAAATTTAAGGATTGTGCAGTTTTGCATTTGCTCAAACATCTGCATTATTCATCTGGCCCTCATCGCTATACTGAGCTCTAGGGAAACTCTACAATACTGTCAAAATGTATTATTTACTGTATCTGTATGTTTTATAGGTCAAACCATTGTCTCTGTTTTACAGGTAGGATTTCAAGGTTCAGGCAGACTGCTGGCATGTCTGCCCGGTGCAATGGAGTGTGAAACACACCTCCTTGAGGTAGCAATGTTCATGGCTGCTTCAGAACCAGGAGCAGTACAGTTTCAGCACAAATGAACAAATAACCTGTAATGATGAAAGACTGAACTTACAAGGTCTGGCACAGCAATGTCAAATGTGGCAAGACTGCTTTCGGATCTCATGATTCTCTGCTCCTTACTAAGCAATGCCATGCGAATGCATCAGCTTGGAATCTCCGTGCTGTACTTGACTGTACATTGCAGGCGTGCCCCAAGTGATTCACCCACAAGCATTAAAAGAGTTGATGACAGAACAAGAAATGTTTTTTGGAGATTTCCTCCTACAGCCCTGGCTAATGCTAAATAGAAGACCACCTCCTGGAGTCACTGAGAGACCATGGAAATAGCTGCAGAGAGCAGACGTTTTAGAGGTCACAAGAGGTGAATCATGTTTTACGAACAATTGTATAGATCTTCCTGTTTGGTCTGAAACACAGAAACACCTCTTAGCTCTCATTCAGATAAAAAAGGAAAAAAAAAGAATCTATCTCCTTTACAGAGCTTTCCAACAACATTACAGCCTGTGCTGCAGCCTCACAATTTTTTCTCAGTTTATTTTATTAACTGAAAGAAATTATAAGAATAATCTGCATAGAGTAAAAAGCGGTTGAGCTCATTCTGCTCTGCACAGTGTGGTAGCTAAATTTTAGAGTTAACTCAATTCCAGCAGGATCGGTTCTGCTGTTTTGCACTTTCCCTTTCCCTTTCCCTTGCAGAGGCCATATAAAGCAGTTCTTGAAAATGATTCCATGATTGCATTATAGCAATCAAAAGTGCTGAGGGAGATACAAAGACAAACAATGCACCATCATCAACAGCCACAATGTAAAATGACTCATTTGCTCTCAAATTGGTTGAGTATTAGAGCTTTGTTTAGATTCAGTTCTACCTGGGACTTGCAAAATATTACTCCTGCTTTTTCATTCAACATGCAGCAACACACAAAGCCTGCCCTCTGTCCTCCTCCATCAAATGCTTGGGCACCACATTGTCCTTTACGTTAAACCTCTTCTAAATAAATGAAATTAGTGAAAGAAAAATCTAGGAATAAGCAATATTAACTCTAAGACAGGTGGTAAGAGGAAAGGGGTTCAGCTGTGTGGTTTTGGCCTTTTAATATCTCTAGCTTCATTCTGATAATAAGTGAAAAGACACTGGAGGAAATAATAGGATGCGGCATTCGAAATATAAATTGGCAGTTTGTTGAAGATGCGTACAGATAGTGCATAACTTCCCATAGCATTTAACTATTTTTCTCCCCAAATATCCTATTTTCATGTTAGTTTTTTTCCCAAAAGGTAGCAAAAATAAACAACTATGGAATTTTAACAAATCTTAGATTAGAATTTGACTCACAGAGGTTCTTCTGTAAGATGGCTTATAAATTCTTTCCAAGAAAGTTTATACCTGCATGCAATAGGCAGAATAGTCTATTTCATATGAAATACAGAAATTTAGAAACTAGAAAGAATGTTTTTTACTGGAGAGTATAAAATAAAATATGGGCCTATCTTACTGAGTCAGCTTTTAACTTTGGGCGCAGAATTTGAGACAAAAATTGCTGGTTTCCTGAGTAGGTCCATCTCCCATTGACTCCAGGGGGACCTCTGAGTGCTCAGCATCTTTGTGCATCTCAGTCATCTGAGTGCCTTGAAGTGATTCCCGAAACTAGGAAATCAAAAAGTAGGAGTAAACTTTGAAATGATGAATATTGAGTTCTTGGCAGTAGTTTCCTCAGCTGCAAAGCAGAGATGTATTTACTTGGCTATCCTTCAGGACCTGGTGAGAAATCTTTCTATAATATTTGTAAATATGTAAAGTTGTAAGGAGAGCTGGAGATGTCCAAGTTTTACTTGTGCTAGATTTACAGTGGTGTGTCTGAGACTCACTGAATACACTCCTTTACTTAGCATAAAGTACTTTGTATATAGCCACAAATCATCTTGGAAAGGAATAAAATGAGCTAATGATCTCATTTTTTCATGTTATTTTTACAGACTGTAGGGCAGTGACATTGTGCAGCATTCATAACATAGCATTTCAGTAGAGTTATTTTGTCCTGAAGGACATAAACAAAGAAAAAGCCCCTGAGTTAGGTTTAGCCTTTAGTATGAGAACTCTCTTCTTGTTGGGTAAATTACAAACCTAAGAACCCTAAGGCCTTGAGCATAAAACAGCAGTCTTCCATTTCTAGAAGAATTTTTCATTAGCATCTTTCCCCAGTATTTTAATCTGTTACTAGACTTCAGAGTAGCGTGATGTGATGAATGATTTTGTAATGAAATGCATGACATCTGACTGTTCTTTGATTTGTATTGGAAGCCTGTCAGTGTTAACATAAAATGCCCAGGTCAATAAATTGCTTTAAATCAGCATTAAATCTACGACAGTCGATGCATTTAGACCCGTAGGAACAAAATCAGTAGTTGCCCCCTATATTAAAAAATGGCTTTGTTTTCCTTAGATTATTAGCAAATCAAACACTGCTTATAATGTATATTATCTATATAATATATATTTATACAAAGTGGAAATCTCAGTTTTCACTTATCTTGCATGTTTTAGTGCCTGAATTGGATTAACTTTGGGGAATTGATAAAATGAAATTAATAGAATGGCAAAAAGATTCCCAAGCATTCATTGCTGAGATTTTGGTTTTGAACACACTATACAAAAATCTGAATGTGGAGCCAAAGTCCCTTGCAGGTTCCAGATGGCGTGACATTTAGTCTTACTGTGTTCCCCAACTGTGCTCACTGAAACTGAAGGCATGGACCTAGAAACAACACTGTTTATTGTACAGTACAATAGCAAAAATAGAAATAAATGCCATTTAGTTTTAAATGGTGTAGCAATTTTTTAACAGAATTTTACTTGCCTCATGGTCTGTTTTATTCTCTGTTTCATGCTTTTTCTGAAAAGTAGACTGAGAGTGTATTAAACTGCTGCAATGCAAGATGCATCACTTTTAATTCCACTAAAGGCTTGTTTTCACCGTAAGAATCCCTAGAGCTCATCTTCTGAGCTTTGTTTGAATGTAGTTTTAGATGTCCTCAGAGCAAAACATTGCAAATGGAGTGACATAGTTGTGATTAATATGCTGCGTATGAATAAGTGTGTCTGAAATAGAATGTCAAGGGTTTTCAGATTTGCCTCTGCAAGAGAATCCAAAATGCACTGGTTAGTGACCACAGAGGTATTTTAAGATCGACGGGGTTTGTTTTCAGGGTTTGTTTGTTTTTTAAGAAAGACAGAAAGTTTCCTGGGTACTAAAAAATAGTTATAGCAGCTTGGATAACACAAATTAATCTGAGAGCATACATAATGGTACAAGCTGTTCATTATAGGATACAAGAGTCCTTCCTCTACCAAAAGCTTTTCAAAACTAGATCTTGTAGCTCAGCACATGTGTTGTCCTTGTATTATGACGTCTTGGCATCTTCTAAAAACAGGAGCAGAGTCAAAAATAAAAATGTGCACTTTCTATGTAACTACCCCGAACAATTTATTTCTACAGCTGCTAGTGTCCTGCGTGCAATTCATGCAAGGCTGTCCCATGTATGAAGAATGCCTACTGCAGACTCCTGCCATTTCACAATAGCCAGAACATTGGCATAGAAAAATACTACCTATACATGCTTGTGTCTGCGACATGCCAGCACTACGGGAAATTCTGGCACTGTCAAAAATACAGAACAGTGGCAGGTAAAAGACCAATGAACTGGAATTTATTTAAATGCTGCTCTCCTTTTAAACAGAGTACTGATGAGGAGGTAGAGGGAAAGAGGGAGTAGTGTTGGCCTCACAGTGGTTTTGTTCAGGAGAATGTTTCAGTGATATTTCAGCCAACAGAAAAGCTGAAATTATAGCAAACTAGAATCAAGCACTTTCTATAATTCTGTTACTTGCAAGTCACCAGCCATTAGACTTTTCAAATTCAGGTTTTTCTATTTACTACCTGATTGCAAATTATTTTATTTATTTTTAACACACTTCTCTAAATGTCACAAGAGGTATCTGAGGTTAGGGCTTTTGTGGACACCTAGCTACATTAAATAGCCGTCATTAACAAATCCAAGGAGTTAGCATGCCTAAAAATGCGCCTCAGGGAGATCTCTCTTCGTTACGCTGAGCGGCCGCGTACTCTGTTGTTCCACGCGTTGTCCTATAGTGGCAATTTCTCCATTGACTTTAGCGAGAGCCTAGGATTACTGTTTTAGATTAGACACTGAAATGTAGAAATTTGTAAAATTGCTTTGTTAAATTGCATTCTGTTATTTCAAACCATTCCCCCAGTATGTCAGGAAAGTTTTGAATTCTCACCCTATCACCACCATGCAGTATTATGTACAAATTTAATTAAGGATTTTCTTGGTCATTCGAGCATAACGCACTAGACAAGACAGACTACGTTCACACGCTGCTTCCTGCCGCTTTGACAGAAAACATCAGTAATGACTACAGGGCCCCGAGGGCACTGATCGCCCTAAGAGCACTAATCAGAGACCAGCCTCACCTGGGCCTCCCCAAGCCCCCTCCCGCCCACACGCCCCGGGCTTTATTTAAGCTCCGCCTGGGCCCTTCACACCTTGTTTGAGCTATGGCGGAGGGCTCTTGGTCTCTAGCTGAGGCATGGCTGCGCCTGGCAAAGCGTCCTGGTGTTTCTGACCTGCGGCCTGGCTTTTTGGCCCTGCTTTGTCACTGTGGGCCCGCATGGTGATCGCCGGGCTGAGTCCGACCCTGGTCACCCCCACGGCCTGTGGGTCGACGGCCCGGCTTGGCCTTGGGCTGCCTCCGCACCGTGGAGGGGCCTGCTGGGCTCCTGGTGGAGCCTCCCTGGCTCTCCCGTGCCTGGCCGGGGAGGCCCCGGCCCTGCTGGCTGCGGGGTCATGCTTGGCTCCCTTCACCTTGGGCAGCAGCTGATTCTAGCGAGGATGGCTCTCTGGGTATGTTTTCCTAAACAGGGGTATGTCCATACGGCAGTTCAGTATGGAACAGGTTTCTGTAGGCTAAGAGCCCTATAGCATGGCCAGAGCTACCACTGAAGTCTAGCTGTGTAAACTTGGTACTTCTCTCTCACCCTTAAAGACTATTATCTTGTTAGAGAATGTACGTAGATGGGATTTAATGTATTCATGCCATGTTTACTAGCAGTAATTCATCTCCTGACTAAAATCCCAATGTTCATAAGTACTGTTTTTTGATTATTCATTCAAGTACTTCAGGAACTTGAGAGTAAGCTGCTGGCTGTATCCCAAGGCTTTCCTTTTCCTTGGTTGAAGATGTGTCCTTTCTAGGCTTCTGATGCCTTATCTGTCTTGCATCAGTTATCAAAGATAATGGTTAAAAATCTGAGGTTGTTTCAGCCCACTCCAAGTTTCTTAGTGTAAAATTCAACAGGATGAGCCAACTGTAGCTTCTGAAGAGAAAAAAGAAAAACACCAAACACAAAATTCTATTGCCTATATATTACCTTTCAATTAGCTCTCACTCTAAGGTTCTGCAGACCCACACTGAGTTTCCTGAAGTCCATTGTTTTATTTTTTTTTCCATCCCTCCCTTGTGGCTGGCAAATGCTATCACTTTATACTTTTCACTTGGGGTTATTCCCACCTTCACATATCCCTTCCTCTACAACAGTCATTAGAACAGTTTAAGAACTTGTTGGATCACTTGTATGGGAGAAAGGGATATTTTTATTGCTTTGTCCAGCTAACTGGGGTGTTCTGAAGAGTCCTGGGTAGAAGTCTGTTATTAACTTGGAGTAAACATCTACCTCCATCCTCTGTCCTGCCATTTTTCTTTCCCAGTATATATCTGTGTATTTGAAATTCCTTGTTATCATATAGCCTTGTGCTATAGATGACCTGTGAGGTACTCACAAAAGATATCCTACATAATACTATCTTTGTTTATTGATCTATAGGATCCCACTGTGGCAAAGACCTTTTGTTTTCATCTCCTGAAGACTTTTATCCTGTCTCAGGTAAGCATCCTTGATGTACAAGGCAAAATTCCTTCCTTTTCTATATCTACCCCTTACTAATCAGTTATTATCTTTGCATTAATATTGCAGCCTGCCAATTATTCTGTCACATACCTTCTTTCTAAAGGAAGTGGTAACATTGATCATATCTTAAGAATACAAGTTCTTCTTTGTCCGTCATATCTTTCGAAAACATCTTTGACTGAGTCATAATTTCTCCTTCTGTTTTATGATCCGTTATCTGCAACTGCATCCCTCTTTCTCAGTCTCCCCAAACACAGATTTTAAATTTCTGTCAAGGTCATTTGTGGGCATCTATCACAAACTTTTCCCATATTACTTTAGAGTGCTTTTTAGTTGATCAACCATTCTTTTTTTTAATCTGGATTTCAGTATGCCTATTTCAAATTTTTTCTATATGTAATGGAATTTGGATTTAAAACATGCCTATGGGGAAGGTATCTATTTAACACTATTTACGTCCTGAGAGACAAAGGATGATTTACTCCAGGTTTCACTGGGATCTGGCTTTACTCTTGGTTACAGCAGTGGAGTACTATAGGGGCATATTTTGACTGTAAATTGTGATGGTGGTAAATTGTGAATAATGTTGAAATAAATAGATTTGATTTGCACCCACAGAATGAACTGCATAAAATACTACATGGTTTTCAATATGCTAGCTTCATAATTATGCCAGTGAACAGGAGATCAAATATGGAAGGGAAAGCTGGTGGTGCTGACAATATAGCCTAGATCTCTTGAAACATAACCTCTTTCTAAATGCAGATCTTCCTTTACTGAAAAGATGTACGTCAGGTGATTCTTTTTACTCAAATAGAACTAAAGACATTTTATGGTTTTTTAAAATGTGTATACATATATATGCACTGTATGGAAAGAGTTTGGCCCCTTACTGTTTTAAACTTAGCTAGCTTTCCTTCATCTGAATGCATAGTCCTTTACTTCTCAAAGGGTTTCGGCTTAATAGGTCTGATTTACTGTCCTTTTGAAGAAGAGTAGGATAATGGTATCCCGAAGGTGGTATGTAAGGAAATCGGGAAGCAGCCCTCATATTAGATAAAACCACCGAGACAATTATTCACATTCATCAAAATAACCACGAACCACACTGAGGTATGCAATAGAGAAAATCTATATTCATGGTGGTGAAAGATGTATAAACCTCGCTAAATGCAAAACTACATTCCATTTCTTCTGTTTTTTCCTTTAAAAAAAGTAGACTGCTCCTAGCTGATGTATTTTTCCTGCATGATGAAAACAAAAGGTTCTTTTTCTTCCCTCCAATCATGTTCTCCCCAAGGATTTAGGTTTGGGGTTGTTATTTCTCTGTAAGAATGGAACAATGACTGTAAACATAATTCACTCTAGGGATTCTTCAGCCATTGAAGAAACAACTTGCCAATTGTCAAAGGTAGAAATGAAACAGATTTATTTGCATTGTCAAAGAGCCCGATATAGAAGGAAGGGAACAGTAACATCACATGCAGATCTATTTTATGGCATTAAATAGGTTCTTTTACTTCTTAGTCTAAGTTCATAATAAATCACAATCTATTTCCTAACAGTGTTGGTAAACAAAGGGCAGAGAAAGATTGAGCAGGAAACATAGCAGAATTTTGCCCACATACATTGTTTGAAGGGGATTCTGAAAGAATACAGACTACTTCCAATTGTTTGAGAATGTCAAAGTGCTTTATAAGCTGCTTAGTAACAACATACCATCAAATGAAGATGTAGGCTTTATCTCTGAACAAACAGATTAGTATTAGCTGCCAAATGACATGAGCTGCTACTCGTACTATAGTTCAAAGCATGAATTTGGTGGGACTGCCTTTTTGAGAAAAGTTAGACTTTGCCCTGTACCTGCATCTCTTCCTGTTTCTTTTCTGTAAAGTAAAATACAGAACATGTCTATTTACAAAACAGGTTTGCCATTTCTGTAGGTATTTGAAAATACAGGAAAGGATATACCTTTGGGCCTCTTAATTCATTAAATTCCTGGCCTACATGTCATTAATACCATTGTCTAAAAGTTGCAGCTGATGATAGCAAATGTGAGTGGAGTTAAGTGTCCAAAAGCAATAGAACTGTAGTGAGGGAGAGAGGGGGGGAAAAAGGTTTTCATTGTGTCATTTTCTTTAATTCATTTTAACAAAAAAAAAGATACCAATTTTACTGATTTAGTCAGCAAAGCCAAAGCTTAGAGGACAAATGAAGGTAGTATTGGTGTTTCAAACAGTATTTGCAAGAAGCTGATTTGGAATTATACAGAGCATCAGTAACCTGCTGGAGATAAGGAAAGAAAGTTAGTTTAGGTATTAGAGCCTCTAGTCAGTGGCCATGTGGGAGACAAGTGTATTTTGGCTTGCTTTGCTTTTGTAGTATATGACTTTGAAAGCAGTGCTGACTGTGTTTACTGGAATATCTTTCTCTACTGTCGCTTGTTAAACGGCCTTTTGACCATTTCCTTGTGTTTCTCTGGACAGCACCAAAAGCATAATCTGATGCCACATCATTTTTCCAATCATGTCTGGAAAAGTTAATTCACCATGATACGGAACTTATTCATTGGACAAGGCTGCTTAATGCAGGGTAGATCATTCACTTCTGTTGATTCTCAGCTGGGAATTTCACACTTGTAGTTTTTAATCTTAAATAGGTATCGGATCAAAACTATGATCTGCTCTGAGAAGCCACTAGTACCCATATTTCCAGCATCTTCAGGGTGATAATCCTGAGTTTGGTGGGGAATCCACAGCTAAAGGATTGTGTTGTGCTGCAGACTATAAAGAATGCTGACATCCAAATGTAATTCAGTAATTCCCAGCTCCTAGATCAGGGCTTGTTTTTCGTCATCAGGATTGCCCAGTAAATTTCAGCAGATGTACAAGTTAAAATAAATAGCACAGTGCAAAATTTGCTCTAAATCTCTTAATTAGAAGCACAAAGGTTGATCCCTCTCTTCCCAGAAAAGGGAAGGAAAAAAGCATTGATTTCTCCAAATCATATCCAGCCCGTCTTCCTTCCGGTTCAGAACAGTAGCCCCATCCCAAGATTGAATCCAAACACTATCCTTGGAGAAGCTGTCTTCCTATGGGCGTCATCTCTATAGGACTTTATTGGAGTATGGACTTTAATGAGTATCCAATCTGATCTATGGAAGAAATGCAGATTAGCGGCAATCCAGCAACGCAACAGTAGGGTTAGCTTTGCAACTGTTATTTTTCAGTGACAAGTTGTGCAAGGTGAAAGTGAATCAGAAAACCAATTTAGTGAATGCATGAGTAGCACGTTAAGGATAGTAAAACTAGAGGCACTTACATAAGAGGTTGAGAACTAATAATCAATATAAAAAGGAAAAAGTGGACACTACGGAAAAAGTCATTACTTTGTTTTTTTGCTTCTATGTCATGTGAGATTTATTCCCCCTCTCTACCATCACTGCAGGTTTCCTCCCTTTTTTCTTCATGTGGTCCTTTCTGTTTAAGTCTGTGGACCATGTTTCAGGTGAACATTTATTGCTGGAAGTCAGCAAATTATGGCAGCTGCTCTGACAGTCTTTCAGCTCATGTCTGTCATCTCAATTTACAGTGAGGATATAGTGCAAGAATTAGGTTTAGAATGGAATAAAAAGTGATTATATTTTCCCTGAAGGAAATGTACCCACAGCTTCTCTAACAGCTAGGTTCTTTCACTGATAAAAGCCTTTGGAAGTAATTACACATAGGACACAGTCCACAGCATTTTACTTTCATATGCTATAAATAAGCCAGCATCAATTGTGAGTCATAATAAAAAAGGCAGCATGTATTAATTTTACATAATATAATATAGTTTAGGAGATGTGCAAGCTGATAACAAACTCATTGGTCTGCAGGGGGGGAAAGCTTCTTGCAATAGTGACTCATGAGTCATACACTATCCTAGGAAGTGGTATTCTCTGTGCATACGTCAAAGGAGCTTCCCTTATAGTTTTTCTCTTCATAGAAATTGCTGGATTTAATTGTGCGTCTTTGGAAAGAAATCTTGACCTTCATTTCCAGCAACCTCATGAACAAATCCTCCCTCTTATTCAGTAGCCCATCAAATCTCAGTAATAAGTCCCAACTGCTAGATAACTCATTCAGTCCACAAATGCTCAAGTACCTGATGCAGAAAAGCAAGGCTCTTCATTCTTGCCTTTTACAGATGAGGAGGCAGAGGCCCAGAGAAATTAAATACCGTCAGACCTCATCAGCAAGTAATTCAAAAGGCCAAATGAATATTCTAAGCCTAAGTTAAGGAAGACTGAAATGGGATTTTGTTTAAAACTAGCTGTGTCTTTTGCTGAAGAGTACTGCTTCAGCATGTGAAAGCTGCACTGAAAGTCATGTAGATTTCATAGCTTCCTAAATCTATACATACATACAGGCATATGTATGCATAAATGTATGCATGCACACATACATACAGGGATACATACAACACCCCTTATTTATACGATGACCTCCAAGTTGAATCATGGTGTATATTTAAAGCAGCTGTAAACATTATCCTGAGGTTATCAAGCCACGCTGATAAGATTAATAACTAAAATGTTAGGGATGGGGGAGAGAATTCTGGCTCATTTAATCTTGAAGTTCATTCAGGGTCATTTGAAAAAATCCCTAGGGAGGTAGAAACAGAAACTGCCAGAAGTCTCTATCTAGGGAAACTCAAGGCTATGCTTCATTAAGATAGGATAGCAATCTAAGGAAGAGGAAGGGTTTGTGAAGAATAAAACCTGAGGTCCAAAAGAGGATTTATCAACAATATGTCTTTGTATTTACACACACTTTTTATTGATCTCATGTCTGAGAAATGCACACCCTTGTCCTGGGATTCAGATTTAATTACCTTCGGCTGAGTGTTCATTCCTTCCCCCAGCCCTGGGTTAACTGCTGTAGATCGCTCCCTGTACATGGGTTTGAAATCACAGACCTTAAAAGTTCACTGGTGCCACCTACTCAGTTATCAAAACAGGACATAATAACTTCCTCACTGGTTTCACTGGAAACAGGTAAAGGCAAGAAGAGGCCTTTGTGGATGTAGTAAGGGATAAAAATACTTTGCATCATACAAGCAGAGGTATTTATATGTCAATAAAAGCATTCTTTTCTTACAACACAACTTCACTCAGCACTTCCTTCTTATTAACTGGTTGCCCAGGTACTCCATAGATTTTTTGGGTCTTCCCATAGGCTGCTAAAATCTGTATCAACTGGGGGAAGTGGTTCTCTTCAGTGATTTTCAAAGAAGGATAAATAATTGTGAGGACCTCACTCATGGTTTAGGCAGTAAACTTGATGGGCTTTTAAGGACAATGGGACATCCTTTCAAAAGAAAATAAATACCATCTTACTGTATTTGAAAAAGCATTTGAATGTGGGTTTGCCTCTTGTTTCTCTAAGGAACTGGTCCCTTTAGGTGTCTATCAAATCAGCTGAAAAATACTAAGGTGAAACATCTGAGTTGGTGTTAGTTTGTGTCTGGCTCAGCCTAGAAAAGTTCTAGATACAGACTGTCCGGGAGCAGCAAGGGTGGCTGCAGGCGAGCGGCTTGGCGGGCCCCCTCGCAGCCGTGCCCTCCCCGAGGGCGCCCGCCCGCGGGGACAGAGCCGGGGCCCTGCGGCAGCCTCGGGCACTGCTGGGGAATGGGAGGGGAATCCAGTAGGGGCCGCGGGAGCTGGGCCCGAGACAGGGCAGCAGCGTGGGGCTGGGGGACGCGGCCGGGAGCGGGGCTGGAGCTGGGGTCCCAGCCCGAGGCGTGGGCAGGGTGTGGGGGATTCCCCTCCATGTGAAGCGAACTGTTAAGCCAAGCATCCTGAACAAGCCTCATTTCAGGTATTTATTCAGTTTACCTAAATCCTATCTACGTTCAGTTCCTGTACATTCTGGGTTACTTCAAGAGAAATGCAGCCCTCTGCAGAAGGCCAGAAGAAGGTCTGGGACCTTCTGGGAATGTCAGGTGTGCGCAGGCTTTATGCCAGCTGCAAACACAAGGCTGAATTTCACCTTCCTATCCAAAGCTGTAAAGTAATGTTTTTGTACGCTCTTATTGTTACCTCCCACTTCAGTGTCAGGTAAAATTATTCCATTTATATAGTGTGAAAAGTTGCTTAATATATTTAGGTATTTTTGCATGAAAGGCATTTTATCTATATAAGATGATCACCATCTTCCCTGCTTGGCTTTCAAGGTTTTGTAACTTTTTGTGGCTATTTCAGAAACTGAGGCTAAGTTTCAGGGGGTTCATACTTCTACCACCTAGCTCACCAGAAATAAGGGCGTAAGGAATGCTGCTGCAGTTTTTGAATAGGCAGATTATCAGACAATACTATGTTGCTTCATTGCTGCTATAATATCATTAATTTCAATGCAGATATGCTGGCATGAAACTGGATTAATACATTGGTGAATCAGGTGCAGAAACTGTAGGTCCCTTAGCTTTAAGGAAAAGTAATTAAACTTAATAGGAGTTATGGCTTCTAAATGGAGATATATAGCATTTTCAATAAGAATGGATTGTAGTGATTCAATAGCAAGGCTTTCAACTATACTCAACTATTGCTTTAGCTATATTGATTTTTTTTGCAATTTACAAGTTTCCATTTTTCTTAATATTTCCTTATGTTTCCTAACTCACTAGGAAACTTTTCTTTTCTTTGTGGTATTGTTAATATTGAAATTGGATCAACACAGGGAGTCCCAGCTACCAACAGAGGGTCCCCAAACCAGCCTGCGCAAGTGTATCTTCATTCCATATTTCCCCATTTATCAGAGTTTAAAAAATATAAACAAAATATTAATAACAGCTTTTGCATCAAATATGCTAGTTCATAGAAATGACAGTACACACTTCAATATGTCAGAGCATTTGTACGTGGGAGAGTACTTTGATTCAGAGGAGCATTTAAGCATGTGATTGACTTTTAACTTCGAGGATCTAAACACAAGTTAAGCATGTGCTTACTTTCCTCTCCTGAGTGGAGAAACAGGGCCTCAGCAAGGAGCCAATGGCAACAAGATCCAGTGGCCTTTGATGAAAATGAAGAACAGATTTTTTTTTGTGTGTGTGTGTCCAGCAGCTTTTCCCCTCTTCTCCCCAATAAACTAAGGCAGGCCTTTTATTTCTTAAAAAAAAAAAAAAAAAAAAAAAAACACAAACAAACAAACAAAACCCCACCAAAACAAAGAAGGCTTAATTATAGTTCATTGAATAAGCACCTCCCTGAGTAGCCAGGCATATAGTGACGGATGGTGCTGTCTAGGGAGACTGTAGCAAGTCACCCTGGGCAGAGCTGAAAGCAGAAAAAGTGTGATGGAATTCCTTTTGCTATTCAGAAGGAAACTTTGCCTTCGCTGTCTCGTGTCAGTTGTTAGATTGTCACTGAGTGGCACTCGCTTGCAAATTCATTGATTTGTACAAATAAATGAACAGTAACAATTAATTACACACTCCATGAGTTCAACTCAGTAGGAAGGCAGAAGCTGTGCAGACTTTCACAGGCCCCCCACACCATCCCTGCTGTGTGATCAGGATCCTTATTAACATGCCAGGCAATCTTTGGTGATTCCTACTAACCAATTTTTCTTACTCTTTTGATCATGAACATAGAGCCTAACTGAGTTCAGTGGAGCCATCCAGCAGCCTGAGTGCATGTAGCCTTTGGGGAAAAAAAGTTACTAGTGCCATTATATATGCCCCATAGGATATTCCTGCATTTTATATTTTCTGTATAAATTGTTTCTCATCTTCATCAGAGGACTTGATGTTAGCTACAGTGTATGGCAAGCTCTATTCTGATCTCTAAAGTGTAGCTCTCAGCTGCTACATGAAAGAAATTGAAAAGGTTAGGTCAGGCATTTAGACAAGAAATTTCAAAGCTGTTGACATACATTGTCAACCCTCAGACTCAAAGGACATTGTCTGTTTTCTGTCTAGGTAATTTTTAAAGGAAGACCAGACCTGTGACCTGTATGGTCAAACCAAAGGGCTTGCAGATATGATGAAAGATATAGGTGATTAGCTGGGAGTTTTTAGCTGCGGATTCATTGAAACAGTTTGAGAGCTGAGAATTAGGCACGGAAAGGACATGTCACACACAACTCTTTGGGGAAAGGCCTGAGGGAGCTCTGCTGTTTTCCCTGCTGCTGACTCCACAGCCAGCTGGAAAGGAGCATCAGAAAGAGTAGATGAGAAGGTCTTAAGGAGAGGCCAAACTCAACAAAAGCAGGGCGTTGGGATAATTTTATATATCAAAACGGCTGGCGTTTTTGATATATAAAAGAGCAGAAGTTATAGGTTAGGGAGAAGCTGGTTGGGGTCAGAGGCTTATGAAGACAATAGGAGTAGTGGGTGCCAACCCTTGACTACTTGCCCTTACCGTTAGGCATTTGCATTTGTATCCCAATGCATAAGTTAGTGCCTAGATGAGCCCTCTTTGCAGTTGCAGGGTGAACCTACCTTTTCAGCCTGGCCGCACTACTTAGAGGCACAGTTGGTCTGACTGAGTTTTGGGAACTGTGGCTTTATTTAAAGCAGTGGTGAATATTCTGAAGATCTGCCCAGTATTCCAAGTTAAACGCTCAAAATCATGAGCTGCAATTCATCTCTTTAATTTTAATTACGTTCCTTACCTAAATTAGGAAACCTCTAGTATAACATTCTTTCAAGGACTTTGCTTCACGATTTAAGTTCAGTGACAGGGGTACGTTACTGCAGCATACCTTCTTGTTTGTTGGACATGAGATTCATCTTTTACCTGAGCCTGTCAAAAGTAGTATGAAAAAGTAAAGTGCAGTAACTGGCTGAAGTCTACAGAACTCTGCCTTCCGAATGGTGGTATTTTCCCACCTGCTGAATGATTTTGTTTCTATTCAGTTCATTCTTTGTTATCCCTGATATCTTTTCCCTGCAGTGTTTGTTGTGCTTAAGGCACAAGCGGAATGTTCATGAAAATATTCAGCTATCACTCTATTCAGTCAATAGAGGTGTTTTTCCTTCCCATTACCTACCACAGCGCTGACATTTTATTGCTTGCTGAGATAGGAGACAACAAGGGAAAAAACTGAGTCATTTTATTCCCATATCTAAAAATAAAACCCCCAAGAACACTTTGCAAAAGAACAAGTAATTGCTGCAGAATTCACAAGCTCTGTTGTTCACTGAAGGGAGAACATTCTGGAGATGAAATATTTGGAACTGAATAACTGTGATGTTACAGGTCTGTTGAAATGCTAAGACTTACACATGTCCTTTCTTTCAATGGATGTCTTTACCCGATGTCAGTTAGATAGGTATATAAATGTATTGTGACGGTTTTAAGTGCTTTTATCATTGTAGTTGCAGAAAGTTTCACATATATTAACAAGTCTAGCTTTCCAGCAACCTGAGAGGTGGGGAAGCGCCTCCCGTTATGCATAGGGACGAAGGGGTGGTAGATTAAACAACTTGGTCAGGGTCACACAGCAAGTTTGTGGCAAAAACAGATGAACTCAGATTTCTTGATCACTCAAAGACCAAAAATAATCTTTTCTCCATAAAACAAGACAAATTTATGAACTTGGCCAAGCCTGAAGCCATAAGTATCCAATGCAAAGCTCGTTGTGCTCTAAAATCCACAGACTTCTACTACACTTCTAGTCAACCTTACCATGTTTTGAAAAGAAAGCTGTAAAGACACATGTTCTGCAGCCACCAGTTGCCATGGTGAGTAAGGAAAAAAAGTTGTCTTACTGCTTCTAAAAATATGTTTGCAATCAGCAGGGAGAAATCCAGAAAAGTAGAAAAGCAGGGACAAAGAAAATGGCTGTTAACTATTATTGGTGTAAATCTTAGGGTCTCCTCAGAAATCTCAAGCTATTAGAAGTTAAAAATACTAAGCTCTTCTTCTATACTCAATCTTTATTGGGAATACAGCATCTGAAGGCCAGTTTTGTTTTTTAATTTTAGCCAGATTTATGCTGACCCTGCCAAAGTTAGGAACAGTCTTGGGGTGTCTCTAAAGTCTGGGAGCTGTTAGCAGCCTTGTTCAAAGCCCTATGTAAATGGGAGGTTGCTGCATAAGAGGTGAGTTAGAGTTGTGCAATGAAAACCGTTTGAAGTGCACGAGTTATTAGCCTTACAAAACCTAGGATTTTGCTGCACATCCTTGAGCACCATCTATCCAACCTTTATTTGCTGACTCATTGTTGCTTATATGCCAACAGAGGACAGTATCAGGACTATTTCTGCTTGAGACTTTGCCCTGCCATCAAGATGTCCCTTAAATCAGCTGAAGAGCTACTTTTGCTGCATTGGCAAGATGCAAGCAGTATCTTCTCTCTTGAGTCAGTGAGGTGAAACAAAGGTAGCATGGTGGAATCCAGCATCTGTCCCGCAATGTAGTAATGAGCTCTTCGTGGGCCCTTAATTCTGAACTTCTTGTCTATTCTCTTCAGTGTATGTAAAATGTCAGGCAGAAAAGACAGAAAAAACTGCATTCTCTGTCCTCTCAGTGTTTCTGTCAAGGCAAAAGAACTGTTGCAGGACAAGATTTTTTTGCAAGATTGTAAACTCACATGGATGGGGATTTGGTGTAAATTCAGGTTTTTGGCTGTGATTTGGTTGCAAGTTCTGCTGGTTTTCGTGGTTGGTGGTGGTGGTTTTTTTTCCCTACCCAAAGTAGCTTATAGACATAAAATAATCTGTTCACCTAACTGGTATAATTTTTTAAAAATCGTTGAAAGTATGACCCTTGGTTTCTAGGAAACAAAGACAATTTTTCAGTAGACACTGAGAAATCCTGAGTCTGAAGTTTGATCGTGCATCCAGCCATGTGCTAATATAGAAATGGCTTTTTACTTAGTATTTTTCTTATGAGCTCAGTAAAACTATTCCCTCTCCAAAATTGACTGCTGTTTTGCAAAAAGCAGATATTGGTGCAGACATCCAGTCTAAGATCTAGTTTAACCTCACAAGTTACCTCATAAATAAGTGACAACACAATGTCCTGGGTGCTGCCTTCCAAAAGGTTTAATCCTTAGTCAGAATATTAAGATCTGCAGGAAGATCATTTCTTCTCCCTCCATTTCAAGGCATAGTTCTGTCAAACGAAAAGAAGTGCAGGCAGGATTCCATTCTTCAGGGAGAACTTAAAAAGTGGAGCATTGGACTCCTCTTTCAATGTACTGGCTTCATTACCTCTTCAGTCCACTGAACTGCTCTTAAAAGGTGGTTTTCTGGAGGCAATGGGAAGTGAGTAGAGTAGGAGATGGGTAATGGATCTGGCCCAAATGAATACAGCTCTTTTATCCCAGGAACGGCCATCATCATTCATGTGCATTTTAATTCCTGACCCTGCATCACTGTGACATTTTCTCCTGTATTTAAAACAACTATTTGGTGCTCCACCTCCCGGTCAGAGGAGAAGCTTGGCATCTGAAAAAGAAACTAATGGAAAGCAATCTACCTAGAGAAAGGGCATTAGAGCTGATCCCTTACTACATTGAATTAGCTTGTTATAGGTTGCTGCTTTGCATGTGAATCCCACACGGGAGCAGTATGCCCTGACAGTTCAAGATCTATACAGTTCTAGGCTACCGTCTCCATTTAATTGGAGGGAGCAGGGATAAGAGGAGTTATTACCTTGGCAAATGGGAGGTACAGACTGCAATTTAGCAGAGGTAACCAAAAATAAAACATCAAGCAGAAATAAGGAGATTTCTGTCTTTCCATTAATCCCTAATAATTTTGCCACTTATCGGTTATTTAACCAATGAATTTATGTTCCAGGTTTGAGCAGCTGCAGGAACTAAGGGCTGGGAAGGAGAGTGTTTGAAGTGGCATCTGTCTGTTAGCAGTAATTAAGCCGAAATATGCAAAGTTTCAGAGTTCTAACTGCTCCCGTTAAGCTGTTGATGAGCAGTAAAATCTCTGATTAAATTTTAAGCAGAGGGAAATGGGCCAGCCTCCTGATATGGGGAGGCTGATGGAGTGGAGCGTGGGCAATTACGTGTGCTGCATGCCTGTGCTAGAGGGGAGAGGATGCGTCCAGGCGCTGACTATCCGAGCCAGCATCAGCTCCCGCCTGCCTCCCTGCAGAGGGGGGTCCTGGGCTCCATTCTGGGCTGACCACCAGCCCCCAGAACATCAGCCGTTTACAGCACGGTGAAGACGTATGGGATGGAGTTGAATGACTTTTGCACAGCCTTATTTTTCCAATATACGTACACAACCACAACCGGGGAGAGTTTCTTTTTTTCTTTTTCTTTCTTGCTGTCTCAAAGCATGTGGATTCCTTGGGCAAAGCACAATGTGCTGGTGGATGTTTCCCTATCTCAGAATGGTAATTGTGAGGGTTAATTAATGTTTTTAGAGCACTCTGAAAGCTCTAAAACACTGTGTAAAGGCAGTTAATTGTTATCCCAGTAAATATCAGTATTAATTATCATTATCTAACTTAGCCCTCCTCCTCCACCACTCCTGTCTGGCTCCCATCCCTTTTTTCCTAACCATTTGGCAGGCCACCTCCTGGAATGAACCAGAGGCATCGTTCCCTAACACGTGAAGTGTCACGGAGCTCTGAGTAATGAATGAGCCCATCACAACTTTACAGTAAAGGAAACAGGTTAATCCTTTGTCAAATCAGTGCACACAGTGTCCTCCTTCCTTGTTCCAATTACTCAAGGGGTGACGGCAGTTTCTCATCCACAGCCTTTCAGGTAGCCACTGATGCATATTTAGGACAGAGACAGGTACCACACTGCGCACAGGCCTTCAGATCCTGTCACAGGGGAACAATGCTGACAGAAGCTGACAGCAGTGACTAATGCTCTGAGCTAACTTTCTTTGAAACAATCCTTTAGAAAAAAAAACAAATCAAAACAAACAACAATGAATAAAAAAAAAAAACTGTTTCAAGTCCTGAATGATTCATTTAATTAAATATAAAAACCTCAAGCATCCAAAACCTATTGCTTTATGAGGCAGTTCTCTGTAGTGAGACTGAGGTACATTTGTACAGTATTTCATCCTGCGGATTCCCAGAGTTCATTACAGGATCTTGATGTGGAGAGTAGCCACCTCAAAGGTGAAAAATGACGGCTTTTTATTACATCAGGGAGTACATAACCACACCATAGCAGAGGGTGGGAAACAGAGTATTGTATTGAACAGACACTGCAAGGGGGAGAACTTTTGAAGAGAGCACCTGTAGAGGACATCAGAGTATTATCAGCTTTGTATTTGCTATCATTAAGACCTTGGATTCCTTCTTCCAGCAGGCTTATATTATGGACTTTGAGACACTCTACTTATCAGATGAGAAAAGGAAAACCAAATTTTAATGCTACCTTTGTAGTCCTCACTTCCAGTGAGGGTAGAGGGAGAATGGACAGCTGTGCTTTGAGAGGAAGACAAGAATTGGCCTATTTAGGAGGTGGAGTTTCCTGCAGAAATCTCAACAACCAGGATTGGTTTGGATAATGCGCTACAGTGTTGGTGACCAGCTGGAATAATTTCTAGGTGGCCATTTTTAACAAGAGCCATAGTCCAGGCAAGTGCAGGCTGTGCCACCTCCGCAGCCCCCGGTCTGCCAGTTCCATGCCGCTCAGAGTTTTCACAAAACTGAACAGACCCTCAACAGCTCACGTTAGATCAGTATTGTTGTACCTTCATGTACAAGGGTACTGAAGAAAGCTTTTCAATGCCTAGGATTTAGCCATCATTGCATTGCAAAGGTTCCCTTAAGCATAAAAATCACCCTGCTTAATTCCTTGCGTTACTTCAAGTGGATGGATGGAACCATGTTTTCTTAACCACAGGGAGTTACAGGGTAAGGCTATGAGCGTTCTATAAGCTTTCTAGGTATATACCTGTGCACCAGGGACAGGTGCACCAAAAAGACGATATTCCTATGTGGGTGAGTAGCAGTGGGGAGAAGACAAGTCCTTTATATAAAGACTGCTAAAAAGCAGGAGTCCTACTAGGAGGAGGCAGAAACAGGTCAGTGCAAAGCTCCCTCCACTGAAACTTAATGACTGCTAAAGGAACAGAAAGCTTCTTTAGCAGACATATGTTGTTGCTATATCTATTCTTCTGGAATTGCTGTGGTTACCAAATCATCCAGGTTGTGCAGATAGGATTTCACATGCTCAGCACACAATGGGTGGTTGTTATAATAAACATTTAGCAGTGTTTGAGGACAGTAGAGAAGCATTCAGACTTTGGGTTTGTTCTTATAAAGAGCTTTTATCTGGGTGTTGATTAAAGACTCAGTAGAGCTCATTATCTCAGTAATATGAAGGTAGACTTAGCTAACTGTGTCACAAGCTTAGCAGCAGCTTAGTGTTTTGGTGGTCCAGCAAGATGTTATCCGAGAGGAGTGCTTGGACATTCTCTGTTTGTTAGGTGGACTATGTAGTAACACCAGCCTGAAGAGCATGGGGTTTGTAGATTGGTCTCATGCAAAGGGTCCAGTCCTATAAGACAACAGTTACTCCCTGTTCCTGGGGGGAAAGGAAGAGAGAGTCACACAGCACCCAAAGAGACCAGTTGCTGAAATCAATTATATCACTCACGAATGTTTCTCTTCTGGGTTATGACAGATTTGGAAGATGATTTCTGCTCTCTTGCTCAACTACATTTGGGCTCAAGAACTCACTGGCTTTTAAAAGGGAAAACCCAAACAGTGGCAAAACCTTGCTGCCCTGCTTTTAGTTTGTCCTCACTTATCTCTCCTTCTTGCACTGGAGCACCCTTTGAAGCCTAGTTGCACGTTAGCATCTTGGTCAGCTTGACAAACACCGTGACAACAAGCCGAATGATCTGGCACTGATCTTTGCCAGAAGTTAGTGCGAAGAACACATTATTGTATGTTTGCAGCTATAACAGAATTAAAATGTACACAGAGTCCTGGAAAATGTGGAGGTAGGTATCTAATCAGATACCTATCAAAATTTATTCCAAAGGATTTTATAGAAATTCTTTATTTCTCTTACATAGGAAAATACAGTGTTTTATAGCTTTCAATTCAGTCCGCTCTATCTTCAAATAGGGATTAAAATGAATTCTTGTGAACTGGAAGTGAAATGCACTGTTCAGGCACAGACTTGGTAAATGCTCTGCAGGATGTTGCCAAAGAGCTTGTGTTCTAGATAAGAGAAAATGGAACAGGTTGATTTTTGTATGGGACTACTGCTGTCTGGAGTATTCTGCTCTCTTGGTTGTCAAGTGTATTCAGGGACTTAAGACTGACAAAACTGGGACGCTGACTGAGGAAGAATATTGTTTATTTTGGAAGTGGCTCTATTTTCATTTGCTTTTTGTATTATAAAGTGTACTTTCCTAGATAATCACAGATGTGCGGTGTGGTGCTGCAGGGTAGCATGAGGAAAACATCACCTGATAGTTCTGTTTGTTAGACCAGACCTCAGATGCTTAGGAAGGGAGAAGGTCAAGCAGAGGAAGGTCTTCTCAGCTTTGGGATTTGCTCTTTGATTCTCCTAGGCAAAAACTAGGCTGGACTAGCTTTTACTCCAACAGAACCTAAATATGCTATCCAGTAAGGTATCGTGTCTGTCTCATCTGTTTTCTAGTCCTTGTACTTAACATGAATCTTCAGGAGTACTGGTTTGATGAGTGAGAAGGGTTGTTATCTGATCAGATACTTTGCATTTTGGCCATTGAGTTAATCTGTTGAGCAAGCTATCACCATCCAAATTTCTGAGCCTTTGTTTTTGTGTAGTAAAAAGCTTTGCAAAAGATCCTGGAGCTCTGAAGCTCTTGGGTACAGAAGATTTAAGAGAACACGAAAAAAAGAATAATGCATCTGGAACTATTCTCTGTATTGTTACAAAGCAAAAATAAAATAAAAGCAAAACAGCAGGCTGAAAGGATGTGTTCTGCTTTAACAAAAATGAAATATCATTAAGAAAAGACCCAGCCAAACAGCGGAAGGAAAGACAAATTTGATACATCCGTTCTGACACATGCGTTCTGTTCCAAGATGCTATCCAGATCTGTTCTGGGCACCTTTTAACCTACTTGATCTCTGGATCAGAATGCACTTAATTTTATGGAAACAAATCTTGGAAGTTGAGGCTGAAATATAAAGAATTTAATTGTAAAGATAGAACAATGCAAGTCCTCATCATCAGCTACTACTGTAAATAATCAATGCACAGTAAAATAATATATTAAAGAGAAACTGAAAATGTTTTAAGCTAGTTTTTGTAAATAAATAAGCGGCTGCCCCAGGCATCGTTGTTTAAAGGCCTGATGAATCTTTGAGGTTTAGCCCCACATCTGACACTTACTTGATAGATTGCCTTGGAGAAGTCATGTCCACACATTATGTTTCATCACCTTAATCTGTAAAATCAGTATGAAAATATTTACTCCCTAGGCTGTTGTGGAAATTAATTAACATTTCCATAGTTCTTTAAAGATGTAAAGTGCCAAGTGGTATTATGATTATGCTGCCTCCGTCTATAATTTTGTCAGATGTCACAAATAACATGGGTCAGTAGCTGGATGCAGACTTCCAGTGAAATTTAAAGGGTTTGCATGATGCAGTTCTGTAGTATTAAATAATAATAGTTTTCACTCCAAGTTAATAATTAAAAAGTCTTCAGCATTTGATGTGAGGCATTATGCTGCCACGTATGTCATTTTTCAATTTGAAAGTAAAATCAGGAAAATACCCCTAATATTCTGGGGTTATTAAATAATAATGGAACTTTTCCCATAGATATACAGATGCTAATAATGGTGTTTTAAATAAGTTTCATGATGGGATGCTGTATTTGGTTTCCATTCATTCCTGCTTTTCATGGCAGAAGGCATTCTTCATTGGTTTTGCCATCATTCTTCTGTTTGCCGCTTGACAACTTCAGTGTTCTTCCTCAAAAGTGGCTGCATGTTGGTGAAAGGTGATGTCATTTTATCTCCCTATTTCTCTCTCTCCCTGTTCTCTTAAATGGCTTTGATGCCCTTCGCAATGAAAGGCACTGTAGCAGTGTAAGCCATTACTATAAATTACCCAAAGCTTTGGTGAGGTGAGGTTTGAAACTGCTGGTTCTCTTCTCACACATTCCATAACATATGCACTAAGGAGCATTATCTTGCAAAATGGAATGGACTTGTTGAAAATGGGCTTAATTGAAAATGATCCAGTAAAAACATAATTTAGTGAGATAATGGCTGTGCTGCTTCTTAGTAGAGGAAGTTTTAAATTAATATCTGCTGAGTTAGTTGAAGCTGATGAACTATCCAGGGAAACACTTTATTGACATAGTTGCAGCTTACAAGTGTCTATCAGTTCTCCTTAGCCTTGAGGACAGTTTGCAGGTAACACGTTTTCAGCCTCTTCCCCTCATCCAGAAGCCAAGTGTAGAATTTGGTTTTTATGTCTGCTGGATTGTGGCTTCAGTTCACTGTGCCAGGTGACTCAACTTGCTTGCGTGGGTTGGAGTTCAAGCCTCCAGGTTGGAGTTCAAGCTTTGCCTCATCTCCAGCCTGCCAGCCCATCTGGCTTCCTCCAGACTTGAGCTGGCATGGAAGCCCTAGGGAATCTGGCCTTGAGGCACAGCTCACGTTGCTAAGACAGTGCCGCTATGCTACGAGAGGTTTATACACCTTTCCACTGCAGAGCTTGTTTGCCCTTGAGAACTGGTTACCAAGAAACACTGCGTTGGCAAACCTAGATGTGTAGTTGGCTTTGATTCATTAATTAGCTAGATTTGCATGCTATCATTCCCTCTAGATAAGACAGAAGCTTGCTAAAAGTTCATTCTCTCCCATTGATGTGTCTGTCACTTTTGATAAAGTAGAAAATAGTGAAATTAAGAATAAATTAAGGGAAATCAGGGATCATTCAAAGGATAATTTCCATCAGCAGTGGTTTGGAGCTGTGGAATACTTTCCTTACAAAAACCAGACTTCCAAAAACAGAGATTATTTAAAATTCACAATTGAACATAATACTGCTGCGTATGTACCAAGGGAATTAATACAGTACCAAGGGAATTAATTAGATACAGCTCCCGTCCTGATATGACGATGTTTTGAACTCACTCTGCACTTGCTTTGCACAGATGTAACTGGGTACACAGGTTACCAAACATCACAGAATAAGGCCTGTCTTTGTCTATAAACAGGTAAAGAGACCTCAGCCAAGCCCAAAACCAGGCCTGAAATTCTGTAGAGACCTACAGCTCCTGAGTCTTCTTTGCATCTTTTGTTTTCAATTCCAATGTATAATCTCTGTTTTCTAGCTAAATCCAGATGCGTCTATTAAAAAGCAGGTGTAAGTCAGCATGGTTCTGATCCTGCCCTCAGTCCCAGCTCTGTGTTCCTATCTCCAGACAAGCACTCTTATTCCATCTCTCCATCAGCTCATAGCACAAAATGAGCCAATTCAGGGAACTAAACTGATGGAAAGCTACTCTTTTTTTGTTTTTTTTTTTTTCCTATAAGGATAGTTTTCTGCCAGGTTCACTCCTTGAACAGGTTCATCATAGGGTCAGATAAGCATCTCAGCTGGAACAAGGGAGAAGGAAGAAATTATTAACCAGGGATTTCAACTTAATTTAAATTGTCATGGAATTAAAGCCTCTGGTAAAAACCTTGATAGCCAGAGATTTCTTCTACGGTCAGTGAAAAAGGAAAAGTAGCCTAAATCACTTTATATATCACCCTATATAGGACTTGATTTTTCTTTACTGTTTGTGGAGAGATCTTGGAGATACAACCCTCTTAACCTAGCCATTACAGTTGTGTTATGGACTAAGCCAAAGAAGTAAACTTGGGAATAATTTAATTTTCCAGTCCAGCTTTTGTAAGTGCAGATGTTACATTTCCCAGTTTCTGTTTCTTCCCAGACCCAATATTCCTATAACAGAAACATAACTGTGCTCAGGGATGCATGTAGCAGTATCTGTTTCTCATAACCAAAAAGCGCCCAATATTTCAACTTACATTCCATTCTGACTACGATAGTATGATGACTGAATACATATATTATCATGCTTTTCTGTGTATAACCAAACATTGATATAACATTACCAGTGATTCATTCATTGTACAGAGAAAAGCCCAACAAATTTACTAATCTCAGATTATCTTGGACAGGAGTATGCCATTATGTGGGGGAAAGGACCATTATGTAGTCCTTTTTATCCAAAGACCTACAGTGCTTTGCAAAGGAAAATTTACCACAGTCACATACGGGGAAGCTGAGATGTTACAAGATTAAATGACTTTGCCATTTGTCAGCATCAGAGACAAACGAAATTCAGGTACCCTTACTCCACTCACTTTGATTGCTGTCTTGCATGGGAGTCACTTTACACTTGTGATAGCACAGTATGTATCCAGGATACTGTTATGGATACTGTCATGGTACTGAAGTAGTCTGTCCTGCCTGTGTGATCGGGCCAGGCTGCACCAGTTTAAAACCTAGAGATTACCAGTGTTTTTCTTTCTAGAAGTGCCAGTGAGCTCCATACCCACTGGAGTTCTCTCTCAGGATTCTGTAGGCAGCAGGAGGATTCACTGGCAGAGTCACAGGCAAATTTATGTTGCCTAAATGCACACAGCACTTAGAGGCATAGATTTCAAACACTCAGGAAGACCGGTAGGTGTACTGTCTCATCCATATCCAGGGGGTCTAAACCTGATACTTCAGCTGTGGCATGCCTGTACCTTCCTTACCCAGTTCTCTCTGCTGCCCCTTCTGCTCCATCAGCCTGATCTGTCGGGGAACCAGCACACAGGTTCCTCTACCCCTCTGAAACACAGGCACGGTACAGTATCAAATCCCAGATTCTCAGAGCTATGAAAAAAGTAAACAGAGGCTAAAAAGCCCGTTTTTCAAGGCTAGAGTACACCTGACCAGGTGATGTTTGAGGGATTTCCTTATCTAGGACATTGCCTTCCTCTCCTGAAAGCATCTTTTCAACAATCAGTTTGCTTTGGCCTCACAAGAAAGAAAGAAGGAACACAAAGACATGCATAGTCTTCATGTAAATTAGTAATGCATAGTCTTCATATAAATTAGTAATGCATAGTCTTCATATAAATTAGTATGTCTAATACTTCATCAGAAAGATGCTTTACAAATTGCCCTGTATGCTTAGTACCAGTTGCTGTTTTAAAAAGAAATCTAAACTTATCCCAGTTTCTTACATGACATTAGGAGAGCTTTTACACCAGAGGTGGTATTAGCCTGTGACATTTTATGAGAGCCATGGTGGTTTGTGCAAAACTAGCTCAAAGTGATAAAGCCTCCATATAAATCAATGTCTCTTAATTTTACTATCTCATCTAAATGGTGATCTTGCATACCACTTAGGGAAGAGCATCCTAACCACAGCATTTTATCCATTTTTTATTCTTAGGAATTAATAGAACCATGTAAATTCTAATGCTCAAATCAGACATCTGTGCTTTCTAATCCCCTGGAAATACATCACAAACTCACTCCAGGTCTAAGCACATCTCTCCCAGTGGTTATCATCGTGGGGCCTCATATTACCAGGTCTTAATCATATTTGTAAAGCATTCTTCTACAGTTCCTTTATGTACACTACAGCTATCATCATAAGTAACTGCAACTCTGAAATGAAATAGAGACATTATATTCCATTCACTTCATTTGCTTGCTTTCTTAGTAATGCATAGACGACAACATTTCCTATTCGTTCTCAGATTCATACCTCAGAGTTTCTATCGTATAGGGGAGGGGATGAAGGTATGGTATGACTGAATTCGTGCTTCATTGCCATATTCAAGAAGATGGTCTTGACTGTAGTCTGATAAAGCTGAAGTGGTGGGGATTCAGGATCTCTGTGCCACGATGCTGGTGGGACTTAGCCCTAAACAACACATGACTGAACCTGGCTTTTTGGGAGTACAATTTGGAATAACCCTTAGAATGTTCTAAACCAGCTGTCCTGGTTTCGGCTGGGGTAGAGTTAAATTTCTTCCCAGTGCTGTGTTTTGGATTTAGTATGAGGAGAATGTTGATAACACACTGATGTTTTCAGCTGTTGCTAAGTACCCTGCTAGTCAAGGACAGCTCCCATGCTCTACTAAGCGCATGAGAGACTGGGAGGGAGCATAGCCAGGACAGCTGGCCCAGCTGGCCAATGGGGTATTCCATACCATGTGATGTCATGCTCAGTATATGAATGGTAGGCGTGTTCCAGGAAGTAGCGATCGCTACTTGGTTATCAGTCAGCGCAGGTGGTGAGCAATTGCATTGTGCATCACTCATTTTGTATATTCTGTCATTATCATCATTATTATTATTATTATTACTATTATTTTGCCTTTTCTGTTCTATTAAACTGTCTTTATCTCAACCCACGAGTTTTCCTCACTCTTACCCTTCCGATTCGAGCAGCTGTGTGGGGTTTGGCTGCCTGCTGGGTTAAACCACGACACCGGCACAGTCAAGCTGGTGGCCTGCAGGCCAAATCTCACCTCTGGCATACTCCATCCAGCCTCCTGCCTTTTCCTCAGAGGACGAAGGGAAGAGCTGTGTGTCTAACAGATGAATATTTCCTCCTGTGGTAACCACCATTTCTGTGTCACTCTGAATTGAGAGAGAGCTTCCAATGTCAAGGTCCAGCCCCTGCGGCTGTCAGGCTTGGCCCACCTTCTCAGTAGGTGATATTTTAGAGCTCTGCAGCAGTCCAGTATTGGGAGAACAGAAAGGCCACATTTCTCTCCTTTCCCTGCCTGGCTGTAGCTGGGGAAGGGGGCACAGTCTTTAGCACTGGCATACAATTCCACAGCCCAATTGCATGATGACTCAGGGGAATATGACTAGCGAGTGTGATGTTTGCTATTTGGCATATCTGTCAAAGTCCTATAGATATTTTTTGGCATTTGTCCAGTTACCTCCTTAATATCTTATGACATGTGTTCCTGAAGAGACTAGATTTTATGTTTACATCTCTCTGGCCAGAAAATGAACACCAAAGCAGATATTCCAAACCTGAGTTTATTAAGCAGTGCAAGCCAAATACTTTAGAAATAATTTAATTTCCATGCCTTATTGTCTCTACAGTTTCTCTTTTATGACAAACAGTGCTTGCTTTAAACAGGTGCAGAACTGCCAAGGGACCAACAGGGCTGCAGTCCCTCGTTAACACACCCAACGCATCAGACACTTTAGCTCCATCTATGGTAGTAAATGTAATGTGTGCAGGAACGTTCCCAGATACTGATGCCAGCTGGCAAAGAATGTCTCATGCCTATGCTGGTTTATTCTTCCGAAACAGGGTGCTGCATGCAAACTGCTTATTGAGAATAAGCAAAGCCCAGGAATAATTTGGAAAGTGCTACTTGGCGTGGGCCAAATGCCCAGTGCCATACTACCAAATGAGTTTCAGTGCTCTTGGAATTTACCAAGTATGTTGGGATTTATTAGTAGAGACAACGTTTTCAGGGAAGAGCTTGCAACATTTCACAGCTCTTCATCTTCACCATCCCAACAGTGCTGCCTCCAGCTCTACCAGTAAAAGCTGATCTCAATTAAAGGCCAGTGCTGGGGCCATGTAAATCCATAGACCTGCTCTGCATAAAGCACTTTGCATTCGTGTATTATCTCTCTTCTTCAGTATCTCCAAACAATATCAATGTAGAAACAGGAATTCCCTGCCTGTGGTTTGTCCTACATTACATGATGGGTAAGTGCTCTTAGTGCATGAGGGATAGCATTATCAGCATCGAGTTTGTTTGCCTTAACATACTCATAGTCACAACCTTTTTCCATGAGAAAAACTTATATTAAGCAAATACAACTTGGTCACGAGAGTCAGTCTGGTTTGTGTATTTTGAACATACTAGTATGTAAAGAGCGTGTGTTGCAAACATAGAAAATAGTTGCTTTTGTGCAAATAAATGGATTCAATTCCCTTGAAGGGGCTTTTCAGTCTTCATTTTAGGTGAGCTCCGTGCAAAAGGAGTCTCTTTGAATGAATAGCTAGAGTCAGAAAATCAAAATGAGGTATTATGGCTTCATTAACAGGATGCTTTTGATTGCCTGTGCTGAGGGTATTTTCTGAACAAGTGAGTTCTAGGCCCATGTATTCAGCAGACCTGCCTGCTTTCTATTTTGATTCCATCAGCATAGGCACAGTTTAAGAGGCCATTGTATAAAGCAAAAAAATTAAAGGGGTTGCAGGACATTTTAACCTAGAAACTATTTTATTATTCCTTCAAATATAGGAAGCAAGCACTTAGTTAGTATTGTCTGATTTATCTCTTTCATGTTCCTGCCAAACTGCATTGAAACTCTTTTATCACTTCTGCACCCCAGATCCCAGTCGGTCTAAGACCTTCAAGTCTAAGGTTATTTCCTAACATAGGCTCTTGGGTCAGATTCATTTCAGCATAAAAGCATTCCTCAGCAATTTTAAATGGCCAAAGCAAGGTACTGTCCGCCAAGCCAATCACATGCTGTTCCTGACCACTGCTAATTCACTGGGTAACTGTTCATCTATCAGACAGGGACTGATGAGCCCAAGGCCATAGACATAAGCAAAGCAGGCTGTGGGTGAGGGCAGCAGACCACTGAGAGCAGCAAAGAGTCGCATTCTTTACTTTGCAATGCCTTTTGCCAGCCCCAGAAAGTCAGGTTGGTTCCTGATGTCAGGAGTAGGATCAGATGATGTTAGAGGTAGGGATGCTGCATGGAGTACTCCTTCCCAGCAGCACCAGTAATTTCTGTACTCCCTCTCTAGAGCCCATCCCGTCAGCAGCTGTAAAAGCAACTCGCCCACTACGGCTCTCAGGTCTAACCCTGCACAGCCCGCTATCTCCCCTTCCCATGTCTGCAGCAGCCCAGCCGCTCGTTGTTGAAACAGCAAAAATAAGTAATGGCATTGTTAAGTAAAGATAGTGGAAGTAATGACATTGCTGAGAAACTCTCCCTCCCTGCCAGCAGGCAGCAATACATGCATGCTCCTTGCCATGCAATGGAGAAGCAACCACTTGGCACTTGCTTTCGTATCCGTTTCACTGTTTCAAACTGCCTCATATTTGGATGTTTACAAGACATATTCTTCATAAAGCACTCAAGAAACACAGGAATTGCTCCTTTTGTACATCGTATATGATGAGTGCTGAGGCCAGTTTCACCATTTGCACAAGGGAAACCAAACGGCTGCGCTGTTCCACCGTGCTGTATTGAAGTGACCAGATGGAGCTACTCAGTCTCGTTCTCAGCATCTCAGTTCATTCCTCTCTTCTTGCATACTTCCTCCTGTGATTGCCAATTTGTTGCTCTCCTAATATGAAAAGAGTAAAAAGAAAAATTAACAGTGATGCTTTTCCAGAATGTTTAATTAATGACTGTGTTCGTATAAAAGAAAGCGCTGTGACAAAAAACACTACAGAGACACTGTAGCTTTTTATATCATATCACTTTGTGGGTAGTTTGGGCTGAGCTTCAGATCTATGCCCTGAGCACTGCAACGGTTAAGTGACTAAAAAGATACAAGTTGGTTTCAGGTTCTTCAGACTGAATTCAGTCTGCAGTGATTATTAAGTATGCTTGCCAAAAACCTTGCTTTGCCCTCCAAACTGATGCATCCCATTATACCTGCAGCCTGTAACTACTCTTTCTAAAGCTGGGAATGTAGGAATTGCCCCTGACAAATGTTGACAGATCGTCCCCACGAGGCGATCAAGAACTCCGACCAGTATCGGTCTTTCACAGCACTGTCACTGAGAGGCAAAAATTGTTCACAGCTCCCGAGTCCTGTCTCAGCTCTCCTGGACAAAAGGAACTGCAGGATGAAATATGCTTTTTTGCGTTTATGTATTGTTTCAATTTACAAGAAAAGCTCCTTTTGACTGCTCTGGCCATTTCCACAATAACAGAAAATGACACTGTATCAAGATAGATCTGTCAAGCAGAAGAAACGCAGTGTAATAATAGACAGCGAGCACTACATTTAATTACATAGACACATCTTAATCTGAAGCAAAAATCAAAGCTGCCCAGTGAAAAAGTCTTAACTGCTTTGCTTACTAAAGATTGAATAATGTCCGTAAAATGTTAAATAGGATCCTGATGGCTTTTCAGAAATAGACAACTGTCTGTAGAGAGCAGAATTATAACTACCAGGCTCATTGTACATCAAAATTTAGCCACAATTTGGGGGCAATGACTTTTCTTGAAGGCAGTGACTGGGATCTCTGGTGAAGTGGTGATGACTCAGGGTTTTTTCAAATCCTGCCTGCTATCAGATTGGGGTATAAACAATCACCTTTTCTTTTGGTTAGTAGGATAAAAATATTTCCAGTTAGTAAGTAGATGGGGTTTCTGGAGGATGGATGATAAAGCACGTACAGAGCAGAAAGCTTTCAAGAAAATGGGAAGTTACTATCCAAGGTAGAGGTAGAAAATGAGAAGAAACTATTTTTAATACATATGAAACCAAGAGGCCTGAGTTATTATTGAAATCTGGCTGGATGTGATTACAGGGAGCTGTTGTTTCATGAATGATTTTTAATCATGTTGGCAGAGTCAGACAGGGTGTAAATTTGCGAGTCGATTTGTATGCAGATCGCCCTGCTGCCTTGGTATTGATTTGAAAGATGCAGGATGAATGTTCCCTGCTTTATGAGGAAAGCATCTGAAAAGGAAAAAAAGATGCTCTGAGTCCTAAGAGCTTTAGTTAAACACTGCTGGATGGGAGTATCAGCATCTGGAGGAGACACTGGATGTCATTCCAGGAACTGGAAGAAACTGTATCCAGGATGCTTCACCTTAAAAGTAGAGGTGCCAACATGTGATATGGTGGTTATGGATGTACAGACTAAGGGCACTAGACTAACCGAGTTGTTTTTCACCTTTGAGGGCATTGGTTTGACCCACAGTGCCTGGCACAGTGTAATGACCCAAATGAACCCTCTTTCTGAGATCCCTTTTAGCCACTTCATCTAGCACCTCCTCTTTTAAAACCTCAGCGTGATCCCACACAAATATAGCCTCTCAATGACTCAGTGCAATGACAGAGGTAGAGTTTGCTGGCAAAAACGAAATGTGCTGGCTGATCTCATGGACCCAACGATACCGGAGCAGTAGAACTGGGTAGTTCAGGGCAGGAATACAGCTCGTGGTAGAAGTGTCAGGGAGATAGTGACTCTCCTGATGGCTTCCCTCAACCAGATTTTGATAACCTGTTACTTTTGTAAACAGTGTAATTGTCAGAGATGTTCTATAAACAATGGGAACTAAAGAAGAACTGTAGTTCGGGTAAATTTACCATGCTCACATCCAGGTTCTGCTGTTTTACTCCCCATTTCTAGGGCTGCATAATGTGCCTGGCAGTGGGACCCTGGACCACTTTAAGAGCTCAGGTCTCCCCAGTGCTACCCCACCAAAGCAAATGGAGCTGTACAGGTGCAAACAAGTCAGTATCTGAACTACATTTCTGTATAACCAATTTCCAGACATATATCACTGAATTCAGAATATCTTGATCCCTAATCCAAACCTAGTCAGGTTAATCCTATCTGCAACGTTAGTAAAATGATTAAAAATATAGAAACTGGGGATTTTGCCATCTGTGTAATCAGGCCAAAGATGAGTGAATGCCAAAATAACACAGAGGATTAAAGTAAAATAATAGAAACTGCAAGTATACATTTCATGCCAAGTGCACATTTCATGTATGAGATGCCGAAAAAACCTGTAGTGGAGAGTCAAAGATTAAGAGAAAGTTCTGATGCAATGAGTTGTGCAAAGGAGGCCAATCCACTGCTTCTAGTTATTTTTTGTTACAACTCCACAAAAAGAAATAAACTTAGTGAAAATTCAAGTGGCACTTTTAAAAGAGGTAATAAGAAATCTGTTTTTAACCCAGAACACAAGGGGAAGTCACAGGCACTGAATATTATTCCAGTTGTGTAGTATTCAAAAAGAATCAGGTATTTAGGCAAATAATAAAGTCATCACCTCTTACATTAGATTAGATATGAGGAATATCATGAGGCATTATATGAGGAATACTAACGCTTTCACTACTGAAAATTACTGCAGATCCTCTGCTGAGCTTAGAGCAGAGCGCAAGGATGGTAGTCTATACTCTCTCTGCCCTTTTGGAGCAGAATAAATCATAGTAGCGGTTGCAAGACAGCTACCAATAAACAACTGCTTGAACTGAGGAAGAAAATTAAGATAATGTGCGAGCACCTTTTTCAGCACCCTTATCACTGAATCATTTTACCCCTTGAGTTAATCTTTCATGCCAAAGCAAACTCTGATGAAGCTCACACGTCTACCAGTGTGTCCTGTCAAACACTTTTAAGGATATATTGTATGGACTTACCAAAATCAAGGAGAGTTCCTTTTCCCCATTTTGAGATTTGAGAGTGAGAGTGCACAATTATCTGCGCTGTTGGTGGACAGGATGGTTACTACTTCTCCTGATGCAGCTAGAACATGTGTCCTTTAGCCCAGTCCAGACTGCCTATTGATGCCTCTCAAAGCACTGGGTTCTCAGACTATCCATGCACAATTCAGAAGCAAGACCAGAAGTATTAATGAACTTTTCTACCTCGTCAGCAGATATGGTATTCAAGCAGGTGGATAAATGGTCTTTCTGAATATGGTAGTAACACAAAAAGCAGGCTGTTCTCAGGTGGCAGGAAGGGGGAGTTCTGTTTAGACATTTATCAGGATCGACAGGACAGTTATTAGATCCTTAGCGATCCGTCAGATGCACCTCATTATGGCAAGAATAATCTGCTGCTCTTTCCTGCACACTGAATTTTGGGTAGTTATTTTTTTAAGTTTATTGTTCAACTGGGATGAGACCATTAGTTATGTCTATCCTCAGAAAATTGTCCTTTTAAAGGAGCCTGTTGACTCCACAATAATCTCTGGGAGGCCAAGCACTCACCCTCCATATATAGTTTTCAGAATAATCAATGGCAATACAAATTCTTTGCAAGAAGCTGTGCCTGGTTGTAGAGATTTGTCTCAGTCACTGAAGCTGATGCATTGATCTTCCATCTGACATGCAATGTAAAATGAAACAATAATGCCATTTTAACAGTTTTTCAACCATTAAAAAAAATGTGGTGGGGGTTTCTCCACTATCTCTCTCCAACAATTTGCAAAAGCTTTCTGTGGTTTCAGGGACCCTAAATGTTTCGGCTCTAAATTGTTCCTTCTCAGCTGAAAATGTGCTTGGAATATTTAACAAACACTGAGGTAGGATCTTTAGGGATGTTGAAGGTACCTCTAGAAATTATCCATGACTCTCCACATCCTCGCTTCAGAGAAACATTATTTGACATGGGTGCAGGCTGCCATAATTCAGTATGACACCAAATCAACCCATGTAGCCTTCACAGTCACATTAACACTCTAATTCTCAACAGTGCTAACCAGTCACCTTTAGGGATGCAAATTAATTAAACTCTTTTAAACTTTCCCCCCTCACTATTTCCATGGGTAAAATTCACACAGTTCTTTCAATAGATGTTATCCTTCAGATGACCCAAACCATGGGTGACAGTCAGTCTCATTCTCTGTGCAAATTGTATTAAGCCCAGTACAAAAGCTCAACTTTGATACAGAGACTGGCAGAAGAGGGCTTTGGATTATAACAGCAATGAAAGCAAGAAAGAGAAAAACAGTAAAGAAGGAGGAAAAATTTCTCTAAGCAAGGTTTGTTTTCAAACAATAAAGAAGCATTATTAAAGAGGAGATAGAAAAATGTAGAATCTTGCTTAGTAGAATATTATACTGTGACTATATACTGTATATGGTTAAGGGTCAAATCCTAGTATTCTTGCCCATGGTAAATAATGTTTCTCTCACAGGTATACCTTGGAAATCATGGCAAGTAAGGGTAGCCGATCCTGGCCCTTAATTTTGTCTATGTGCTGTGAGTGTGTTAGAGGGAAAGAATGTACAGTCTTGCTGTTCTATGGTTCTGTGCTCCCTTTCCCATGAAAGATTGGACCAGATGATCTTTCGAGGTCCATTCCATCCTGGGCTGTTCTATGTTCTATGGTTCCGTGGTTCTATGATTCCGTTCCTTTTTCCTTCATTCTGTTTTGCTGCAGAAGAAGTAGTTCTTGCGCACAAGGTACGGATCCATCATGCTTCAAAACAGTTTGAACGCATTAGGGATATTGTCGTGAGTCTGCTGGAAATGGGAGGGACGCAGGCAGTTTCTCATATACTGGGAGGGTCAGGAGCTTTCATTCATCCATGCCCATCTCTCTCCCCAACACGCACATCTCAGAAGTGAGCACCGTTGTTTAAACACTTATGTTTTAGATTCCCAGCATAGTTCTTCTGCCATGAAGCAGCCAGTGGTAGGTAAATGTATATTTAAATAAATGCTTTTAAACACACATGGAAGACCACTAGGGAGGAATGTAAATCTCTCTCCCAAGCATTGTAAATTCACATACATGTCAATACTTCTAATGAAGAAAATGGGAAGAATCTAACACATACTGGAACTACTACAGGCTTACTCTGTTCTCACAAATCAGCCCTGGTCTGAGTCTAGGATTGTTCTGTGCGTGCTTAGGTAGCTATTTGCCAGGTAGGTTACATTAAAATCATTAAGCTAGCAGTAGATATGTAAGTCAAACCCTTGCCTTCATTCCTCTAAATGAAGAAATGGATCATGACTTTTTGGAAGGATAGAATGAGCATGGGTGATGAGCAAATACGGACTTTCACAAGTGTTAAATTATACTAGGGTTCGTAGCTCATGGGTTAGACATCACTGTCTTCTAGATGACTATGGGTTGAGCAGTCTCATGGGATTTGCACAGGTGTTGGCTTTAAATTGTCCGTGTGTTCACAGGCAATTATTTCTTTATATGCAAATTTGCCACAGCTCCTTCACTGAAATACTCACCTGTTATCGATTCTGAAGTCCTTAACTCTTCTTCTGAGACTGCCAACAAGGCAGATGCATAGAATGGTTTTGTAATGTTGATGTTCACTGAGACCAGTTCATCAGTAAGATCTCGTAGCCAGCACAGTTCACCAAGCCATAGAAATCTGTGCAGTTTCACCGAAGATCTTCTGTTAATAAAGAACAGGTCTTTGCACCTCTCTTTGCACCTTAAATTTCCCTCTACGTAAAATTGAAAGGGTTTTCATTTTTTTCCATTCTGAGCTCATTAACGTAGAGAAAATGTTATTTTGTTACTACATCTCTTTCCCTTTCACTTTTACTAATTCATATCTCAAACCTCAGAAAAATAAGTCTCGCAACAAGACACCAAAATAAAATATCAAACAAGGACATAGAGGAAAACATCCTCATGGACCACTTGAAAGAAGTGGTGAAAGCCATCTTATTGTGGCAATAATCCTGTATGGATTTTCAGTGAAATAGGAAGAAAAGGAGTCAGGTGAGTGTATGAAAATAAAGCACACCCTGACCTAATGGAAATACTTGCCCAGCTCCGTTTTTCAGGATTCCTTGCTGTCTGTGCAACTGTTTGTATGAGCTTCTGTCCTAGTTTCGGCTGGGATAGGGTTAAATTTCTTCCTAGTGCTGTGTTTTGTATTTAGTAGGAGGAGAATGTTGATAACACACTGATGTTTTCAGTTGTTGCTAAGTGCCCTCCTAGTCCAAGGACAGCTCCCGTGCCTACTGACTGAGCTAGGTACACGAGATGGGAGGGAACATAATCAGGACAGCCAGCCCAGCTGGCCAATGGGGTATTCCATACCATGTGACGTCATGCTCAGTATATGAAGGGTAGGCGTGATCCAGGAAGTACCGATCGCTACTTGGTTATCGGTCAGCGCGGGTGGTGAGCAATTGCATTGTGCATCACTCATTTTGTATATTCTATCATTATTTATTATCATTATTCTCCCTTTTCTGTTCTATTAAACTGTCTTTATCTCAACCCATGAGTTTTTCTCACTCTTACCCTTCCGATTCTCTCCCCGTCCCACTGGGGGGCGGGGGGAGTGAGTGAGCGGCTGCGTGGTATTTGGCTGCCTGCCAGGTTAAACCACGACAACTTCATATGTAGTCCATCATTCATCCCAATAATTTTGCTCTGCTATGCATCTTTCCCTGCTTTTCACTCACCAGCGCTCATCATCTTTCCAAACACAAGCAAATGATACATTGAGACCTAGCAACAAATTGAACTTAATCATTTTAGCTGTGTCCTGTAAACCATGCTCCAGCAAAATTAAGGCAGTCATTTTCAGGTAGAAAATTACACCTCTATGGTGTGATGCATCAGCAAAATCTCAGTCAATCAGCCTTGAAAACAGTTACCAAAGCAAAAGCTATTTTAGTTGCAAAAAAATGAAGCAATTATTAATTTTATCTGTTCCTAATTTGTTTTAATGACTGCATCAGAGCCACATTAAAAACTCAGACTTCAGACTATCATAACCAGCCAATGCAGATAGAAGTTTGTGATAAATGTCATATGGGTAATTAAGGGTATGCATGAATAATTTGTTATGTCATCTGGGGCGAGTGTGGCATTTTTTGGATGACATGTAAAATTAAGTCCTGGACATCTCACAGTTCTACTCACAAATAGTTAGATGTGATCTTTAGGCAAGCTTCTGACAGTTCCTTCCCTCATGGTTTCCTAAGCCTTTTTGGCAATTTCAGCTGGGTGCAGAATTGTTCTGCAGATTCCAGCCATCACCTTCCATTACTGTGTGGTGCTACAAACAGAGCAGAAGGTCCTTTTGCAGACAAATGGGTATCTTTTGTGGGACGTTTTTGTGGGTATTTTATGTAGGGTTTGTTTTTTATCTCACATCTTCCAGCTTTAACTCTTCTGGCTAGAGAAGAATATCTTTTCATATCCACTTTCCCAAGCGAGATCAAACACCAAATTTGTAAAGTGTTTAACTCTTATCTTTGTAAATGAAATGTGACTGTAAACAATGTGTTTGTCTGAGGTTGAATGATTCTCGGACAAGTTTTGTCTTAATGACTGGTGATATTCTTTGTTTTACTTAATGAGCTATACTGGTGAGTTTCATCCATTATGACTAAAGGTCGCTGAGTCATGGTCTCACTCTGTGTACATGTTCAGCAAACAGACATATGGATAGACAGTAGCTGTTTGTGATTCCACAGCTTGTATCACTGTGTTAAAATTCCTATTTAACAGAAAGAAAATGGATATCGACCTGTATTAGCTTGATTGCGTGTCAGGTTCTGCACTCAGTTTGAATTATTAGGAAATAGCCAAGGAAAATTGATTGTATTTTAAAGGTCCTGTGAAAAGTTTTACAGCTGCGCATTAAGAAATGGTGTTAAGCAAATGAGAACTAATTGTTTTCAGCAGCATTAGTAATTGTCCATTCTGCCTTACCTCTTCAAAGTGCATTAATTTTCTCTGAATTGGAACAATAAACAGAAGTTTCAAAGTGTTGTTAGCTGCTGTGTAGGATTCACAACAGCATTTCCAGCACTCAGAGATTCGTCTTGCTACGCTGCAGATCTCAAGACCAAAGATATTGAAAGTCATGTATCACAAAACTAGTCACGAGCCAGACATGAGCACACCCACCAACTTTGGGTTTTAATACTGAAAAAGTCGCAGTGGAAAGTCAATGTGGTAGTCTCCAGCTGTGAACTACAAAAGAGCAAAACCCCTCTGCCACCCTCCAGCACCGAGCCCTCGCTGTCCTGGCAGAGGCAGGCAAGTGCCGAGCCTTGCCAAGCTGCGGGTGCTGGAGGACCTGGAGGCTGCCATGCACCACCGTAGAGCCGGGAGCACGGTCTCCAGGCTGGTACCAGTGCATCGGGCTAGCTCTGGCACTCCCTCACCGAAGGAAAAAATAACACCAATTAAAGCACCATAGCGGCACCAAGAATGGGAATTTTTAATTTACCTGAGCCTGAAATGGGTGATTGATGAGGTTCCTGTCTACATTTTCCAGAGGCAGTCCTGTAATTCCATCAACTCTGTCCAGTTACAGTGACCAGCTTCTGACATGGGGCTTGTGTACAAGTTGGCCTTTGATTAGGAAAACACCTGCGTTGGGTTTCACTGCTAACATCAGCGTTAACACTCATGTTCTTATAAAGACTTGGCATCATTTCTAATGATCATATGTCCCAGAAACAAAATTTCTCAGAATGCTGTTACCCGGTTAGCCAAGTGGTATTTTTGGTGTTATGGAAGCTCGCTTCCAGAACTGCCACTTTTTGGAGGGGATGTGAGCTCGTTACATGTACAGCTCTGCACTGAAAGGGGTACGAAGAAACATAATCTGTGTGAGTGAGCTGCTGACAACTGCCAGCGTGAGCTAAAATACTTTCTGGAGCTGCTCCATGTAGAGAGGAGATTTTGTGCTTTGCAGTGCCTCTGTGAGAATACCGCACATGAGCACATAGCGGAGGTGAAGATTACATTCATTTTAGTAGGATAGTTAGACAGCAGAACTTCGAGATTTCTATGATGTTAAGGCAAAGAGAAGGAAAGCTACTGAACAGCCTTCCAAAATAGGTATGTTTCCCCAGCCTTGTCATGGTTAATCTTTGTCTCTACCAATGTATTTTCATCCTGCCTTTACACAAGGTTGGAGTTTCTTTCTTGTCCCACACAAGAATCTGTTCGGAGACTTGTGCCACTGAAAGTATTCCTGAATGATCTAATAAAGAAGCTAAATGGTGAGGAGACAAAGTCTGCAGACAATACAAAACTATTCAAGAGGAGACCAGGCAATGAAGTTTTGTAGAAGGGTCTTGTGATACTAAGCGACTGGGTTATGAAACAGCAAATTAAATTAAATGTAAAAAAATGCAAAGTTATGTGTAAGGAGAAACCAATGCACAATGACCATCTCTAAATTATTATTGTTCTTAACACATAAGAGAGAGACACTGGAGTTATTGTGGATAGATCTCTGAAAATATCAGCTTCGTGCCCAGGAACAGTTTAAAATAATGTTATGAAATAGAATTAAAGATTAAAAAAATGAACGGAATATTATGACTTATGTATTAAGAAAGCATAGAGAGAAAAAATGGATATTGTTACACCAGTGTGTAAATCCATTTACACCCACACCTTGAGTGCACTTTTGATCACCATATCTTGAATAGGCTATTACACAGCTAAGACAGTACAGAGAAGAGCGAGGATGTTTGGAGTTATTGGAAGGCTTGCATATCTTTAATAATAGAACTCCTCGGCTTGGAGAACAGATGACATAGAAATGGTGAGATACAGAAGGGGAAATATTGTTCTGTACTGAATATATACTTATATTCATTCTTCACCTCAACTTCCACTGTTGGCCACTGTCAGGGGCAGCATAGTGAGCTTAATGAACTTGGGAGACCTTTGCCCTGTCCTGCTATTAAGTTCTTATGGTCTTTTATTATTTTACCCTTTTCCCTCTCTCAAGACTAATTAAAATTGGCTATAACAACTTAAAGCTCCTGGCAAACTGGGGCAGATTCTTGAGTATTCAGAGGCATCTAAATTCTGGATATTTCTGCAAATGCCATCATGTTCTCCTCTGCCACGTGCCACAAAAAGAAGTAACTCCTCCTTGGTTTTGGTTCTGATGTCTACATTGCTATTCATGCCAGGAGACAAAGACATGTCCGGTCAACAAAACTGTCCCTCAAACTACAGTCATATGTCATTCACCTAAAGCTTGAGGAATATCTTATATTCATTCGGAGGTATATATCAGAGGAATGCAAATTTCTTATCACTGTTTCCTTGCATTTGCCAAGAGGCAGCATGTCAAATAAATAATTTAGACTGGCTGAGGCACTGCAGGAAAACAAAGCCATCAGTCATCTCAGCTATATTATTGATCACCAATAACAAGATACTTGCTAAGACAAATGGTTCATGTTGTTATACCAGTGAATTTTAGTCTACCCTGACTAAATAAATCGTATTGAACTGTTTGTTGTTTTAAGATGGCCAAACATTTCTGTAATATTTTTTACCTTTCATTCTCTCCGACAATCTATAAAATCTCTCTAAATATCTGTTGGTTGTTTGCCTACAGTCTTTCTCTAGTACAGCTATGTGCTTACTTACCTTAAGAAGCTGGGTAAGGAATTTCATGTCTATATATGCACTTTTTATATCCACAAGATCTTACTAGCTTAGATGCAGAGGAAAATGTGAACAAGGTGATTATATAAGTCAAGCATTCCATCAGCTCTCAATACAAATGTTTTCCTTACAGTCTCCGATAACTCGGAATTTGACAGACCTGAGCAGGCTGCTGTGCGCTCCTCTGTCAGCCGCCCGGGTCATACTCTGCGGGAAGGTGAAGACGCCTCTCCGCAGTGAATCTAACCAGTTCTAAAGATACAGGGAGGAACACTTGATCCTGAGCCTCTGAAGTGTCAAATGCTGTTTGCAAGATGCTGTGCTGTCACAGCAATCAAGAGACAAGTTCTCAGCACCTTGTGGATGTGTGGAAGAAAAATTTGCAGCCAAAGCCTGGGCTGAGTGAGAACGGCTCTCACAAATCCTAAACCCCCCAGCTTCCCACCTGATTTTTTTCCAAGACTTTTATAAACTCTGAGACTGATCTTCACCAGAATTTTTTATTTCATGTTAAAACTTGCCAGTTAACTTGGAGTAACTAAGTATTTTAAAGGATTAATTTAGGCATTCTCCAGACATTTCATCAAAATTAAAGGCATATCTGGGCTAATTTTAAATTAGGGGCAGTAAGTTCCAAATATCACATTCCTAGGAAGAAAGTGATCTACGAATGGAAGTGAATACAAGTGAAGTAAGAAAATACGCTGGGTGGAAGACAAGAACAACAAAAACATTTCTAGAATTACAATTTGCAAAATGTGAGGGTGGTTGAAGCAATGCTGATTCTATAGCTGAAAGAATAATCTGTGACTTGCTGACATTTTATTGACCAGAAAACTGAAAACAAGACTTCCCTCACTGGTAGAAATACATGCCAGTGTCTTTGGAGACTTACAGAAGTACAGAGAGACAGTGAAGGCAAACAAAAAACCCCTCAGTGTTACTTGGGGTCTTGAGAGCTGCAATCATCTCAGGGACATGCTGTTGTGCTCCTCACCGGTGGGAAGTAGCAGTCACAAATAGTACAGGTGTCACAAGAATCCACTCTGTGGTCAAATGAGGTTGCCACCTTGGATGGCTATATATAAATGGCAAAACTAGAAGCACTAGGTCCAAAATCCCTAGCAGTGAAAAGCGGAAGTGGATCACAGTCAGTAACGATTGAGAACACCAAGCCCCAGGACATGGCACAACCACAATTAAGGGTCTTACAACCATCTGACACCATAATACTTGCTCTTTTGGGGGACACTTCCTAGGCATTTCTGAGCCTAATTATATACTGTAGTTTAGGAGGTTTAACTATATGCCTGACATTCTATGTCATGCTTATAATCACTGTTTTGTTAAGTTTGCCTGAAGAAGGAAGATGTAAAGGTCTGCAACTGAAGGCCCTTGCAGGAGCCAGTTGCCACATTTTAAGAGCTCATCTTAGCGATGTGGATCAGTCACAATTTGGGCTCTTGAGAAAGCAGGTGACTGTTCAAAATTCCAATTTCCAGGAAGGGAAGCTTATGTTAGGATCTTTTTTTCATTAAATCCCCTATGCAGCAAAACTTAGATACATGCTGGTCTGAGTTGGTAGAAAATACCATAATCAAGAGTTTTTTGCCCTCTCAACTGATTATACAAATATCAGCCTGGATTCTTACTATTGACAGTCACATAGCTGTTAGTCATGGTGGCTCTGTGGAGCTACAGAGATGCAAAAACAGCTGAAAACATATTTGTTCAAAACTCAGGAGATGAGTCTCTGAAACTAGAAATACAAAGCGAATAGTAATACAAAGCACATTTTAGATCTTGAAACACTTCAGAAACGTGAAGAATGCTATTGTGATGTTCAAAACTGGTGTCTGTAAATTTTAACAGTATTTTGAGTTTTCTTAGGACTCCAAATTCTCTTTTACATATCAAAATGAAGGAGCACTGTTGTAGCCGATATCTGATTTTTAATTTTTTCAAAATGCATTATACACACTTATCCTGTAGATGACCCGGCTTGAGCAGTTTCTTCTTCTTTCTCTTCATTAGAAATCCTTAGGGAAAGCAGTCAGATTGCTACAGACAAAAGAAAACCCTTGCCTGAAAATCTCCAGGTTTCCTTTCAAGAGCTAAAATTTCTCCATCTAAAAGAACCTCAGTGGCCTTTTAGTGCTCTGGAAGTCAATGACTAAATTCCCATTGATTTCAGTGAACCTAGTGCTTGCTAATTGATATTACTGAAAGATGTGTCCTGTATCTAGAACATGGGTTCTTTTTCCTGTTATTATTGCTTGTTAACATCCATTTTCAAATAATTTAAAGAAAAAAAATCCCTTTTAATGAAACTGAAAACAAACACAGAACTGAAAAAACCAATGATGGGATTTCTGATTAAAGGGCTATGCTCAAACATGAGTAACATCAGGAGTTACCAACTCCCACATAGGAGTCTCAAACATGAGTTTATTATCATACTTGTTACTATCCCCATCGTACAGATGACGCTAAAAGATATCACTGGTATTTGCTATCCTGTGCAAAAACCAGGCCCAGAACCTAGAACTAAGCAAGCTAATGTATCATTAACCTTGTCTAAAGCTTTCTGTTCTTTGTTTTGGCCAAGCCCTTACACTCATCCACCCCTCTTTTCAAGATTTGGGAAAACATACTTGTCATATTTTCTTCTGTTTCGTCATCTCCATACATCTCTACACTTCCAAGACACGAATTCAGAGAGTCAAATTATCTTCACAGTTTCAAGCAACTATTTTGACCCACCTTGATGAAGTAGGTAAAAAAAGGTGAATAGGTAGATTCTGTGATCAGTAGCTACCTCAGGCAAAGAGGTAACAAACTATGCTACCTGTTCTAATAAGAGCTCAAATGACTAGAATGTAAATGCAAGCTGCAAATCCACAGATTCCCCCCTCGACTTCTTCAAAGAAGCGTACACTTTCGTCTTAGCCAAAAAAATAACGCAGTCCTCCCTCCTTTTGGAACAGATTAGTTTTCTATGCCATATGGCCTTACGAATTCTCAGGCTGACTAACACCCAATCTGTGGAAGCATGGACATTGAAGATGTTCTGGTGGCTGCATTTCACAATTGGAGGGGCTTGCTGAGAACCTGTTGCCAAATCACCAGCCCAGGTGATGCTGCCTACTAGCTGGCTTCCACCTTCTTCCAGAGGCAGGTAAAGGTCTTCAATACTGTATGGAAACAGGCTTTGAATTGCTTTGAGAACTTTTGGGATACAGAAAGGTGACCGACATTTGAAATTGTATAAATATAGATTACCTAACTGACAGATGGTAGACAATGCATAAATCTAACCTAAACATTGATTCAGGAAAGTGACCTATGTTGTCCTTTGATAGATAAACCTCCAGGGATGAAGGGGCACTCTTTTCAAATTGTATTAGCATAAACAGAAATACTACTTTATGTTTCTCAGCACCCTGGAGCTGAGTTCCGCTCCTAACATTGCTCTCTTAAACAACATGAAAAATTATTAGAAGGGGTAGATTATGTCTACAGAAATCAACCATAATAATGCCTATAGATTCGCATTCATCCCCACTTCCTTATTTATATTTGCTAACACCTTTCAAAAACTGATGGACAAATTGGCTTAGCAATCACTGTCCCTGCTTGGTGTGTCTTGATGGAGGCTGACAGCTGAAGTGATTTAGCTTTTGTTACAGCATGAAGACATTCCCTTTTTTCCTTTTCCTTCCAGGGGACAATAGATCTTGTCATAAGCTATTACATCTTCTGATAAAAAAAAAGAAATCACCCCCCCTCTCCATTCTCCTTTGGCACAAACACAAACCAATATTTACAGGTCATACACATCTTGGAGCGCATTTCTTCTGGGTCTCACAATCTCATACAGACAAGAATTAAGTCTGTGATGAAAATCTAGCGCCCAGGAAAAGAAAGCATGATGTGTCAGATGGGATCATTTTCCAAGAAGACCAAACTTGTCTGGTGTTGCTGTAGTTGCACTGCTTTCTCCCTGTTTAGCCCCAGAAAGGCAGGCAAGATAGATTGGTCATGGGTAATTTTTTTATTATTATTTATTTATTAATTCAGGAATCTTGTGTGTCTCTAGACAAGTCAGATTGAGGGCTTCTTCCCTCGTCTGAATCACTCTGTTTCATCTGCACTTTTTCTACTTTCGAGTCAGCCACCAATCAACATCCCACGTACATTTAACTTTTATTTTTGGAATTGAAATCCCCCCTGAATGAAACGAGAGACCACATATTTTCTAAGGATCAGAAACGGTAAACAATTCTCCGGTCATTTAGCCCATTACCTTCCCTATACTCTGCTACTGCAATCTGTAAAATACTTCTCATGGGAAAATTTGGGTTGGCATCTTATGCTGCAGTTCAGGGAATTGCAGGCTCTTGTACTGAAGGGGCTTCAGGAGCTGAGGGACAAAGTTCAGCTACTGCTGGATCTCTAAGATCTCTAAGAACGGGATGCATCCCATTTGTTTTTAACCGTACCTCCTCAACTCCTCTGTCCAATACACTCATTTATCCTGCTTGTTTGGTATATTTTGTGAGTTTCTCATGTCTTTATTACTACCTGAAGGCAATTACCATACTAGGATTCTGATCTGTACAATATCTAGGGTGTTCTTTACATACTATTATTAACAGTATTTTAACACAATCGATAGAGAATAGTATTCTTAACATTGTATTCTCTCCTCCTGGTCTTATTAAATGGTATGAAGATTCCAGCTTCAAATTACAAATTTATCTTGTGAAGGGAAAGAAGTTATAATAATACAATAAAAGAAAGCTAACTCCTGAATTAATTTAAAAGACTGCAATAAAACCTCGGTGTTCAAAAGGAAAAGCTGATCTGTATATATGCACTATGACTTGTTCATAAATTCTGAGATCATAGGTTACCTGAACCATACCTGTACAGTACTCAGTTAAGGTTGCAGAAATTGTGTGGTGTAGTCTCAGAAAGGCAATTAAGCATTATGTGGAACTGGCTTAAACAGTTGTGATGGTACGTTAGCAATTACGTACATTCTGATACTGGAGTAGGTTGAGTTGTTGAGTTTTACATTACACTTAGTCTGGTGTTGAGATGTGGTATCCCTCACTAAGTAGCCTTTGCTACAGGCGTGCGATAGAACATTAGCTCTCTTTAATGACCCACATCTAATAATATCATGTGTCTACTTGACAACTTCAGTAAGAGAAAATAAAAAATCCACATAGGAATGATCTTATCTCTCATTGCAATCTTGTGATCATTATAAGAATGGACTAACATCTTGCCTTTTGACCCTTGTTAGAGCCTTTGACATGAAAATTTTTATTACAGAATTTTAGTGAAAGATAGGTACTTTCTGTCTTCCCAGAGCACAGCCACTGTTCTTTGACAAATCTACTAGTCAAAACCTAGACTTTCATATATGCATCTGTTTTCCTGACAAATTATATAATAAGAGTATACAAAGAAACATCAAATTAATATATACCATTGACAACAGTGCTCAGAACTCCTCTTTCTACCTGGTAAAGTATGGCCATGGAAAGAAAGTGGTACATGACTGGCATTTTTCTCTCCTCTATATTGCCTTTGCTTGTGAGAACTAAAATAAAAACTAACTCACTGTAATAGTTTACAGTGTACCAACAGTTTTGAAGATTTTTCCAAATCTACATATTCCTCAATAAAGTGCCTGAAAGGGCTATTCCTATGGACAAGACATAGACTGTTTTTCAGTGTGTCTCATATATACTTGATCAACATGAAGCAAGAATTTGGCAAAACTGCCAGTTGGGAGAATTAGGTACAGCTACATGGGCAAACAGTATGGTACAGTAGGAGTGGATGTTGAAACAGTTGGTGCTAAAGACCTGGAATCCACACTGTTCACTTATCGGTGGTTCCATTTCAGACGAGCTCTATCTAGTCTTGTCCAATAGCGTGAGTACCCGTTAGCAGCTGGAGCACAGTAGGTGCTCTTCTAGAGCCCATTGGTTTACCTCAGTCTGAAAGGAAGCCATTTAATGAGCTCTAAGATATAAACAAAAATGCAGTAGTGGGGACACCCAGGAGATCTACATCAAAGCCTTATCCTGACCAGAACTAAAGAAATAGCTTTGACACGCCCTTGGTTCTTCACTTAATACTGTCACAGTTTGTGCTTTTAACAATGATATTCATTTCCTAGGAACAATTAAAATTATGCCCTTCTAATAGCATGGCAACCCCTTAACTCTAAATGTTGTCCCCCTTCTTGGCTTCTGGAAAAATTGCGTTCTGGATAAATAGCAATCTCTTCCAAGTAAGTGGGCTTATTGGAAATTCAGAGTGTTGTCAGTTCTCATAAAGTAAGCACAGGTAGACCAAAGCAGTCTTAGAAGACAACTTGTCCATTCAGTAAGAATGCCCTTCCTTCAGTTTTAATACAAAAGAGATGTTCCTTCCAAGGGAAATACCATTCAAATGTGACAGAAAGCAAATGGCTGGAAACCATAAGTGGAATCTTATAGTATTTCACCCAAGACTATTTTTCATTTTTCCTTGAATGGCTGACCAATTGTAGACAGCCTATTAAAGTTAGCTTCATAATAAAGATGAGCATTTGGTGAAGAATACGGATAGCTATCTCAAAGCGTCATTTCTGCCTTTGAATTTTGAGGGTTTGTCTCAATATGCACCAGAGATGACTCCAGCTCTTTTATAGATGTTTACACAATCCCAGGTCTTGTTCACACACACAAAACTGCTGATATAAGTTAAGTAACGCTTAACATTTAGTTTTCTTTGCTGAAGTCGTGTCAGCTAAAGCCCATTGTCAAAACTTTAGTGACCTTCAAGTTTTTAATAAAGCAAGTGAGCTTTCGTTGTTTTCTACAGAGCTGCCTAGCTGAAATAGAAGTAACTGAGAGGAGAACATGCACTGCATCCTAACAGCACTGATACATAGAAAGATTAAATGAAAAGAAACCTAAACCTTGACTCTACCCTGTACTCGGCACTGGTGAGGCCGCACCTCGAATCCTGTGTTCAGTTTTGGACCCCTCACCACAAGAAGGACATGGAGGTGCTGGAGCGTGTCCAGAGAAGGGCAACGAAGCTGGTGAAGGGCCTGGAGCACAAGTCTGATGGGGAGCGGCTGAGGGAACTGGGACTGTTTAGCCTGGAGAAGAGGAGGCTGAGGGGAGATCTCATCGCACTCTACAACTACCTGAAGGGAGGTTGTAGTGAGGTGGGTGTTGGTCTCTTCTCCCAAGTAACTAGCGATAGGACGAGAGGAAATGGCCTCAGGTTGTGCCAGGGGAGGTTTAGACTGGACATTAGGAGAAATTTCTTTACTGAAAGAGTGGTCAGGCCTTGGAACAGGCTGCCCAGGGAAGTGGTGGAGTCCCCATCCCTGGAAGTATTTAAAAGACGTGTAGATGAGGTGCTTAGGGACATGGTTTAGTGGGCGTGGTGGTGTTGGGTTGATGGTTGGACTCGATGGTCTTAGAGGTCTTTTCCAACCTTAATGATTCTGTGATTCTATGGTTCCACTAAGTTTGCAATGTCTCTCAAGACAAGAAGTGAAAGTCTCGCTTTGCCATGGTAAACAGCCGTGCACTTGCCACAGAGGGATTCGACTACCTAGGATTTTCCCCTGTGACCCAGAACGGCATGGTACCGTGTGATCCATAACTAAATATTCAGGTGCAAAAGTGCTTTGCTGCCACGCTAGTTCATGTTGAAGTGATATCCTGTGGTGTTCTTATAGTCCAACAGTTCCAAATACTTTCAAGCTATCATTTTGTAGCTGTAATTATCTTCAGTGATGGACACTTCGGGAAATCTGATTGAGATAACAGGAACGTTCCTGTACTGCTTTCACTTTGGACTGTCATTTCCATTTCTCCTCTCTCATTCCTTGAGGTGATTCTTGCTCAAGAACTTTTGCAAACTGAATTGTCTGTGCTTATTTTTGAGAACATACACATATGTTTTGTGCTTGTTTTACTTTGACCCACACACAAAATTAGATCACAAATGATCCTTGGCATTCTAAATGAATTACTTATTGATCTATGAGTTGTTGTGTATGATTTCAGCCAACCCAACAAGCTTCAGAATAAGAAGAAAAATAATAAATCGGTGTCAGTGGTGTATAAATTCAGAAAGATGAGTTAAAGGGATTGTATTGATAATGGCTAAAACAGGAATTTAATTTCTTGAAAGCCTAAGATACCACCACAAGTTGATGATGAAGGATGAAATTGCCTTGTTAAAGGAAGAAAGAAAAGATGCAGAATGCATAATATTGCTCTCTTTCAATATGGAGTAGGAAGACAATTCCATGCAAAACCATGATGCTGAATAAATTACTAGTAGTAAAATTGTCAGAATGTTCTTGATTTCAGTTGCAGAGCATAGGCTTTAACCCTGTTGGGGTTGTGCAGGTGAACAGGAACATTAGCTTGTTGGGGTCTGCCTCCCTTGCTTGTCATTGCAGCTTTACATCTTGCCTCTTATTGGTTTACTAGTGACCTCAGCTACATCTCCACGTTTAAACTCATCCTAATTCTGATTTCATTTTTACTGGCTCTGTGCCATTCTAAATTTAGTGGAATTCCTGAAATAAAAAAACAATACATGGATAAGCTAGGTATTTTCAGACTTGCTTTTTAGGCAGAAAATCTGAGTCCAAAATAAAGTCATTTACTTACGGCTGCAGCAAGTCAGCCTTGGAGCTAGATGATCAGCACTATCTAGGAACAGACCAAACAGATGAGTGAGCTAGAAATGGGATTTATGGGACAGATCCTCAGCTGCAGTCAGTGGAGTTGTGACAATTCGTACAGGCTGAAAAGTGTCTGAATTTCTGGTTCTGCCACTAAACATTGACTTGTAAATAATGAACATTGTTATGGCACTAAGTCAAGTTTTAATAGAAGTTTTAATGAAAAAAGCTGCCAGCGGTATACGTTTTTGATTTGGCTGACGAACATAAATAAGTCCTACACATACAAAAAACCAATGAAAGTGATAGTAGGTTTGTCTGCACACTTTCCCCAGTGGGAGAAACATTGTGCCTGAAAAACAAAGAGAAGAGACAAAAGCAAGTACTCTTGCAAAGATATTTGCATATTGTTATTAAACAGCCAACCTTTACATAATGAAGGGCATATTTACAGTGCTGCTCAAATTGATTGCTCTAAGGCTGTTTTATGATATTAAAATATTTATAAACAGGCTTTAATTCAGCTTCACCTCTGTCAGAAAACTCAGTGGAAATCCTAATTACCATTTCTCTGCGCAGATGAAAGGCAATCATATGTATGTATTGACATTCAGCTAACACTATTCCCTAAAAGGTTCAATTGTTTAGCGTGACTGCCAAATCATTAAATAAGGGCATAGGCTGGTTTTATAAATAATGCGGACTGTCTTCAGAGTGTTATAGGACACACTTGAGTTGTACTATCTAAGTGAATGAAATTACCTATACCCTCTCTAGCACTGCTGGGTTTGAGATCAAATGCAATGGCAGAAATTAATTTTTAAGCCTGTCATCCAGGGTATCTTTCACAAGCCTTAGCTTCAGGAAATATAAATATATTCATAATTTAAACACAGTATTCCCTGATGCTATTGATTAAGCTGCACTCTTGAAACATGGTTCAGGCTCAGGTCTTTCACTTTAATGCATTGAAGCATTCTCTGCACTTACCTTAGAAAATGAATAATCATAGCTTGAGACTGATAGGCAATGGGACACACTGACAGATTTAATTTCCTCATGCGCCCAACCTTCTGTCTCTGCTGGGCATGTTTAATTTTGCCATGGTTGCTGTCAAAGAACCTTTTCATGTTTGCTACTGGGCCTGCATTTTAGGGGAAGAGAAAGAGGAAAAGGCATAGTGGAGAATGATCATAAACTAGCTTTTGGGATCCACACAGCCAGAGAAGACAAAAGAAATGCCACTGTCCCTTGTGTTCTTATAATCGGTGCATCGCTTCAGGCCAATGGTCTCTTGGGTACTCGGGACTTCCCCAAAATTCACTTGCTAAGCTTCTTACAAAACAAACACAATATAAGCTGTTGCTGGTTCTTGCGGTGATCTGTGCAACAATGCTTTTCTTCATTTTATTGTGCTCTTTAAGCAGACTGATTTAATTCAAAGGGGTTGAAACTACAGGATTTTGATCGTTATTCAAATCAGTGAGTAGAAAATTTGCTTTAAACTTTTAAAATTCTGTTATTTTTGGTGCATTCCAGCTGATTTTCTAAAGGAAGGACATTTCTTGTATATGGCATTTCTTTTTACTGACTCAGGAGGACATGCTATATGTACAGGCATTGATGTAAATCAGTTAGAAAGCTTAATCTATAGCCATTCAATTCCTTAATTATCACGTTTAATTTGTTAGAAAATGATTAATTCTACATTTTATTTATTACATAATGATTATCTTACAATTTATGCTAAGCTGCATTTGAAAGGAAATTGAAATGCCATCAAAATCATGTTTTTATTTTTCATTTTGTTCTAAATCTAAGTGAAGTTGCTTTAAGGCCTGACTTCATGCAAACCTTTCCAAACCACCAGGAAAGGTCTCTTAGTAGAAGAAGAAAACAGCATCTATTATTAATAAATTGAAGAGATTGTCTCTAATCACCAGATCCTTTATCTTTCTAAAACTAGTTGACCTTCTGCTTTTTATACACAGACTTTATTCATGGGCTGGAAGAGGAAACGTAATTTTTAGCTTTTTATCAAGTCTTTCCAAATTTCTCCCCTTAAATGGAATAAGTAATTGAAATAAACTTTTTGAATACTGACTTCTTTTCTGTACCACAGGAAGAGGCTACAGCCATTTTGACTGAGTCAGCAAGTCAATAAAGTGGATTTTTGGAATTAGACAGTTTACTTCTAGCAGCTTAGTGGTTTGATATGCATTAACACTATGATAGCAAACATACTACATTTTGTATTAGTATTTAATATGTCTGCTTTTAGTACAGCAATAAATTAAGTCTTTATATAAGTTTTCATAACTTCATGATTAAATAGAAATGATTTTGATATATTTTTTAAATCTAAGAGGTTTTTAATAATTACCTTTTATTCAGTCTGTCTTGAAGTGCTATGGGGTTTTTTTGGCAGTAAAATCCACAGAGCTCTGGGAATAATTAACACAAAGAATGACACAGGTTTGCTGTCACAGAGCCATTTATCAGCTTTAATAGAGACAAAAGCTTCCTTTTACTTTCCTTGTAAAGACAATGCAAACATAGGAGAGCAAATGTTTCTTCTTTCATATTTCTTCCATTCTCACATATCGGTAACACACGAGATGGAAGTAACATACAGGGGATTTCAATCTAGCCCGGCTATGAAGATCTGACAGAAAAAATATTCTGTCTCCTGAAGTGAGCCAATTTATTCTGACCTCCTTGACAGAGAGCAGATTTGGTACCCCACAATCTCACTCTGAGTGTTACCTTCCAACCATCCCCCCCCATAAGTTTACACTGCCATCAGTTTTGAAATATGGTGCTGTGAGAACAATTTACAGTATTTGACAGGGTGCCACAAGCCATCTTAGCCTCTTTTTAAATTCGCAGTTCAGAGGAAATGAGTTCTTACCACTGTTACCGAGCTGCAAAAGCCTTGCTTAATGCCAAAAGCATGTCACAACAGTGCATGAGTAACGTGGAAATATTCTGCAAGCTCTTACACCAGCGAAAAGAACCGGGGGTCTCAGAGCTGCGAGGGCAGCCTGTGACCCGGACAGCATCTGGGGGCAGTTCAGAGAAGCGCCTGAGAATTCAGAGGATTAGAGATTCTTTGGAGCTTTGGAGTCTGGGTTAAAACACCTCTTTTTGCTAAACCTTTTTTCTCTTTTCAAGAGTGTGAGCCTTTCAAAGGCATAACGAAGAAGACTATTAAAATTTGCTAAAGCAAGAAATTCTTTTAACATTTTCAGAGGGGAGAGTTATTTACTGATCCAAACTACTTTGAGGTCTGAAAAGATAAACTTGAAATCTTCGTGAAATGGCTCATGCCTGCAGTAATTGAGTGTTTCTTCTTGACTGGAACCCAGAGTTACAGAGCTACCTTGAAAACAAGCAGTATAGGAAAGAAAGTTAGGAAAGAAAGTTCGCATATATATTTCACAATATAAAGATCAGATTTGTACCAAGGACAGGACAAGGGCTCGGACAGAATCTTTGTTTTTCAAGGGATAGGAGAGCGTTGCCATAACTGCAGCAGTGGTGAAAAAATCTCAGTGGCAGCAGCCTGTGGCACAAGGAAGGAGAAACTAGGGAATCCAGAAAAAAGGGAGAGGGTGTGTCTAGAGCAGAACCACAACATAAAACTAACGTAATCACACTTTAAAGTTATATCCCAACAAGGACTTCTGTGTCAGATCACAGTTGAAGGAAACAGGAGGTAGATTTGCTTGGTACACACCAAATTGAGTAATTATGAAAATCTGAGGGTTTTTTTCTGGTTATTCCACTGATTCCGTCTGAGATGCCAGACAAATTCTTTATTTAAGTACAGACTGTTCATAGAAAGGGGCAACAGTATTGTACTTAGCTGCTACACTGGACTCTCCTGATTAACTCACAGCTTATAAAGCACTTTGAGATGGCACTTAGTTGAAAAATGTTTCAGAAAGAAAAGGGTGTAAAATACATAAGACTTCAGTGTGTTTGTCCTCGATTTTCAGTAATTAAAATTGGCAGTATATTTACTATATGAGCATTGATAGAACTGCTCCAGCATATAATTAAAAAGAAAGGAGAAGCAACTTTGCCTGACAAATGCCTTAATAAGTCATGATTTCATTCCACACTGTGTCTGCTTTGTAATGCCTATCGTTACAATGTACGTAACTAATTGGTATCTGTGCAGAGATGTCTCTATTGGCACATTAGACATCTAGAAGAAAATATCTTATTTGCAAACAACAATAAAAATACCAATGGAAAGACTTGGTTTTAATACCATACTGAATGCAGCCTGAACAAATGAAGAGTCTTGATGTGATTTAGTGTAATGCCAACAGTGAACACAACTGTAAATTATTTTTGCAACCTGCTCTCAGAGTCCCAAATTGCCTTTTTACTGTCTGCATTCCTAATGATGGTTGATGCATTCCAGGGAAAAAAAAATACTCATCTCTTCTATCTTGATTTAGTTACTGGGCTGGGCTCTTTTATATATTCAAGAGCAACAAGAACAACAAAAAAAAATCTGCTTTTGCAATGTAATAATGTAAATACATTCTAAGAAAAGTAGAAATCACTGTTCATGAGTAGAAAGCTTTTATAGTGGTAATTTAACCTGGCTGTTATTTACACTATAAAACTGTCTGTATGTCTGAAGCAGTGTTTACTAGAAAGATCAGACAAGTTTTCTTGCCATTTTAGCTGGCTTTAAGGAAAACAAACTGACAAAGTCACAAACTATGCTGTGCCCAGAACAGAAATGCTAAATTTTTTAGAATATCTGTGAATTTGTAATGTTTAGGGTATTTCTTTCCATTTCTAAACTTAGGAGTATGAAGAAAGACATAGCATCATTCAAATGGAGACTAGAACAACCGTAGTCTGTCTGTCAATTTGCTGACCTAAAAACTTGTTCATTTACATAATGATAAGCTCTGCAATATGCTGTGCCAGTTGTACCTTGTAGATATAGTGTCCTAAATGTCTGAAGTGAGAGGAATGTGATGAACACCTAAATTTTGCACATCATAATACGTAGGTTTCTAGAATTTGGACTGGAATTTAATAGCAACAGCTGTGAGGCTTACGTACTATGAACAATTTTTTTTTTAAGTAATCACAACTTCTTAAAGGCATATTTTCAGCTGTTTAAGTGACTTTTCGTGACGGAAGGTGCATCTGACTGCAGACAAAAACAGTTTTATGAAGTGCCTTCATGAAGCAAGGAAGCATTCTGGAGATAAACCCCTGCTAAATATTCTGGTTTGCCCACATAATACAACACAATCCTGAGCTAAGATACTAGCTCTGAAGTATTATATCAGCACAGTACTATTCTGAAGCTAATTAGCCTTTCTTCTTAGTTTGTGTAACTAGTGTGATTCCAGTGCTGAAACACAAGCATACTGCCATTCAGGGCTCTCTCTAGCACGTTTGGATGGTGATGTGTTGCCTGATGTTGACTTTCCTTCACTACAGGTGAATGTCCTGGGAGATGAGGACAAGATGTGGATTGCACCGTACACTCACTTCCCCTTGTAGGCCAGTCCTAAATATATGGCATCGTATAGCTTCATCTGCATATAGCTTCACCAGTCTGACTTTGAGATTTGCTTTGAGATGAGCTCTTGCTGGCAAGGGCTGACTTCTGGACAAAAGCATAGCTGTAAAACCAATCGGACCCAATCCCAAATGATGCTTTTGCGTCATGATTCGGTAATAATACAGACATGACTATTCGCATTAGGAATCCACTTCCAGGTTTTACATAGCAGAAGCCCATCAGGTCAGCCCTGCAGCTGTATGTTAGAACCTTCAGGTAAAGCAGAACCAGTTATAGGTTACCCTCAGGCTGTGCAATGCTGTGGCCCAAGACCTGCAATACCAAGTAGCTATCTTCAGAGGACCTCTGCGAAGACCATGTGAGGAACCATGTCAGTGATCCTAAGCAAAATCTTCCGTATCTAGGGATCGGAGTCCTTATAAGCCTTTCCATATTTACTTAAGGTAAAGTTCAACCCCATAGTAGAGAGAACAGTAACGTATGTAGCAGTGAACAACCCTAGGGCAGAAGTGGATTGAAACAGTGCTGAGATGTGAGCTAGAAATAGACCTTTCAGATTCTATCAGGCCTTTTCTTCTTCTCTGCCAAAACAAGGCTGTTCTCGTTCATACATTTTCCAGTGCCTACTCCTAAAATTTCTTAAGTAATGGGGCTTTTCACCAAAAAGAAACTTTTCTTTTAACAGATATACTTATCTGTTGGCCCTCTTACATCTTACTGTTATTCTGACAATGTTCAATACGTCTGCTTAGGGGACGTCACTCTCCTTTGTGATTTCAAAAATATTTTACCGTTCACTGATTCCCTTGACAATAAAATTCCTCCCCTCAGAAGCTGTGAGTGCAGCAGCAGTTTAGTATAAAGGAATGCAAGTATAGTATATATTACATATCTCCTGAAAATGACATTAAAAAAAAAGAAAACCATCAAGTTTGCAAAGTCTAACACTCCGAAGTTAGGAAATGTCAGAATTAAGGTTTCCAGTGCAATCTTTATTCAGATCCCTTCTGCATATGCCTTTATGATAGTCTTTAATTACAAGATCGAATGTTTCCCATAGGTGCCCTGTCTCATTTAGTGCACCAATTGGATAGTACTTACTGAATGGTAGCTATTCAATAGTGTTTTTCATCTTCACCATTTATTGCACAGTCTCCCATGCTTTATTTACTATATGCCATCCAATACCCTCACTGAATATATAGGTACCCTCAAAATGAGGAAGCATCTGGAAGAGAGGGTATCTTTAAGGAATAAAGGGTCCAGTCCACCTGTTAATAATCAAGTCTCCTTCCCTGATGGAGGTAATGATCACAATCAAATGTCAGACAGTCCATGTGGATAAATTATGCCAAGAGCAGGGAAAGAAGCTTTTGCAGGAGGGAGAAAGGGAAGGAAGAGCAGGTAGAAACTCTGTTCTAAGATCTTCCAACCTATAATGGGACAAAAGGAGTGTTACAATAGGGATTCAATTTAGGATAAAGAATTTGTAAAGTACTTGTAAAAGTACATAAAATTCTTTTTGTGTAGTGTGCATACCATGAGAAAAATCAGAAAGTTTTTCTTCTATTAAGAGATGGGGATTTTGTATCAGCAAGATTGTGAAACTACAAACATACATGCATGAGGAACCATTGATTTTCTTTTAAAGTAGTTTGGCAAAATAACATAGTACTGGCTTCAAAGGGGGAGGGGAAGAAGAGGAGATAAAAGGCCGAGACATCGGGAAGAAAATCAGAGTAATAATTGTGATGGTGAATTGAGGATTATTTTTTAAACATAACTGAAATGTGTAATTGAAGGGGGGGGGGGGGGGAAATGTCCTTGTTTTACATACAATCACAGTTTAAGGCTGAAGCTTGTCTGAGTTCATTCCTGACTAGTCTGGCTATCTGCGTGTTTTCCTTTTGGGATCTGAAATGTGCGGTGAATGGTGTGACCTCAGGAGGCTATTTATAATTGTTGGTTAATCTTAATAGCAGGTTCAAAGCATAACAGGAGATTCAGCACCACAAAGGGGTCTATTTATTAATCTGTCATGTCATGTACCACCCAATGTTTAGTGATTATAAAACAAAATCTTACTAGCAATTTCTGCTTCTCCCCATCTGTGTTCTTGATACTACTCTAAAATTCTGGTGCTCAATTTTTCATTCGTGGAGTCTCCCTTTCTTTGGCTACATGTCAGGTTGTAGGTCTCAGTGAGATCAAAGTAAAACTTCGAAGCAGCCAATACCTGAGTTTTTTTCAAGTATCGGTAAATGAGACTATACAATATTGTTCACTGTGCAGCCTGTTTGCCAGAGGTCTAACTGGATTTATAATTCTCTGTGATCTATAGAAATCAGTGTGATAGCACTCAAAATGTGACAATATGCACTACTATAGGCATCTTGTATCCTCTTCATTCATAGATCTTGCACTTGAGTTATTGGTCTCAAAAGGCAGAGACAGAATTAACAGCTAATGTAAACATTTGCACTATTTTTGTATATGGGATGCTGTGAAAGATGAGGGCCAGCTTGTAAACTGTTCAATTTAACATTGAGAGTCCATCGCCCCTGGAGGAAATGTTCCCTTCACTACACTGCATGTTTTTCTGTAAAACGCTGGTGACACCTACAGAGACCAACACACAGCTTGCTCCGGAATCAGCTCCTGAAGTAGAGTGCCAAACAGAATGTGATCTGCTTGGGCCCTCATGTAGGAATTGACACTTTCTTTCTTCTTGGAAAAGATTTAGCCTCTTTGCCAAAATTTGGCTGATCTATGAACCATGGTGGCCACTGTCAAGGGGAATGGAAAGCAGGAGAGAGATGTTAACTGAAAGATGTAACTGAATTATAGATACTAATCTTAGGGGGTTTTATTCTCTCATAGAATCATAGAATAGAATCACAGAATGGTTTGGGTTGGAAGGGACCTTTAAAGGCCATCTAGTCCAACCCCCCTGCCAGGGACACCTTCAACTAGATCAGGTTGCTCAGAGCCCCGTCCAACCTGACCTTGGATGTTCCAGGGATGGGGCATCCACCACCTCTCTGGGCAACCTGTGGTAGGTTTCACTACTCTCGTAAAAAATTTCTACCTTATAGCTAGTCTGAATCTCCCTTCTTTTAGTTTAAAACCATTCCCCCTTGTCCTGTCACAACAGGCCCTGATAAAAAGTCTGTCCCCATCTTCCTTACAAGCCCCCTTTAAGTACTGAAAGGCTGCAATAAGGTCTCCCTGGAGCCTTCTCTTCTCCAGGCTGAACAACCCCAACTCTCTCAGCCTTTCCTCACAGCAGAGCTGTTCCATCCCCTGATCATTTTTGTGGCCTCCTCTGGACCCGCTCCAACAAGTCCATGTCTGTCCTATGCTGAGGACGCCAGAGCTGGACGCAGCACTGCAGGGGGGGTCTCAGCAGAGCAGAGCAGAGGGGCAGAATCCCCTCCCTCGCCCTGCTGGCCACGCTGCTGGTGATGCAGCCCGGGATACGGTTGGCTTTCTGGGCTGCGAGCGCACATTGCCGGCTCATGTCCAGATTTTCGTCCACCAGTACCCCCAAGTCCTTCTCAGCAGGGCTGCTCTCCATCCCTTCATCCCCCAGCCTCTAATGATACCTGGTGTTGTCCCAACCCAGATACAAAACCTTGCACTTGGCCTTGTTGAACCTCATGAGGTTCACACGGGCCCACTTCTCGAGCTTGTCCAGGTCCCTCTGGAGGCAGCCCGTCCTTCAGGCGTGTTGACCGCAGAGGCCCAGCCATTTGTGTGAACTTCAGCAGGCATACAGGCCTTAAGAACCCAACAGAGCTATATTTTCACATCATGCTTCACATCTCAAAAATTAATTTAGAAGTGAAGCTTCTCTTCTTGTTCCAACTTAAGGTAATGTTGCCACCTTTCAGGGAGAGGAAAAAGGCAGCATTTTCTACAGTTTTTAAAGATACAAGACCTAGTTTTACTTTATTTCTGAGAAAGTTCCCATTTTTGCATTGCTGATATACTTCTAAATTACTTCCACATGCTCGCCAAGTTTCCTAAATCTGCTGCTTCTTTTAAACTATTATAGAGTGTATCTACTTTTAGCTGGTTTTAGTCTTAGTGACTGCACTGGTTAAAAACTGGACTTGCTAAAACTGGAGTAAAAAAAAATCGGATACAGATAAAAGGAAATGCAAAGAAGTAGTGACGTACCCTCAAAGTGCCATCTAGTGGTTAGTTACAATATGTACTTGATGCTTAGGCTTCCACACAATTTTACGAGGTCTTTTATTGCCAAGTCATTTCTGGATAAATTACAAAAGCTATATGTCTTCTATTTACATGAGTAAAATGGCAGTGTTCAGTATAAAAGTTCACACATGCCTAATGATTTGATGTTCCTTAGATTTCAAAACTCAGTATTTTCATAGAGGTACTTTCAAAAAACCTTTATTTTGCAGGAAAGAATACCAAATACTTTCTAAAAATCAAGCCCTTTGAAAGAATTTCAGATGCACCTCAAAGCTTGAAAGAGTGCTGGTACCTACCTACTTTGCAAATGCAGGACAAAGTACATATCTTTCCGATGTGGCATGAAGCAATTAATGTTTGATGAATGTTCAGAGAGCATATTTTCCTGTCCTCTTATCTACAAAGCTGATTTGTTGCCAAGACTGAATAAAGTACATCATTGTACTTCGGTGTACATGAAGTGCACTCCCAAGGCACGAGTACATCATTTTAGCAGCATTCCATTTTCATTCAAAAAATGGAATGAGATTGAATTACGCAGTCAGATCCCAGAGTCCTTGGTAACTTTACTCTTAGAAATGCTTTCTCTTATTCAAAGTCTTGTCTTTTCATGATTAAATAATACACCCATTTGTAGCCATAGGATGCCTGTCTCCAGCGGCAGTAGTTTCACCAGCTAGCAAACCTAAATACATCTGTGCCAGGGAAAAAATATTGCACACTTGAGCTGTGACAGACGGAACAAATGTTCCCTAATTTTCTGTTGGAGGATTTGCAGTTTTCTACTTGAGTTGATGATGCTGAAATGAGGATTTTCACTTTTTGAATATGACATAATTTATGAGGAAGACATGCAGTAAATACTTCAGCTGGAGTAAGTTTAAAATTAGCCAAAGCTCAAAAGGTTTAAAAAGTAACTTCTGTCTTTCCAGGAATTAATTAAGCTGTGTGGGCTTGGATGGGTCAATGATGAATGAATGACCACCTTGGGAAAGGGCTTTGCTTGGGAAGAGCGTGCAGATCAGAAAGAAGCTCCTTCCCTTCCCTGCCCTGCCCTGCCCTGCCCTGCCCTGCCCTGCCGTTCCCTGCCCTCTCCCTTCCCTTCATGTGCTTTCTCTCTCTCCCTCTCTCTTTCTTACTCTTATTGTTTCACCTGACATTATTGTTATACCTCCAGCTTCCTATTTCTTTTCAGCACCCCTCCTGAGACATCAGGTCTGAAACACAATGGAAGATTTCATGGCACCAGCAGGACTCGGCTTATACGTGTTCCCTTATGACACAGTCGTACTTTTGTTGACTTGAGTCTGGTGGGTTTTTTTGGACGGGGGAGAAAGACCGGCAGGAGATACTGTTAGTAGGCTATGGGGCTTTCAGTCTGCAGCTTCCATTTCAAATCTGACCTATGCTGGTTCTAGTGTGACCACTAAAGGGCAAATTTGTCAGGAACATGCAGGATTAACAGTCTAGGAGTAGTTCTTAGCAACCAAACGTGTATATCCCCTGCAGTGTCATTACAGGTGGTTTTTTGTAGCAGTTTTGTACATAATTCTTATGTTAACTACATTGACTTCCTGTTCTGTTTTCCCAAAAACCCCCTCTAGACCGAACCAATGCATTCCTACAGAACAACTTCAAAAGCAAAGGTACAGTAACTTCTCCATGCTGACTGCATCTTTGCTAGCATGCAGAACGTCATTATAACCTGCTGTTCTTAAATGAAGAGTTCATACCTGTCAGTGCCTTTCCTTGTGCTGTCACAAGTCACGCAGTGGCTTTAGAAAGCTGCGACAGATTTGAAGTACTGGTGGGATTCTGCTATAACACCATTTCTGCAAGGGCTCTGTTCCAAGTCAGTGCTTTCATCCTCCAGAGTTGCCTAGCATCGGTTCAGGAATCCTTCCGCCTGCCTGCAAGGTAGCAGGCAGATTTTTGTAATTCTTTTTATTATTCTCTTGCATCTGAAACAAATAATAGATGTGCTCTTTCCATTTGGGGAATCAGAGCGCAGTTAACTGTGGTTTATAAGCTTCCAGCATATGATGTTTAAAAGCCATTTGGATACATTATTCATCTTTGAAGGCAGTGGGCCAGTCCTCTAAACTTCACTAGTGGTTGTGTGTGTTTTGGGGGAGGGGAGTCCTTTTTTTCTAATGTTAAATAGAAAGATACTAAAGTTACTGTACAGTTAAATCCTCATTATATATGGTATTAATAAATGTGGCACTAGGACAGTCTGTTCTGGTAAGTAACTTTGCTAATCTGAGCACATTACGCTGGATTTATACTATAGAGGAAAATCTCTGAGGAAAGAATGAAACAACCTAATGCAGAGCATACAGATTTATTGTTGTCTCTGCTTTTGTGGCACAGAGAGAGGGAGAAGAAAATGTAAAGGAAGAGAATTTGCATCAGAATGACTGCAGTATGTTCTGTCATTGGTCATGCAGATTATCCTTTCTGGATTCTTCCAGATCCTCACATTTCTAAACCATCCTTATTTCATCGTAGTTTCAAAAATGATCCCCCCATGATAAAAAGGCTCATTTTTAAATGTCAGTAAATATGCATTGACATTTCAGGAGTATAAGGAGCACTTTGGTGCTGCAGGTCATGCACTTTCCTTACAATCATCCCTTAAAGATCCCTGGAATACCCCTGAATTCTTCCAGGTGTCTCTCAGGTAGCAGAGAAAGGGCTGGTGAAAGGTCTTTGCAGGGAGGTCCTACAAAATGCAAGATGGTTCTCACAGGAGGACAGGTGATGTACACATTGAAACTCCTGGATATACTGGGACTTGAATTAAGGAACTTGGCATTAAAAAGTGCATTTTTATCACTTGGAACTGTTGGGAAATGTATTGTTAAAGTTTGTCTTTCCCAGGCATTCATGTGCAACACAGAGACAAATTTCTCACTGTGCTTGCACTGTATATGCAGCCCCTATACACTCAGACAGTACCAGCTCTGGACATTCATGTGCGCCCAGATCGGATCTGTTCAGATTACATTACGGCTGAATCATTCAGTAGGCACCTGTACAAAACATTATTTTTCAAGCAAGGCTATTGGTCCTACTTTCATGTATCAGGGAAATACCAGTATATTTGTGTCTCTGCTGCCTCCTTCAGCACAAAAATAATGCAATTTAAAGATTTGTATCTGTCATCCTCCATTGACTGAAGAACCTCCAAAGTGTTTAGTTCTCTCAATAGGAAAAAAAGTAGAGATCTCCTGTTAGCTTTGACTTCTAGAAACCAGCTTTTAGTCAAAAACGTTACTATCTCTTCTCTTGTTAAAACCTAACCTAGCGTTGCACACAGGACGTAGCTAACGATGCACAATGGTGAACTTTGTTGATCCCTTTCTTGAGTGTCTTCTTTTGATATTACCTGTTTAGTGATGTACAGGCTGAGAACGCTTTGCAATGTCCCATGGGTATGGACTGTGTAGAAGATGATCAGGTTATGTGTGTACAGCCATGGAGATTGCATTAGCCACAAAATTAGTGTTGCACATGAATGGCATCATCCATTTTATTAAAAGTGACTTTCTCATCGAGGCTTTAATGTATTTCATACCTTTCAGAAGAAAATGACAGCATTTGAACTGAATGTTTCAATTCGTCAGAAACAAAGTACAATACCCTTAGCCATTTACAGCTCTGGGTCTCAGCAGCTTCCAGGCGTACATGAACTACCCTGGAGACAGGTGTTAGGAAAAAGGGAGGATCAAGCATCTAAAACTTTAATCTGTTGACATTTTCCTTCTCATACTTATTATCTACTTAATGGATAAGTTCTCTGGGATACCAGCTCTGTCTTTCTATTCATAAACACACCTAGGAACATGTAGCTCCCAGTTTGCTACAACCAGTAAGTGCTATTATTATACAAACAGTGGTAAGAAGAAAAGAAATGTTGAAACATGATGTACTTCAACTTGAAAAGGAGTCTCCTTGTCAATCTTATGGAGAGGCCATATAGTTTTAATTTTATATCAACTCTGCTCCTGTTCCTAGTCTTCTCGTTTATGATTACCAGTCAAAAGGGGATTCAGCACTTTTAGACACTATGAGGAAGCTCAGTAATGAGCTTAATGATTTTAACAAGAAGAGATCTTAGGAGAGATATTTACTCTGGTTTAACAGAAACTGATATTTTGGTTTGGTTTGGTTTTTCATTTAAAATTTTATCAAAGTAGAGCAAGATTTCATTAGTGATGTCAGCCAGTGTCATAGCTTCTTTGTTACATGTATGGATCCCTAAGAGCCAATAATTTTTCTCATCTCCAGATTCTTCAAGCACAAAGTAAATCCAGATGCTGTTCTTAAAAAAACCCTCATTCCTCCCCTGTGCTGCAACTCTTTCTACTTTTCTAGCTTCTCGTACTTTCCAATTTCCCAGCCATTCTTCAGATAACCTCATCATCACTCCTTCCGTTCCATCAGCCCTAGACATTTTAGAAATTTAGAAATCCATCTTTTCCACCTGTAAGGATGTAGCAAGTTGTCTATGACCACAACTCAATAAATTTCTTTTTACTGAGCAATAAAAACATGCTTTCCTGAATCAAGCCACTGAGCCCTTTATAGATTATTATTTTATTAAGAACCTGCTTTCCTGAATCAAGCCACTGAACCCTTTATAGATTATTATTTTATTAAGAACCTGATCCTGATATCCTCTTTCTTATAGCAACTGAATTCTTAAGTACTTAGACTAGCCATAATTGTTCCTTGGGAAAAGCACTGTAGGCTTTGAGAAATGGTGGAAGTAGATACTTTGACTTAACACCAACATATTTCCTTACAGTTTTTGAAGTTTTCCCTTTTTTGTTTCCATGCATGCCTAGCCATCTCAGTGATCACATATTGCTGAAACTCTGTGGCACCAAAAAGCATTGAAAATAGCCTTTTGTGTACTCCTTGCTTTCATCCATTTGCTACTAGTCTCTTAGACTCTGAAGTAAACTCTTGAGAAAGAACAAAGGTCGTCTGCTCTCTTCATACCTGTTTAGGTCATCCAGAGTCTTGGTTTTGCCCTTGTTAATCTCTTTTCTATCGATCAGACATATCTTCTTTGTAAATGTGAGTTTAATGCCAGCTTGAGCGGTAGACTGACAGCCCTGGAGACTGATGTCCGCTCAGAAAAGGCCTGCACTACTCCAAACATTTCTCCCTGTAGCCCTTCATCACCTTTGATGTGGAGACACCACTTCCAGGCAGAAAGAACTCTGGTCTCTATGGCCATTCACTGGCTGATGTTGAAGGCTCATTGGCAGGATTGTGTGAATGAAGCTTTTTTGCAAGGGAGTTTGATATTCAGGGCTGTCAGGCTGGTTCCTTTTGGCTCCTGATAAATACACGTCTGAATTCAAAAGCGAAAAAAAATGATGATGTGACCTTGTCTTTATTGTGTAGTGTGAACAGCAATGTATTCAATAGCAACTTCTTCAGCCTTGTACCAGTACACCAAACCTATATTCTGCTGGTTTGTTGTTGAGCTACTAGCATTGCAAACACATCCAGATCTTATAGAATAAGCACCTTTTTCATCTTTGGAAGATATGTAATTCCTACATCTCGGGAGATCTTACCATAGACCTCAAACACTTGTTTGGCTAAGTTACAGAGAAGGCATAAAATACACCAGTGTTTGTTACTCACTTCAGACATCACAGTTACTACTCAAAGAGCCTGTGTCATGGGTCAGACAATGAAAACCCCCTTTTTAATGACTTAGTGATTCCTAGTGATTACTATTGCTTTGTAAATTAATACCGGAACTGCAGGGGATGAAAAGGTGCCCTGTCAGCTGGCATCTTGATTAGCAGAGAGCAACCCGTTCCTCATCATTCAGCCTACCAGGGTATTTCCAACACTGTCTTCTCTGACACTAAAGGGAACACAGCCTAGCTGTCTCCACTCACTCTGCATAAACACCAAGCCTTACAGCCCATGTAAAGAAATACAGAGTGACAGCAAATGCATGAATAAGTCATAGGACTGGAATTCTGAAGATCTGGGTACTTAGCCTGGCTCTTCTCAAGAGTTCCTGTGTCATACTGGATACATTATTTTTAGTTCTGTACACCTCGTTGCTACAGTCGAGTTAAATTTGTCAAGTATGTTAAGGTATGTAAGCTAAATCCAAGAGTGCCTGTGTCGTGGTTTAACCTGGCAGGCAGCCAAATACCACGCAGCCGCTCACTCACTCCCCCCACCCCCAGCGGGACGGGGAGAGAATTGGAAGGGTAAGAGTGAGAAAAACTCATGGGTTGAGATAAAGACAGTTTAATAGAACAGGGAAAAATAAGGGAAAATAATAATGATAATGATAAAATATACAAAATGAGTGATGCACAATGCAATTGCTCACCACCCGCGCTGACCGATAACCAAGTAGCAATCGGTACTTCCTGCATCACGCCTACCCTTCATATACTGAGCATGACGTCACATGGTATGGAATACCCCATTAGCCAGCTGGGCTGGCTGTCCTGATTATGTTCCCTCCCATCTTGTGTACCTAGCTCAGTCAGTAGGCACGGGAGCTGTCCTTGGACTAGGAGGGCACTTAGCAACAACTGAAAACATCAGTGTGTTATCAACATTCTCCTCATACTAAATCCAAAACACAGCACTAGGAAGAAATTTAACCCTATCCCAGCCGAAACCAGGACAGCCTGTAATTCTTACATGGAAGGTTCTTTGCATTTATAAAGTATTGATTTTCTTTTATCCATTTATGTTGTGGGAACATTATATATATATCTTTTAATATGTCATGAAATACAAGCTTTCTAACATCTGGTTTTTGGTGGTGGACTACTAAAAATTACACGTATCGCGTTTCTTTGTTGTTAATAATCTAATTTATGAGATTGGCAGAGATGGAGAATTCCATTTCACAGATAATGCTTTGATTCAAGACAAAACTCCAAGTTGTTTAAATTCTCTGGGAAAGGGGCTAGAGCTCTGACCCCCACGGTCTTCACGGCACAGATTCCCTGGGATGTGCAGCCCGTGGAAGTGCTCGGCGGGTTCGGCTGTCCCAGAAGCTGGAAGCCCTGGGAGCCCAGGCTGATGAGCAGCTGAGGGTGCCTGGATGCCCGGCTGCTCATGCTCTCAACTCCGACCAGCCCACCCGATGGGATGCTGAGGAGCTGGGTGTTCAGGTCCCAGGGCACCAGGCTGGAGATCTGACAGCATCACGGTCACTTCAGCACTCTGTCAAAATCAGGTCACCTCTCTTGAATGTGTCAATTTCAGAAAACTGGCAGATTCTGCCAAAATTATGTTTTATTGAAAACGTCACGGCTACCTGTTTCTGTAAGCGTTATACATATCAGTCATGTCCTTGCTTGTTCTCTCACGCATAGATATATAGAAGTTACAATGATAAATAAGAGGGAATTGAAAGAAGGATACTGTGGAAAGGCACTTTACAAATCCTAATTTATGTGTTAAAGCAAATTCCTTTTAGTCATAAGGGTGTGACTCAGAAGGGACATAACTGTGGACAGAAGGTGGTTGTGATAGTGGTTGATTTAGCAGAAAAAGTCATTTTTCTCTACGTAAGCTGGCTAAGGCGTTAGAAAGACATCTGACAAATGCAGTCTGTCATCATTTGTGGACAGTTTTTGTCTGGAAACTTTTGTTTTCTGCTGCTGGCGAGGCTGTTACTCGCCCTGGCAGCCCAGCTGGGGGGCTGCGGGCACCCAGCTCGTCTGCTGCAGGACAGCTAGAAACAGCACCTCACTGTCTAACAAACTAGCGCGAGCACTGCAGAATGGAAGTGATGTGAGTGTAGAAAGACTGTTTCCTGTGAATGAGCTTTATACTTGATGTGCATAAAAAAGTGTGTGGGGTTTTTTTTTAAAAAAAAAGCATGATCAGGCCTTACCAAGAGGAGAAGATTTGTATATTAGTCCCAAATTTATGAGTGCTGGCTTCCTCCTGGGCTTCTGGGGCTGTTGAAATATCCGGCCACAGACTGAATATATTCATCTTGAAAAAATAATTTTAATTTTTAAATATTGGTGACATACATTAGATTTCACAGAAGTAAAATATACTAAATATACTTGTTAATTCAATGTGCAATGATTGATCCTCAGCTGGTAATACTCAGGCTAACCTTATTGGAGGCTGCATGAAAGTCTGGCTTTCAAACTGGAGCTTCCAAGCCACAACACTCTGTTAGAGCATACAGATGTCTCTCTATAGAAATTCAGAAAATCTGGTTTGGGTAGAGGAACATTCCAGAATTTATTTGTATTTGCAATGTTTTTATTGGTGTGTTTTGCCAGATCAGAGGCTGAAGTAAGTCAATAAGAAGTCAGGGCTCCTGACCTCTAACCTTGGTTTACTCATAGTGTGACTTTTATACTAGCTTTTCTATATTGAAGAGCTAGTTTAAAATATTTGTGCCTTGTTTCTCTGTGTAAAAAGAAATTATAAAAATAGTCACCATGCTGGAATGTTTGTTATGTGACTGTCTGAAATCAGGACATCTAAAACTGAAATTTCTAGAAACAGGAACTGCCATTGAAAAGCAAAATATTTTCAGGGGAAAATTAAAATATACTGATTCTGTTAGCTGTTGAAAAGAAGCCTAGATGCACTAGAACAGCAGGTATTAGGAATATGAGCATAAGAAAACTATTGGAAGAAGCACATTCTGTTCTTGCAAGGTGGCCCCTTTGTTTTATATTATCGCAATGAGGTCATAACATGACAAATGTTGCTGCTTCTAAGCTCGATAGCGTGTGCAGGACTATTCAGGCCAGTGGGTGAGCTGGCACAGGAGTAGCTGAGGGACAGGGCTGGGCCAGCAGTCACCTCATCTGCAGATTGCTCACAGGGGAAGCAAACTGCTGAGGGTTTGGGGTTTGCTTTAGATAGGTACACTCCAAGCCACGCTAAATCTCCACACACGTTACTCAGCGAATTGCTTCTTGTTATTTTATTATATTAAGCAGCAGACTAGCTCGTGCTTAAATTAGGAGATGAATTCCCCTACAATCTTTTTCAGGGTTTGTGGATTTGTCATCAAGATTTCATGGCTGCTGTGATGAATTGCCATTAAGACATCATCCTCAAAAGAACAAAGAAGGGCTTTCACACCTGAGCAATTTTGAAAATAAAAGGAGAATTTAACTAAAGTGAAATGACTGCTAGAAGAATATTTCTTACTGTGGCCAGAGATACGTCCTTTTGCTAAACATTTTAAAGCTTGACTTCCCCTTGAGAAATGAAGATATTACTCTGCATGTAATGCACGTGACATCACAGCCTTCAGTCACGGAGATCAGTGTATTCCTATGCATGTCCCAGGCCTGAGGCAACATTATATTTAAAAATAAGCACAGGTCTGTAAGTGTGGATCTCTTCCCATCTAGCCCCAGCTTGAACATTTATTCCCTTTTGTGGTTTTGGTCTACTCACCACTATTTTTTATGGTGCACTTTCCTCAGCTATAAACAGGATTATATGACTGAAGGATATCTAGACCAGTATTAGCTGATGTCTGAAAAGACAATGTTGTTAGACGCTGTTGTTCGTACCAGCGTTAGAGCTTCACTGTAGAAAAAGCAGCTAGATCATGAAGGAGCAGCTTTTTAGTAGCTATGGAAATCAGCAAGCATGGTGTGAAACTTTATTTGAGTCCTGTGAAGGATGAATGAGTCTGTGTTTAACAGTCAGGACTGTCTGAAGTAAAGGTAGCATCCTATAGATCAGTTGGCTTTATAGCTTCCCAATTGTTGCTTTCAGACTTATTTTCAGCAATTTTTTTCCCTTTGTCGCTTTCTTGTTTTATACCTTTCATTGGAGGAGACAAAAAATTATTCTGAGAGGTATAGAATTATAGAACGGGATTATACTGGCATGGAAATACTGGCTATTTCAGCTGCAGGAATCTTCTGTGTTTAATGGATCACTGGGTAGTAGTTAGCAGTAAATGGACAGCATTCCCACTCCAGCTCTATAGGTGAAGCTATGTAGCAATTCTAGCTGAGCCATACTGAGAGAGTCTTTTGTTTTCTAAAAATAGTCAGTTTGTTAAACTGAATCATCTTTGTGATTGCCACAAAATCTCCTGTGGAAAAACTTCTTGTATTCACAAAAATTTGTGTAATATCTATATTCACCTCGAACATCGGTAATTACTGGCCATTGTGTTTTCTCTGATGTATGTTATTCTCGCAGTGATGTACCACAGGCAAGAAAAAAAAGGAAGAAGTTTAGGTGACAATTATGTGCCTTGATTACTTATTAGAAGATAATGAAGTTTGTGAGCAGCTCCTAAGATGAAAACAATTTGTTCGCACTGTCGTTTACAAATAGTAGACATATATAGATAAAATCACAGTAGAGATAGTCAGGAATGCTGTGGAACATGCAATAGTTTGTTATTGTGATGCTCTTTTTAGGCATTTGCATGCAAGCGTGTATCCGGGATACTCAGAACTGCTGAGAAAGAGAGTGCATTGATAATGTTATTACTACCATATCATTCTTGCTGTAGTAATAAGAGGTATAAGTCTGGGTCAGGTTCCACTGTGTTTGCTGCTATTCATACTCAGACGGGTTTACAATCCGGTAAGAGGTATATTTGCTTGTTAGATACAGAATTAGATACATCCAGTGATTTAATGTTTTCATATTGCTTATTAATTCAGAGCTTCACGCTAACATTTGCTAGTTGAAGAGCATGCTGTTGATGGCTTGAATATGGTCACTGGCTTTTTTGTTTAGTTTTACAGTTTTCCAGGGATCCAAACTGAAAAATAATAAGAAAATGTTAGTCAAACAAGAAGACAAAACCAATTATGTTTACAATGTTTTATTACAAAGTCCTACAGCTTGAGACATTTAATTTAATATTCTTTAACTAGGGAAAAGGAAAGATGTCCATGACAATATTATGCATGGAAAGTGGTTTTGCATTACTTTCAAATAATTACTACTGAGAGGAGAAAGAAGAAAGGAGGGAAGACAGTCCAGGATTTTTACATTATTTTTTTGTTAATGTAGTGTTTCTAAATTAGAAAGAGAAAAGAAGAGAAAGAAAACAGATAATTTCTTTGGCTTTCAAGTGAAATATTCAGTAAGAAAAGCCTGAGACACTGTGTGCTGTGTCACAGTAGCTATTATACAGATAGGCTTACCAAATCAAACTTATGTCAAGGTGGAGAGATTACTTTGACTACTGATGTGGGGGATAGCCATCACCAGGGTGACAGAAGCAAAGAGAGAAGGAGCGCAACTGTAAGGATAATAAGCTATGTGCAGGTAGAGGAATTTCATCCTTCTATGCATAGGAAACGAGTTTGCACTTTCTCTCCCAGGGCATTTCTGTCTCTTGTCCAGAGGAGCAATCCTGCATTCCCTCGGTGTCTCTGCGGTATGTCTTACGGAAAGCATTATGATAACGCAGTATGGGAAGCAGCCCAGTGTGTGGAAAGGGTCTGAGAGTCAACACGCATCAGGCCACTCTGAATGGGGGAACTGCTCGCTGGTACGGTGGATCTCCCCAGCTTCTCGCCCTTATCTTTGGAAACAGTGCAGCTGCAAAGATCAGTATCATCATCTGTTCTGTTACAGGAGACTGGTAGTTCTCATCTTCCACTTGGTCTCTATTGCATTTTCGTGGTGGAAATTTAACAGCAATTACAGAATTTTCAAGTTTATTTGTGTGGTAGGTGAATGGAGAACGAGACAGCAGGGGAAAGCAACAGGGAAAGCCGGTGATGGCAGTGGCATATTATCTGGGTATCAGTACAGCCAGGAACACTGCTCTTATCCACCCAGCTGTCCCCTATAAGATTTCTCACCACTGGTAGTCACTGGCAACAACTGATGGAAAGCGAGGGTAGACAAAGCATCACCTTGCAGTGTTTTCTCAGTAGGTCTTAAAACTAGGTCTTCAGAACGTCACCACCTAGCCTGTGCTAGCACCTGGCGCTACAGCAGAGAGAGTACTGATAGGAATTTTAAACTAAAAAAAAAAGGTTAAAATAGGACACCAAGGGGAACAGGTCAAATCTCGCCTGCTTTCCAGTAGCAAAATTCCCATTGAAAACTGATAATTGCACCTCAGTAAAGGTCATATAGCTCGGGGCAGAGAATAATAAAGATGCCGAGACACACAGACACAGATGTATAGGTGGAAAGCTAGTATGTACATCTACTTTTCCAAGAAGAATGACAGGTTGTACGGGAGGAGAAAAACATTTCTGTGATGTAGATTTACATTTCTGTCCTGCTAATAAATGGGCCAATGAAACAGCTGACGGCTCCCCTGTTGCAGATGTGGGAATTATTTACTTTCTAATTCTTTCCCTTTTAGCCCTGGCTGGACAAGAATGAAAATCCCTGGCATTAGGTATTAGAAGAGATGGAGAAAGCACAGGAACCAATTTACGGGGTCTCACTTGACTAGTTTTCTTCATTTGACTCCTATTAGCTCTGATAATGTATCCTCACCATTAATCAGCTAGGGAGATAAGAGACGATGCCTGGTTTTTCACGTGCATAGGAGGATGTATGTACGCCACAGCAATCTCATTGGAAAAAGAAGGTCAGCACCTTGAAGTGTCTCCTTCAGGACTTACAAGGCACATAGGCACTGACCCTGAGCACTGAGACAGCTGTCAGCAGGCACAGAAGGTTTTGAAGGGATGTCTGAAATAAATATTTGAGTTAGTGGTACCTTCAGCATAAACTCTATGGAACAAATCGATCCCTGCTGTAAACCCATTAGAAGCAGAGGGACAAAAGGGACTGTAGAGGCAGCTGATATTATTAGATGTGAAATTCTTCCAAGTAGTGAGACTCCCAGCACGAAACCACAGTCACAGCAATCTAATAGCTGCTGTGGTCATATCAGCAGCTGCTTCTGGAGAGCTCATGTTCTGCGTGTTCCTAGCTGCTCCTGAGGAGAAGAAGCTCTGGGCTGAACAGCCCCTGAGCCTTCATCTCCTGTGCCTTGCGCTATGAAAACCAAATTGTTTCCTCCGATGGCCCTATGCAGATATCAGAACTTCATCAGTATGGAGCTTGTATAATGTTTCCGCATGTTCTGCCAGTCACTAGTCAAGCTTGACAGCTCCTCATTGCTGGATCATTACACAGAAGTGTAAAAAAAATACAAAAGGTGTTGGTTGATTTCCATGAGATTTGATGCAAATGCATGATCACTAATGTATTTTAAAAGTGTAGTCAGTAAATTGCAGTAAGTTGGTTTCCATAGCAATGATGTCGACAGCGATGTCATTGAAATTTGAGATTTTGTCACACAAAAATAACAATGTCCGTAATGAGTCAGAACAAAAGTCCAGCCAGCCCAGTATCTTCTCTCCAGCAGTGGCCTAGATAGATGCCTAGGGCGGAATATAAGAGCAGGGCAATTGCAATGTAACGTATGCCAGAGATACGGTAGCAGAATCCAGGGGTTTCCAGCTCAGAAACTTTCTGAGTTAGGGATGGCGTCTTTGTTTTCAATGGTCCTTGATAGATTTTTCTTCCATGAGTTTATTCTATTGCTTTCTAAGCCTATTTAATTTTCTGCGCCAGCTGTTTCTCTGTCTGCCACTTCCCTGCACTTCAAAAATCTTTACCAATATATACATATAAGGAAAGAGATAGGTAAGCCAAAAGTCAAGGTGAGGTCTGTTCCAAGGGTCCTAAGACCAAATTTAAGCTTTTTCTTTTGCTAGCAGTTAAAAGCTGGTTATAACAGACTTGCCAGAAATTCTTCTCTCTGGTTACTAATTGAACTATGAGCAATCAGGCCTGAGCTAGAGCAGCCCAAAGACACCCCAAAAGCTAAGCTAACTCTCGGGATACTCTGCATTTGGATTATTCCCAGCAGCTCTAAGCCCCTTGAGGAGAAACAAATAAGGCTTCATGTTGAGCTGGACCCTGGCAATGCACAAATCTTTTCCCTTAGGACTGATATCTATCTGATCCAAACAGGGGGCTGCAAAACATTTACACCTTCTCTGCTTCATTCCTGCTAGCCCTTACACCTGAATCAAGTTGAAATGAGGTTATAGCAGAGAATCTGGGCCCTGCATCTAATTCAGTGTTTGCTTTCCATCACTCACTAGTCCTGTTTCATTAAGACCCTGCATATGTTCCCATCTATTTAGAGGAAGAATTGGTTTCCACAGGGGAAGTCCTGAAGAACCTTATGGAGCTTATAAGGTGGGACAAAATATCACAGAAAGATCATAAATTTAAATGCTTTTTAACGTGGTAACTGAAAAAAAGAGAAAAGAAAAAAAAAACCACAAACAAACAAAAATATCCAACCTAATTTACTCTTCTGCCCAATGCAGAAATACTTCTCTTTAAGGGAAAGTGTCCCAGCAGCTTGTGAGTCTGGCCCTCACTCTGCTGGAGTGGGCAGCTGATCCGTGTAGGGGGATGTGGCTTCACTAGATTCCCACTGAAAAGCATACTCTAAAACTGCCGCATGTTTCCCCAGCAAAGCTGATTTGGGAATGTGTTCACAGAGAATAACTCAAGGTGTTCCTCCCGTGCTTTGTTCATGGCTCTTTCAAAGCAAGCACATAATATCTGTGAATGTCTCTGCTAACAGTGACTATTCAGCACAGGGTCCATAAAACAAACTACGGCCCGAGAGCTATGGCCCTGCAAGAATTCCCTGCCCAGTGTTTGCCGTGGATTTTACCATCTAAATTACCTGGAGTGTTACCTGTTTCTGAGCGAGTGGCTGCAACTTTTTTAATGAGTGAATGAATAATAAATAACAAATATCAAGTAATGAAAATAAATGTCAGGTATTCTTATTCACCTACACTCACCCTCTCTCATCTACCAGTTTGGTCTGTGTACAAGGAGCCATTTCCTAAAATACTCTTGTGAACAGTCCTGGGCTGATGCATATACATGAAGAATTTCAGTCTCAGAGGAGAATATTCCAGTAAAATATTGGTGTGACTGCAGTATGTTAAAACAGAAGCTATTTTACTATTCTAGTATTATGGTTTGAGAGGGGATCATAGGAATAGATGGCTGGATAGAACTTTAGTTTCTGAGCATCGGGATAGCTAACGTTAGGAAGCCAAGCTCACATCGGTTTGCTCCATTGTTACCCTTTGTTACAGTTAACTCTTGAGGTGTGAGTGTCAAAATTCTGCTGATGTCAAATAAACCATCCTTCCCGGGCCTCAGCATCCAGGCCATGTGCCTTCCCTGGCTATTGGAAGGTGACTGAGAAAAAGGGGCAGACTGTGAGATTAGCCACAGTACCGCTGCTTTAATGTGCTCCTCTCCCTCATGAGAGAGAAGAGGTAATTGTGATTATTCACGAGAAAGAAAGAACTATTCAAAAGTTACTGCACTAGCCTAGGTCTTCAACTATCTGTGTTTTCACTGTGACTACCTGGAATTCACGGAGCTTCCTGATAGATCAAGCTTCTATTGTCAGCAGCACTGGGTGAATAAGTATATTTCGACGGTGGGGTGCTCAGATGATGTAGTAACAAGGCTAGATAAATACCACTTCTCCCTCTTTGCCTCACCACAATCATTCCTTCTACGTTACTGCCAAGACTGCTGTGATGATTTAGGCTGCATTGCCTAGAAGAGATAATGTTTGGGGGGGCTCTTTTTTATTTATAACCCTGATTTTTATAACTTTGTCCTTTCAAAGATTCTCAGATTTACTTCAGGTTTTGGAGAGCTTGACTTGCAGCTACAGTCTCATAGGACAAAGGTCATCAGATGATTAATTTCTCCTGGCAATGTTTGTAGACATCCCAAAAATACAAAGCATTCTGCAAGCAAATCAGTTGTTGTTTTCGTTCCATTCAAAGACAAAAAATTGAATCACATTTAAAAAAAACAACAAAACAAAACACAGAAACATACATGCCACATCATGAAGTTCAAGCATGGAAGTCCTGTGATTAGGAGAAGTAGAAACTGTTCAATGCTTTGGTCTCGATCTCCTTGTGAGTAATCAGTAATAAAACAATTCTGCTTCTATGATGCACAGAAGGACACATTAAGGTCTAGTGCAAAAGGCTTTGAATTTTTTATTCTTTTTTTTTTCCTATTGGATATGAAATTACCACTTACAGTGACTTAGCCAATGGAAATGGTGTATGACTTTAAATATATATTTCCTGTTATGTCTTTTTCAGTCCTCAAATTCCTGTAAAACTCTTCAGTGCAGGGAGCTGCTAAAACTGAGCTGTGCAAAAAGTACTGAATGTCTTACCCTTGGGTAGCTGGTTTTGCCTTGACACTGATCACTGAAATTAAGGGCTAGGTGTACATCTACATTATTCATTCATGCTGAGAATTAGTTGCACCATCCTAATATCATCCTTAGATACTTTGGAGCCCTAGAAGAGGAGAAACTGAGGATTTTTAGTTGAGGTTAATAATACTTTGGAAATTTAAAGTATAAGGGGAGTATTAGGATAGCAGTGAAAGTTACAGGTCTCGGGTGAGGTTTGTTACCAAAGTGAATAGAACAGGAGCATCTGTGAGTCCTGAGAGTGAGTGCAGCATTGAGGTGGGATGGAGCCAGTTCTGAAACACAAGAGAAATAATGGCTGCAGATTAGAACTTAGTTTTATCAGTAGAAGACTGCAAATAATTTTTCACACTGCAGCTATTGCTAAAGACTTTTTTTTTTTTTTTGAAAGAGTTGCCAGGAACTCAGGAAAAGTATTTTCAATTCCTACTTCCATTTGTGCAAGCCACTTACAGCCTGGTATTCAAGATCTGGATGCCTGCAAATGCAAATAGGTATCCCATTGTACATCCTGTCTATTTGAATTGTAAATATCTCAGGGTGGGAATTATGCCTTGTCATATGTTTTTATACTACCTGGCAAAATCTTTCTAATTTTGATTGAAATCTCCAGGCATTATTGTGATGAAAATCATTATTGTAACGGGACAAAATCCAAGTGTCAAATTGAAATTGAAATGCTAAAATGGACGTAGTGGCAGACAGACACCTACAGTGCAGTAGAAGCCCTTGTATCACAGACACTCTTAAAACATGAAACTTTCAATTAGCATTTTTCTGAGTTACCCAAATAAATATTTCTACAACTAAGAGTTAATACATCCTTGCATCAGGTTTTATGTAATTTCTAAATTGAACTAGCCATAATCCATGTACATCCAGCAGTGCTTTCTTCTGGTAGGTTTCTATACCCCTACTTTACAAACACCCACCCACCCCCAAAAAAGCTGGCTCTCTAAAGGTAGATCTCAGGAACAGAAGAGATCAGTGAAAGGCGTAGACTTGTGAAGTGGAATAAAAAACAAGGCACTAAACTCCTGGAACCAAAAGTTCTGCCTTCAGTTTAGGCTCTTTTCAGCACCGAGGTCTCAGAGCTACTAACAACAATCCTGTTTATTGCTAAAGTGTTACTCAAAGTGTTTAAAAGTTTAAGTTTCTATAGTTAGTCAAAGTTGTGTTGGAAGCTAACACAGTGAACTACAAGACAATGCAGCTGTGCATTGGTTCCATAGCAGTGTGATCCTCAGTGCCTTCTGGAAGGAATAGAATACTAGGAATAAAGTAGAGAGGGGGGAAAGGGAAAGGGAGTCCTCTCCTCGTGTTATTGGGTGGTCATATGAGAGAAAATTCATTTTCAGGAATAGGAAGAACAAAAAAAAAAAAAAAAATTTAGATGATCAGTCAAAATAAATTAAGAGAAGAGTTTTAGCAGATCTGCCCTTCTGTGCAAAGGTTAGTTCTGCTTCTAGAAGAAATGATGCCAAGCAAGTCACCAGGACTGATCTGGTGCTCACAGAAAGTTTCTGAGCCATATCAAGAAATTTTCCAGGAATTTTTCTCGCTTGTATTTACACTACCTGTTTGTGTCACAACTCTTTACTCTGTCTCCACCATCTTTGATCACTTTTGTAGATTCCTGTCCTCATCTTCCCATCCTTTCTCCTGATCTTTTGAGGAGAAATAAGGCTTATTAAAGGTGATCTTTCAATAAGGCACACTGAATATTTGCTCAGTCAGACACAACCTGTTACCAAAATCACATTTGTTTCTTTTCACCATGTTTTGTTTCCATTCCCATTCTTCCTAAAGGTTCTGGTTTTGTGTTGTAAAAACCAGTGACTTTACCACAGTTTTTAACACGTAATGCTTTCTCAAGAAGTCTAAGTTACTTATTACAGTCAATATAACACCCAGGTTCTGTTATCAGGCATTAGAAATTACTTAAATGGTTATAATTATAAAATAGAAACATTTTTTAAACCAAGTATATAGCAATCCTCACTGGGTTACCTTTGGAGCTTTGGAGGATTGTTGGAGCACTTTAAAAGATATTTAAGCATTAATATCCCTAGCTAAATGGCATGAGAGATGATAAAAACTTAGGAGAAATGCTTTGGGATGGGAGCTTTGAAAAGCTTGTTGGTTTGAGTCCAGTAATAACTGGGATAAAAGCACTAAATTTACTTTGTGCAAGTCTGTGACTGGCTGGTAACAGCAGGGGTTTACCAGAATGAGGACAAACAAGACACGCTAGCCTGAAGAGCTGGGAGGAGATAATGTTCAGAATGGGGGTGTAATAAGGCACGTGCATTTTCTGAGTGACTTATATACAAGACCTTAATTGTATTGTAGTTCTGCCTGAGTAACGTAGACAATAGACTGCATTATTGCTTTTAATAGAGACTGCGTTTAATTGTATTAAACACAATTATACTGTAGTTCTGCCTGAGCAATGCAGACAATGGAATACATTATTACATTTAACAGAAAATGTATTTAATTTTCTAGTAAGTAATCTCATTGAAATTGAAATGATCTACTAAAATATATTCCAAAAACAAATTACCTTTGGCTGTAATATTTTTGCAAAATAGAGCTGTCCATATTCAATTAAGTTAATTTCCTTTTAAGCCGAACTGCGAGAAAAAGTGATTTGCTTTTAATTTTATGTGGAATTGTTTCACATTTGATCTAAGCATTACCCGTGTTTTACGCCCTACTTACGTGCTTTCTGAATAATAAGAAAAACAGAAGCATCCATGTACATATGTAGATATATTTACACAAAGACTTTATCATCCAGTTCAGTGAGTGGGACAAAGAGACCTGTACGACTGGTTTCCTTCCCAGGGTAAGCAGGCAACAGAAAAGAATAAAGTGCACCCCAGGTGTCATACGGAGTCCGGACACGGCCAGAAATTTGGAAAGTCCAGAGATCTGGAGGGTCCAGAAGTCCTGTCGGTTAGACAGTACCTGCTGAGAGCCATATATATGTAAAATACATCATTAAACAAATGGATTGATAGGTTGATTTAAAGAGAGGCCATTTACAAGCAACAACTGTTTGTGTGCACAGAGGCAACTGTGCTCACTGCTGTCCGGGTCTGGTCACGCTGTCCACATGAATTAAGGTGCGAATTTGTGACTAGAACAGAGCACATCTCAACCTGTGTTCTTGATGCTGGGCCACACCGTCACCCTGCCTGTGCAAGGTGGACAGCCCGCTATTAAAGTAACTCGGGCAAAGAAGAGCTTGAAGGTAACATGACCATGAGTGGCTTTCCACTTCTGATCTCAGCAGGAGCTCTGCTGAGTCCTTTCTTTTTTTTTCACTCTCTTTCTACCCAACCCACTTCTCCTCCCACGGCTTCATATTCTTCTTAGAAAGAGAAAGAAAAGGTAGAGGGAATGCATTTTCATTAAAAAGTAACAACAAAAGCTGAAATCCAAAAACATAAATTCCAATAAAAATTTCAGTAAAAAACAATGCATTTTCTTTCAGTAGCTCTCACAGGGGCACTTTGAGAATTAATTCAGAACAGCATGTTCATTATGCTCGGATCAAAGAAACTGGAGAAGGAAAGGCAATGGTTTATAATTATTGTACTTATAGTTTGGTATGATCAAGGACTTTCTGATGTGGATCAGGACCTCATTGTGCTGGACATTTTAAGCACAGAATAAAAAGATGATCTGCACCTTGTGGAATTTATTACCACTGTCAAATTTTGGCAATAGCAAGATTAATTTAGTTTGGAAAAGCAGCTTTTGCTAACATATATGCTACATCCTTATTTTCTTAGGAGCTAATGATAACTATCCATTGTGAATCATTACAGCTATTTTTCTTTTTTCCTATTGTCAAAGTAAGCCTCCTGAGTTGGTGGGTTTTTTATGGGCAGCAAAGGTTAGTAGTGAGATTTGTTGGGGGCCAGAAAAGTGGGGCATTCCCACTTAAAATTCACATCTTGCTTCTGCTTGCATTGCAATTCTCAGGACTTCACGTGCTGTCAGATTTATTGTTGGGAAACTGATTCAAACTTGATCTTAATAAAAACCTATTCTAATTATATATAAAAAAATAAATCCTAAAAATCTCGACTTGCTTATTCCTGCCAGGCAAATTCCAACAAACAACCCATGAAGCAGAAAATTACTTTGGTTGGCATCGCATGTTCATAACCTAGCTTTTATATCTGTCTTAAACCTTTGAAAAAAATGGTCATGTGTAGCATCCTTGACTTCAAGACCTAAGGAAATTTCTTTTTGTCATGAGATAAAATCAGGCTGAGATTTTTGGCTTCTCTGAAATCAGAAGAAATTTTGCAACTGACTCTGGAAGGAATGGGGGAAGAAAACAGGGTCAGCAGCATTCCTCCTCCGCTGGCCAGCTGTGTAAATCCAGTGTCAAAGGGAGAGGAATAATTTTCCCAGTAGGTAGGAAATGACACAGAGAAGAAAACTGCCATGTGAAATTTAAGTAGCCACTGCAGCCTTAGTAACAAGGCCATCAAAGAACACAGCACCGTTAGTAACACTGGCACACTTAGAAAGTCCAGCGATACCAGACAACATTTGTCTCCTCGTAAATGAGTGCCATCTACTCAACAGCAGTAGGGAAGCAAAATCTGAGGCAAGAACTCAAATTCTGAAACAGGCTTCACTCCTGCACCTCGAATCCTGTGTTCAGTTTTGGGCCCCTCACTACAAGAAGGACATGGAGGTGCTGGAGTGTGTCCAGAGGAGGGCAACGAAGCTGGTGAAGGGCCTGGAGCACAAGTCTGATGGGGAGCGGCTGAGGGAACTGGGACTGTTTAGCCTGGAGAAGAGGAGGCTGAGGGGAGATCTCATCGCGCTCTACAACTACCTGAAAGGAGGTTGTAGCGAGGTGGGGGTTGGTCTCTTCTCCCAAGTAACAGCGATAGGACGAGAGGAAATGGCCTCAAGTTGCGCCAAGGGAGGTTTAGATTGGACATTAGGAGAAATTTCTTCACTGAAAAAGTGGTCAGGCCTTGGAACAGGCTGCCCAGGGAAGTGGAGGAGTCCCCATCCCTGGAGGTATTTAAAAGACATGTAGATGAGGCCCTTAGGGACATGGTTTAGTGGACATGGTGTGTTGGGTTGACGGTTGGACACGATGATCTTAGAGGTCTTTTCCAACCTTAATGATTCTATGATTCTATGATTCTATGATTCTCACATACACCCACCACCATGGTGGCACTCTGCAATGGAGAACCATGGATGTACAATTCAGCAACTACCTTTCATGATGGATAGGCTCTTGGGGCTCCATTCTCCATGTAACGCTGGAGCCTGGGCTGCAACAGTGAAGACTCCATTAGTGTGACCCTGAGGACCTGGATCTTCTCTGCTTGCCCAGGGGGGTTTGAAATGGTGAGTTTCACTCTGCTGCTAATCTTTCATCTCAGCAGAGATGAGATGCTCAGCAGAGACAAGATGCATATCCAGTCTACCCTTCCCCAGTCCTCACTCCCCACTGTACGCTGGTCTGTATCTCCAGCTCCTTCATTCCTTCCAGCTGCCTGACTATAAATGTCTCAAAAAGGAGATAAACACTGCAGTTTGGTCCAAGACCCTTTGAGGGGAAGCTACAGAGCAGAAGACAGCTGCTGGCAGTCCCAGGTTATGGGAGATAGCAAACCAAATATCAGAGACTGGCCTACAGTACCTGAACAGGTTACAGCAGCCTGGAAAGAGTCCTGAAGTCAGTGGTACGTTGGAGAGATCCCAGATCTCGCTGTCACACACTTGCACTTGCAGTGAGGCCCTGAACCTGATGACAGGCACAACTCATGCCTCCCAGCACCACAACTTCCAACGTGGCAGAAGAACCAGCCTGTTTTTAAATGAAAGCTAAACCATTCCCCAAAGCTTTACAGCAAAGCAGAGATTCTGAAGCAAATCTAACCACCACCAAACTGAGAAATACATTTGGGGATGATGTGGCTCCAGGATAGTTTCAGAGCTACAGGACTGTCATGGTTTAACCCCAGCCAGCAACTGAGCCCCACCCAGCCGCTCGCTCACTCCCCCCTGGTGGGATGGGGGAGAGAATCAGAGGGTAAAAGTGAGAAAACTCGTGGGTTGGGATAAAGACAGTTTAATAGGGAAAGCAAAAGCCGCGCACACAAGCAAAGCCAACCAAGGAATTCATTCACCACTTCCCATCGCAGGCAGGTGTTCAGCCATCCCCAGGACAGCAGGGCTCCATCACGCGTAACAGTGACTTGGGAAGACAAACGCCATCACTCCGAACATCCCCCCCTCCTTCTTCTTCCCCCAGCTCTATATGCTGTGCATGACGTCATATGGTATGGAATAGCCCATTGGTCAGTTGGGGTCAGCTGTCCCGGCTGTGTCCCCTCCCAACTCCTTGTGCACCCGGCAGAGCATGGGAAGCTGGAAAGTCCTTGACTGCTGTAAGCACTGCTTAGCAACAACTAAAACGTCAGTGTGTTATCAACGTTATTGTCATAGTAAATCCAAAACACAGCACTATACCAGCTACTAGGAAGAAAATTAACTCTATCCCAGCCAAAACCAGGCCAATAACCCTCATCACATCCAAAAGTACAGAAGAAAAAAGAGCAGAGCAACCCATGATACCATGGGAGTGAAAAGGAGGCATATGATTCCTGAGTGTCCCATGATATTTCAGTTTCTCTCTTGCTTTGGCAGCACTGTTATCAATAACAGAATATTCTAGGATTTCTCTCTACAAACTGCAGTGTGCAGTAAAGGTTTTGAAAGAGGTTCTTGTAACAGAAATAGTTTGCCCTGTTGTCCTTGGCTGTAATTTTCCCCTCTCTATACACTTTCTGCTAGTGCAGCATTTTAGTGCTGCAGTTATATTAACATAGTTTGTGAAGTGCTTCAGGACCATTCAGCTTGAGAAGAGCTATATTAATGTAAAATATTCTTCAGTGAGTAAGTTAAACAGTAAACACTATATTGATTCAATGCCTCACAAGGTCTTGCAAGAATTAATTCAGATAGGCTTGGATGTAAGCCTTTGTTGCATGGACTGAAAATTGGCTGAAGGCTTGTAAACAAATTGCAAAGATTAATGGTACTGCAACTTGCTAGGAGTCTTCTCAAACACAATTTTTTGGGTGCTTTGAAACTTTAAGTACTTATGCTTACAACACTCAGGAAGTGGGGAGTTACCGTGGGAGGTCTTCCCAGTTTTGCAGATGGGAAACAGAGAAGCCTGGAGAATCTTTGTAAGGCATCAGCCGGGATTTTGGTAAGAATTCAAATCCAATCTAATACCCTAGTTGCAAGGCCATCCTTTCAGACAAATCTTCCCCACATATCTTTGGAGGTACTAGTACCAAATCTGTTGCTACCAGTTCTATATCTGGTTTGAATTAACGTATTTCTCAAGGTTTAATAAAAGTTAAACCAAAAATTAGTGGTAGTTTCTCTGCATAACATTTCCATCACTTTCTCTGCTCTTTTTACTCATACAATATTTAATATTATGACATAAAGTGCACCTTATAAAGCTTGTTTTCCATATTGACATTTTAAAATATTTAGAGGAACAACAGAATAGCAGCAGTTGACAGTATCCTCTCTCTGACACTGACCAGAAGAAGATGCTTATGGAAAGAATATGAAAAGGAGGCAAGTGTATACTTTCCCATGGTATATAGACCAAAGATTAACTCAATGATTAAATCCACATTTTAGATTAATAGCTCGTAGTCTGCCTACCTCTATCAGTTTTTCCAGCCACTTTTTAAACGCTGTAATGATTTTGTTCTCTTCATTCTAAAACAGTGAATTCAACAGTTTAATTACACATTGAGAAATAATTGCTTTTTTTTATTTCAAGCTTGTTAGGCTATTTCACTTAATGTCTGTTCCTTGTGTTATAAAAATCAGTGCATAATCATGCCCTATTCACCTTCTTCGAGTCATTTGTGATCTTATGGTTTTCACATATTCTCCCAGTCTCTCTTTTTATGAGACTATGTTCTTTTACGACCAACAGACTTTTGGACAAAAGCATCATCAAAAGCTTTTTGGAAATCAAAATGCGCTATATCAAGAGGATGACACATGCCCAAAGATCTCAGCTGGATTTGCGATGCATAGATTACTGGTTTTTTAAAGAAAAGCTTTACTGACCCTTCCTGCAAATGTCATATTTATCCATGTCTATTATTTTTATTCCTTATCACAGCTTCAGTCAATTTGTTTGATAGGAAAATCAGACCTATTTGTTTGTAGATTTCACAGCCTGCTTATTCCCCACCTGCACGCACCCCATGGGTCCTTTTAAAAATGGGAGTTAGGCTTGCCACCTGCTCTTTCTCTGGTATAAAGACTAATTTATTCAATAGTTCACCCAGAGCAGTTACTAGTTCAGCAGCAACTTTGAGATCTTGGATTAATACCATCTGTTTCTTACGGTGCTTGTTATTATACATTTTATTGATCTGTTCTAAAGCCTGTTCTGCTGACATTTCACTTTGGGACAGTTCTTCAGACTCGTCCCCGATAAGTAAAGGCTTCAGTGCAGCAACTCTTTAAGCTCCCGTGTGGCACTAACGTAAGCCGTACTTTTAGCCTTTCTGCTGTGGCCACATCATCCTCCAGTGCTTCTTCCATAGCTCAGCCCTCTGTCAGCCCTACAGACTTGGGAAGGGTGCTTGGTTTTCATGTGTTTTAGAGAGACTTTATTAACAATTTCCATGTCTTTATCAGCTTGCTTCTCAGAATTAGTTTTGACATAGCTTATTATGTTTTCACATTTCACATATCAGAATTTTTATGCATTTTCTGTTTTGCACCTTTGGATGCAACTTCTGCTTGATGAAGGATGTAATTTTACTTATAATTGCCCCTTTCCCTCTGTTGTTTAATCACAGTCCTTCTCTTTGGTCATTCAGACTATTTTTGATAGGGATAAACATTTATTTTGAGGCTGCAATACGGTGTCTTCAAATACTCTTGAAGTCATTTTACCCTCTTGATTACTCTCCTTCATCCTTTAAAATAGTTTCCTGGTTACCACATAGTTCCCATTTTGAAGTTAAATTTTACTGTAGTGATTTTTTTCACTTCTGTAAGGTTGCTGAATTTGAATACGTGTGGTTACTGTTCTTCCTTTTGTAGATAGTTGCTTCAAGGGGCACTCATCAGTGATTTCTAAGAACGTAGTTTTTGCCTAGTGCCTTACTGTGACACTTAGTAACATTCATGGGGAAAGGGGGGTCTCATTACAGCTTCGTTTTCAGCCCTTGCAGGCTCTCTTATCACTCACAGTATTGTGCAGTCATCATTCCCTTCCTGATCATGTAGTCAAGACTTCACATAATGTTCTCCCCATTTAAACATGAAATTTTAATGTGAAGGATTTCTGCAATGCAAATTTAGAGATTTTATTTTTTAACATTAATTTATATTAATCATGTGCACCAGTCATACAGACTTTTTGTCCCTATGCTTTCCTCAGCATAAAGCACCAGACTCTAATTTGCTCCTTGATTTTTTAGTGTGCCACTAATTATTACCCTTCCACCAAGTACCTGAAATGAATGTTATGCCAACTGTCTCGTTCATAGCTGCAGTTTTGCCACAGAACCCCACTGTTGCTTCTCCCAGTGCTGCTGTTACCTACATGAACATTCACCGACAGCTCCACAACAGTATTCTCTAGGAAATTGTCCAGATGGCTCATGAAATTTGCCACTTCTGCACCTGGCAGAGAAGTCATCATGCATAATGTACTTATGTGGGGTTTTTTTATAAAACATGTAGTTTTTAAAATAAATAAATTAGGAAATAAAGCCCTTTTTTTTTTTGCTAGATCCTCTTGTTACAGAGAGTATTTATATGTTGTTTCCTAAGAGACATGGAACAGAGAGAGGGTACAGACCCAAGAACTCTTGCATGAACATTTGCAAAGCTACTTAATTATCTTCATACAAGTATTTCTTCAAAGCTATTGTTTGCCAATACGTTTATAACTGTTGATAATCATTAGGCTGTTAATGTGTGATCACTTTATACCAAGTTAGCGTGCCAGTGGTTTCTTTGCATTCGACCCTTTTTACGTGTGTCCAGTCTCTTGTTTTTGACCTGGTAGTCACATTGCAGGTCTTTGGGACAGAGTAGGAAGGTTTTCTTTTTATTCTATATTTCCTGAGTTGCTATTAAAGTACGGTAATAGTCTACAGTTACCAATTCTACTTAGGCTACACATTCATCCTGCCTGTGCCAGGCGGACAGCCCCTCTTTATAACACAATCAGCGCATATCTGCTCAGATAGTTGGGTAGGCAGGGAGTCCCCGACACATGATTTTACAGATACACACACACAGACTCCCCTTGTAAGAATGAACTTAGAGCTAGTGTGTGACAAATGCACGTGACATCATCCATACACAGAAGCACTGAACTTGCATGATGCAATGCCAAGTCTCCAGTAGGGACAGCTTTAAAAGTTTGGTTAGTGCAATACAGTCAGAGAGACTGTAACCGATAAACAATTTACATTTTCATCTGGTATGCAGCCTTAGTATAATAAATTCAAACACTTTCCAAATCTAAGATAGAACATGTACATAGAACTTTACATACAGTCAATGTTCTGATTATTGTTATGGGGTTTAGTGTTTCTATGTGCAGTATCTGGGTCTTTTTTATGTAGCTGAATGAATAATTTAACAAGTGACTTAGAACTGACCACAGGAAGAATCTCAGTTGTTGCATTGGCATTGACAGATCTTCTGAGTGGGGTGGTCACAACCAGAAGCAAATGCTGTCATAAACAGTGATTTTACAGAGCTTATAGAAGCACACAAACCATTCAGTCAGGCCTGTAGCATTAGTCAAACCTCTTTCACCAGCAGGAACAAATAACCTGCTCTCATGCACTTGAAGACTGTAACAAGGAGTTCCAGTCTAAGATCCTTTAAACTTCCATTTCTTCTGATTTCTTGCATTTAGTTCTCTGCAGCCTTGGCTTGTGTATTCCTTGTTTCATCGTTCTCTGTTCCTGTGGTCCTTGCACGCACATAGCATCTGAGCAACCCCCTTGCTTCCTTTGTGCTACTTTTTATTTCACAGAAGATATGAATTCCCTTTTTCTTTGACTCACTGGCTGTGAGAAAGAGGAATTCCCAGAGCTGACTACAGCCTTGCTCCACCCAATGGCATACAGCACCCACACAGAGGATTAAGGAGGGTGACTAATGTCTGGATGTATTTATTGCTTCAGCGAAACCTATTAATTCTATTGAAAAGGTATTGGAAAAGTGGTTGGAAACTCAGTTTTAGAGAAAGATGGCTCATACCGTGCCAGTAAGAAAATGACTCCATGGTGATCCAGCATGCTCTGGAAATCATTTCTTATGTCAGAAGAGACTGCACGTTCAGGCAATGTTAAAGCCCTTCTCTCCATTTCTGCTAGTTTATCTTTTGGAGTCCATGCAGTAAGTATCTAAGTACATGTAGATGAAGTCGTTAAAGGTGTTTCTGGATCTTCGTTGTACAATTTAAAGGTGCAACTAACTGTAGAATTTACAAACAAAAACAGGCCAGGGAACAATAATGGAGAGAATAACATTGCAAACATATAGAGTCTGGGTCATTCCCTCATTTATCTTCAGCTTGATGGAAGAAGGTCTGCAGTAAGTGAAGGATGGGCCTGCTGTAATGAAGCTGTTGGCAGTAACGAAAGTCTTTTGTGCATGGCCTACCACACTAAATTACTAGTGACTGCCTAAGACGGAGCTCTCATCAATCCAAACACACCTGCTGGGCAGGGCGATGTGGACCATGGGGTAAGATATCATTAGTCTCTCAGGGACGCCTCTGCTGGTTCTTCATCATCTCGCATCCCTCCTCTACATGAGTTATCATTGATCAAGTCCTGTTATTTCTTCAGGTACAGAGCCATGGTACATACAGTAACACCATTACTCTTCCTTGCAATTCACATCCACCTCTGAATTATATCTTGCCCTTCCAAATGAGTTATCGTCCAACATCTAAGCATCTAAGCTCTTCTTTTTTCCACTTGTGCCCTGAATATCAATGCTGGAAAATAAAAAGGAATACTCCACTTAAATCTGTGCTTCCTAGACTTAAGCCGTTCACTATATCTTCTCTAAAGCAGGTGACAAATTAGCTGAAAGCATCTAATTAGCTTTCCCTAGCTGAGGTTGATGTACAGATTTTTTGTAGAGCAGGCCCTGAACAAGAAACAAATCCAAATGTTACCTGTCTGAATGCAAGGGCAATCCTCCATGTCAGAAAGTAAGGTTGGTCACGTGTGTAGCAGAAAATTAAATTTCAGCAACATATCCCTTGGCTATAAATGTCAGGAAAAATCAGTAACAGAGAGAAGCATTTTTTCAAAATTAATTCTCTGGAATTAATTTTTATCTACAGGGGAGAAGGATGATATGTGGTTTACATAATCGGCACTCTCTAATTATATTCTTTCTGATGAACTCGTCACACCTTGATATTTATTTTACATCACTTCCACTGTATCAGTCTCAAAATTAAACCAACACTGAAATGTTTACCCCTGAATCTGTCTCTTCTGGATTTGCGTAGTCCCAGGGACAGTTTCTTCTGTGAATCGGCTGCACAGCATCATGAGAGGATTCACATTTCTAGTGAAATGACCTCTTTGCTAAGTAAACTTATGTTCAGTGCTGTTGGAACATCAGCTATCATTTTAGCTCTGTATATAAAGACTGGCCGCTTAGTATCACCTTCAAATTATCTCTCCTGCAACCTGTGCTCCCATCTTCAGGCTCTGTACAGACCCTACGTCCTGCCTATGAGCCATCCGAGGTTCTGGGTTAAAACAATAACAAATGGATGCTAGGTCTGTGTGATCCCTGTTTATTACTTATATATATTTTCCACAGCTTTCTATGCATTTGTTCAGAGCTGCATTCAATGGATAACCCCCATTTGTCAAAACTTAGGCACTTCAGTCCAAGTTTTGTAGCAAAGTTGCACTTTCTGGTTCTAATGAAGTCCTGAAGTGAACATGCCAAAAGACATCCTGAAAAGCTGCCTTTTAACAGGTGTCAGAGCTGATCGGAACAGCAGTGAGGTAATTTTGGTTGCTTATCTTAAAACTGGTCATAAGTCATTGACTTTCTAAGATATTGGGCAGAGCATAGAGTACCCAGATCTATTCTAAAGAAAAATGGCATCTTATTTCTGTATCTGTCATATATGCAAAATAAGCATTGCATTCATATATAAATGTGATTCGCTTTCAACATTCCATTTTGTGTCATGGCAACACAGTTTTGCAATAACCATCACCTCTAACTTGCAGCATTGTTAGGTCTGTATTTTTAAAAAGGCTTTATTACCTACATCAAATGTGCTTTGAGAGTCCAGCAATAAAAGTTATTAGCATCTTAAAACAAATTAATCCTTTTCATTTGCAAACGTAAACCTGGCTCTATCATAAAAATCAATGAATTGAATACATCAAGGAGAAATATGGGAAACTGCCAGGTTAATATTTTGGAATATTGGGATGAAAATATGTCTGGAGAAATGTATTTGGTTACTTAGAAGAATAAGCCAGTCTTTTGTCTATTAATACTCTTAACTATTTATCCTTAGAATCATAGAATCACAGAATCATTAAGGTTGGAAAAGACCTCTAAGATCATCGAGTCCAACCATCAACCCAACACCACCATGGCCACTAAACCACGTCCCTAAGCACCACATCTACACATCTTTTAAATACCTCCAGGGATGGGGACTCCACCCCTTCCCTGGGCAGCCTGTTCCAAGGCCTGACCACTCTTTCAGTAAAGAAATTTCTCCTAATGTCCAGTCTAAACCTCCCTTGGCACAACTTGAGGCCATTTCCTCTCATCCTTCCAGATTTATACTCAGGTAGTAAGTCATTAGACATAACTTCCACATTTACAGTTATGAACTAGGTTGAACACTGAAAAGGGGTAAGAGGAAAGTGGGAAATCAACAGAAAGAGACAGAAACGTGTAAAGAAAGACCTTGAGTTTTGCTTTAGTTATGCGTATTTAGTGGATAGGGTTGCTCTGTGATTGTGTTTGTCTATGAGAGAATGTGTATATATATTAATATGTGTTCATCAAAATAAAATTATTGTATGCACAATTTGAAGAATTTTATCAAAGTTTCAAGGGCAAGCATTGACAATTAGGAAATAACAGAATTAAGGGAGTGCCTGCAAATTTAGTTTGGCCTCTGGTATGTATGCATTATGATACAGCTCTTAATCCCATGATCACATCCTTTTATTTACAGAGAACTGTTGTCTCATTCAGCGTTCAGAATTGACAGGGGGTACTTAATGAACAGCTCTTTAATATTTGATTTTCTTCTTATTGTTCAGTATGTGCTCTTAGTCCTTATTTACTGCATTACATTCAAACCCTGCTCTGAATACGCAACTATTCATTTCCTCATGGACTTTTCTGTGGTGTTCATGACTAATATCTAAGTGCTTCGTAAACATTAATGAATTTATCTTCGCAAAACCCAGCTGAAGTGAAGACTGTCATTATCCTATTTTCTGTAGACTGAAAACTGAGCCACAGAGGAGTTAAAAGTCAAACATAGCCACTAATATCAAGCACGCTATCTGAGATATGTAGCACCTAAGTTTTCAGAGTATTTAGCAGTAGATCTCATTTTGTATGCTGAGAGCACGTCTCTGATTGACTGCAGCTATAGTTGTGAGCATTTTACACTCCTGCCAATCAGGAAGAGTCTCGTGCTGGGCACCCTGGGAACAAGAAACAAACTGTTAATGACACCATCTGAAAATCCCACTTGGGTTTGAAGTCACTTGCTAAGCAACACATCAGAATTCAACAGAAAAGATGAGGATAAAACCTGAGTTCAGCAAATGACTGTTTTAACTGTGAGACTTTCCTTTCTTTTCTTAAAATTCCTGCCCCAGAAACCAAGCAACTTCTAAAAATGCGCAACAAATGAAGGAACAATCCTATGCAAGTTTCTTGCACTACACCACATGCATTTCCCATTCCTTATTCTTCAAAACAGCAGAGGTGTTTTATCTGAAGTCATAGTTTAAATGACAGACATCTGGAAGTCCGTTTAAAACAAGCCCAGAATCTTTTGTCCTGATGTAGTCTAGTTAGGAAATCATTGCTGTGGCAGGAAAGATAGGTATCATCATGGACAATAAAAGCTGCCTGGAGTCACTTATTTCATGAGCAGTTAAAGATAGGTTTAGTCTTCTGTCCTTTCTGTACCTGTGACCTCAGAAACAAGTCCATGTCTCATGTAACAGTTGAAAATGAGCAAAGAATCTTTGCCACGTAACATCACCATTTTTATCATAGAATCATAGAATCAAAGAATAATTTAAGTTGGAAGGGTCTTGAAACTGTAGTCATCAACCTTTGCTGTTTTAAGAATGTCCCTAACTAATAGCAATTTAGAACTTTGGTCCTAATAATTTCTGATCCATTCAGGACACATCCTCTGGCCTGCTCATCACTGAATGAATGAGCACTATTATCAGCCCATTATCTATCTAAATTCTCTAAATATCTAAATTACCTATCTAAAGACAGTCCCAGATAAAGAACCTGCACCTAGAGCCTTATTGTTTAACGCAAAGGACTGGTAAACCTCCAGAGTCAGTTTGAATTAGCAGTAAATAATATGGACATCTTTTCTGAGGCTCATGATGATGTTAAGTACAGTAAAATATAAAATATGATATAAAACTAGAACAAGTCTTAATGCAGCTAACAGGTGACAAAAGGGGTTTTCAGTGCTATTTATCCAAGTCTAATCAAGAACAGTCATCTGAACAAAGCAGCCTCATAGGACATTTGCCAAATGACCATTTTAATGGTCATTTAGTAGATTAAAAACAAAGGGGAGCATGCTCAGGTTTGGAAGGAAAGATATGAGAAATTTCTAACACTACATTGATTGCAATTCTTTATTCCAGTGCAATGAGTCGTCAAAGTCAGCATCTGAATTATTATAAACATATACAAGATAAATTGATAGATTTCTTTATTTATCTTGATCATAATAATACTGTTCAGTAATCGTTGCTGAAGAATGGAACAAGGGGAACATTGTGAACACACCTGAGAAAAGCTAAGAGCTGGAGCAGGCTAATGAAATATGGCAGAGACTGAATGATCCTGCCAATAAAATTACCCAAGATGTCACCAGCAGTTTTAAACCTTTTCTTTTAGTTTCTTTCTCTTGCTCTTTCTTTTCCAATTTTGCCATACTCCATCTACTATTCCTTCCTTTTAATGCTAAAATATTCTATTTATTTAGAAAACATCATTGCAGAGGCCACTGTACAAGGCAAATACTGAGGCAAACACTCCTGTTATTTCAGTGACACGATAAGGTAGTTTCTAGCCCGAAATAGTCACACAAATTAGTATATAGGTATTTAATGATCATCCTACAGAATCAAAGAGTTCACTAGGGACCACAGGGCTTTCTGTACCTCCTGTGTCCACAGGATGCGTGTGCCCTGGGAACAAAGGTATTGCAGTGCTATGAGTTTCTTTGGTTTTCCCCCACGCTTTTTTCTACCCTTTTTGTCCTCTCCCTTTTACTGTACTGTATTTGTTTTCCCCAAATATTTTGTCTCATATCTTATTGCTTTCCTAGTCTTCCCATTTATTTTTCCTTCTTTTCCAGTTCCTTTCTCACCTTCATATTTCTCTTTGCTTTTTCTGTCCTATCTCTTCTTTTAAACCGCAAACTCTGTACTCAGTTCTGCCCTCCCGTAAACTCAGTCTCTCAAGTCCGTATCCCCATCTCTTTTTCAATGTAACCTTCTTTCTAGACTTACATTCCATTCTTTCTCTTGTAGTTTTCCTTGTCTTTCTTCTCTGTGGCCCTACTGACCAGTGGCCAGAGAAACTGGTAAATATCCAGAGCATTCACTATACCTGCCTTTCCCAAGTAATCCAGATTCTCTTTATAAGTATTATTTGTATTTCAAAAGAAATGAGACACTTTAAGCGATCCCCAAAGGCCTTGAGGGCTAGAAATAGTACATGTAGGGTAGTACATATAGGAATAGTACATTAAGAAACAGTGCTTATGCAAAACAACTTTCAATCAAGTAAACAAGACCTACAAAAAGGAGAGGGAAGGGAATATTATCTCTGTTTTAGAGAGATCAAATTTAAGTGATTTGAAAATTATTTCTGGAAGCCTAGGGAAAAACCCCATCAGACCTTGACTGAACTCAGATGTCCTGCCTCCTGATCCCAAGACCTGGAGTAGAAGGCCATATCTGCCTGCCTCCTACCATTTGTTCTGTCAGCTTCTCCTTCAGTCTGGACGATTGCCTTGGGCTGCTGCAAGGAAGAACAGGATCTGTCTGTCTGTCTGCGGCTCTCACTTCTTTAAAGAATCGAGGCTCAAAAAGTTCCCATGAAGAAATCTGCATATAGCCCAAAGAAATAATTTGTTTTCCTGTGTTTCAATTAGGTTTTTAATTGAAACCTAAAAGCAATGAGAATAAAAGAAGCAGCATGTGTAGTTCGTGATTAAAAATTTGCAGCTAACGAAGATAACCCAGCAAAGCTCGGAGAGGGAGTTCTCTCTGTGGGAATGCTTGACCTTTCAGGTCAAACCCTTTCTTCTAGTCCTTTCTTTCATGGCAGATGGATACGAACTTCAGTGCAGAGACACAAGTAACTGCTGACTGGAGAGAACAGCAATTGGTGGTGAGGAATGAAAGACGCTTCTCCTGTGCTCACACTGAAACAGTCAGTATATTTTTCTTCTCTCTCTCATCAAATGGCAACAAAGCTGCTTCTCTAACCACCAGTTATTCAACACAACTTCACTGGTACAAAGATAAAATGAATCAAATATACATACCTCCATCTCTAAGACCTAATAATTAATCAGCTCTAACCCACTTAACAGCCCACCCCTAGTCAGCTTGCAATGGTCATTATTTAATGATACAATTGCAACATCAACACAAATTGGACTTTGAATTGCTGCTCAAGTACACCTTAAAGAACAGGGTAGAGTTGATCATTTCAAAAATAGAAAAGATGCAAGATTCTTTTTAACATAGTTTTGTATTAGCAGAAAAAGAACAAGCTAAGCCACCAGACTACAGGCCTCCCTTCCCAAGCAGCTATACCCATTCAGACAAAGTGTCCACGCCTTTGCTTTGGGTGCAACATGCCAGAACTTTCCTTATTTGATGTAATTCTGCCCTGTAGTATTCCAATGTGGTCTGTATCATAGCTTTAAATTTTCACAAGTGATCCTAGCTGCAGGAGCAGCTGCTGTTCTGTGAGACCCTTAATACAACAATTTAGCCTGTGTTCAGATATTCCCTGCAGTTTCAGCTGCAGAGGTATGAGATGCTACTAACCTCAGCTAGTTTGGTACCACACCTCTGTTGGGGGTTGCCCACCCCACACAGAAGGGAAGGAGCCTGTTCTGTGAGCGATCCTCATCTTCTGCAGTGCAAGGAAAACACTTTAGCTGAAAACACCAGCAAAGCCCGTCTAAACTGAGCCAGCTGACTTTGCACTGGACCAGAAGAATAACAATAAGCGGCTGGGAGCCTGTAACAGCTCACATTATGCACTGATCTATGCAGATCAGATGATCGCAAAGGGAAGAGATGTATGCTGACTTCTTGTTTTCTCCTTTGGGTTTCATTGTCCCCACGACTAAAATGAGAGCTTGTTCAGAATGAAAGTCCCCACGCGCTTTCCATGCATGAAAAATCTAACGCATAGATGACCTTGAATTTGTGTATATACAGGCTGCAGTTTGTACTTTATAAATCGCTTGTAAAGTTTGTTGAATGCATTGCGTTCTTGGATAAAATGCCAATTAGCCTTCTACACTTTTGAAATGCTTTTGTGAGCACTTTGCTGCATCCCCAGGTGATAGAGCTGCTTCTAAAAGACAGTAGCAACCCTGGCAGGTTTCCGAGATGTCAGCCTGCCCCGTATGAGCGTGCAAACTAACATGCAGCCTGTGTTGAACTGGTCGGTGTCACCTGCAGTCAGTCCCAAGACAATGTTTAACAATCAGAAAACACATAACCTGAGTTAACAGCTGTATCTTGTTTTCTCTTATCCCCTTGCCTGCCCTACCTTAACACAATTTAGTCTGCAAAAACTCTTCTCTGAAATCACATAGTGAGAGGTTTTGATAAGCTATCGCCGTGTTAGACGTCTCTCCGAGGAGGATCTGATCTTGTACAGAGACAAGGCCTCGCGTTCATGCATATGAATTCAGTAACGTATCAAGTTGCCTTTCTCCTAGGATGTGAAAATTCAAACAACGCAGACATGGCTGATGTGACTGGAGCTCACAAATCGTAGCTGTGCTCCCAAAGCCTTGGCAGCCTTCCTTTTCTAACTGGTGTATGTGATTACTTCGGGGGCAGAGCGGGGGTTTTTTTCCTCTCAGTTTTCTTCATCAAACTTGAAGTACTGACTGCTGGAGACTGCTGTTGAAAAGTGTTACTACCGTGATAAAGTCTTCCCGTTATTAATTTCACCGTTAACAAATTACGTTTGTACATTGAAAGATACATAATTCGCAGAATGATGTATTTTTGTCTATCAAGGGTAAAGGGCTGTAAGGAAACAGAAGGAAGTATTTAATGAGGTTTTTCACTCTCTACTGTGCTCAGCTGAAGGGAAAGCACAGGACTGCGAAGTCCGTTGTCTGGCCCCTTCTCAAGGCAACCCAACCAAATCGCCTAGTTCCATATTTTTCAAGTGCGCTGTCTGCAGGGTAAGGTTTGGCACCTGGTTTTCCTAAGCAGCTGCACGCTTGCAACTGCCCATGAAATCAGTGTCTGTAGTGTCTTGAAAAAGGTGCCCAAGATTAGAGGAATTTTTGAAAAGCCAGAAAAAGACTTCATTGCCTTGTGGGATGGGAAAGGAAAGTGAGCATAATGATACAAATACCTCTCAGTTTATTCTGAAATGAACAGCTTATATCTTAATCAAAGAGCCATGAGCATTTCAGATGAAGTGTAATACAGAAATTAACAGTTGCTGTTCAGGGCCCGGTTTCCTACGTTGCCATTGCATTAGCAAATTCACTTCACATACAAAGGACCTTTGTTTTTTCTCTTGGTATTTTCATAGTGGCGCTACTTTGCCACTGGATAATTCTCAAAGGATAGGATGAGTAACTAGATACGGATGACACAGTCCAGTCTATTAAGGCCAGTTATTTCCTGTATCTAGCATAAATCATTCTATTTGGCATTTACCACACATTCTGGATCCAAAGCCTCCTGAGATGCAGGAGTAGTGTAGATGTTATTCTTTGTAGCTTGAGAATCTTGTTCAGAAGGTTCCTCAATGGAAGTAGAGGTATTTAGGGGTAATGCTATCTAAAATGTTAAGTAAAGAGTTTATTCTTACAATTTGCATGCAGCAAAAACTATGACTTTTGTCTGAGTTATGTCTATCCTAGAAATTAGCATTGAGGAAGACCCACAATAATAACAGCATAGGATAAGGTTTTATCTTGCATCTGGCCCCACATACCATTGTCATGGTTTATGGAGGCATGAATGAACCTCAGTAGATCATTTCCCAGGCAGAAAACTTACCTCGGGAAGAACAGGGCTTAAGCTGCCTCCTTTGTAATTTTGCAGGAGAATTGGGATCAAAGGTGGGAGCCGTTGGCTTTGCATGCAGAAGTGCAATAGAGATTGTAGCTGTACTGCAGCACACCAGTACCCTTCCCTACAGGTTACACCTTCTGATGTCAAGTCCAGTCTTCCCTGAATGGGACCTTCAAGAAATTCATGTCACATTTCACAAGAATAGAGATGTAAACCAATCTGGCCAAACTCCAACATACACGATAACTTTTTATTGAGTAAACTGTCCTGGACTTTCAGCATTTTTCATCATTATTTGTCTTAAAGGCTGTGTATCTTTGAATGGTGTTGAAGTTGCTGTCACATTCAGCACTAGAAGTGGCATCTTACTTGTTTAAAAAAGCAATTTCTCTGAGCTAAGTAATAAAGTGCCAAAACCACCCAAGGGCTTCAATGGAATCAGCATAAAAACTGTGTGAAGCTGAAAAGCAGAGGGTAATTTATGAAGGCAGAGCAATTATCAGAGATAGGATTCTGTCAAGGGCATATGAGCAAAACAACTTGACTCGTGTGGGAAATTGCAAGACTACCTTTAATGACCACAAAAGGTTAGGACCTTTGTTCTATATTTCTGGAAATATGGGAACCCTGGCAGAGCAGCAGCTGTTTGGTGCCACATCACCTGGTTAAGATAAAGAATCAAAGTGATTTCTTTGATACAAAGACATTGAAAAGATGAAGAGAAACCATGCAGACAAAATAGCTTATGTAAATTGCCTCTGGTGATGCTTCAAAATGCAGTCTAGGTGGATTAATCAGTGTTAAAAGAAATAGCCAACAGAATAAAAAATTGCTGTGATGTGTCTAGACTTCTTTTCAGGGAAAGAGTATTTTGGTCCTGGGCCATGTCTCTTGATTTGTCTACGGAGTTACAGGATCAGCTATCATTAAGCACTGTTAAAAGATGAAAAGCTCAGTTTGGAAGCTGGGAGCTTGGATCTGGCAGGAGGAGGAGTGCCAGGTTGCTGGATTTCTGGAGCCAGTTTTCAAAAGCATCTGGAATAGGTCATTAAATTTGTCCCATGTGGACAGCTGTTTGCATCAACCTAATAGTGATGACTATATCCCTGTGGTTTTGTACACTTGATTGAAATATGTTTCCATTAAGTATTATCTGATAGCAATGAGGACTTAATATTCATGTGATAAGACTACTGGAAGATGTTGTCCTTTACCCTACTCCTGTTGGAGCCATATGTTTTATGTATCACTTTGATTAATCGATGTGTATGAAACAGCAGCTCTGACATGACTCTAATTAAAACAGTAATATGAGCCAGATTCTCATTTGGCATAAGTGGGTGCAGCTCTGTTGGCTTCAGAAAAGTCACTCCCTATTCTTACCAGAGCAGCATCCAATCTCACAGTCAGATTGGCATACAAAGCCAATTCAGCAGGCTGAATCAGCCCTAGTATGTCTCACTCCAGGGCTCACCTGTGAAATAGTAACCAAACCCTGAGGGCACATATGTATGGCATCCCTGGAAAGTGTTATATGCTCAGCTAGGTGGCATTAAAGATGATCTGCCATCAGCTAAGAAAAGCATATTTGTTACTCAGTTGATACTCCTTTCCTTGCCACTTGTATTATTTCTGTCCTATTTTTTCAATAATAAAATTTTATGGAAACAAATAACTCCAAATTAAAGTCATACTATATTATAACTGTAGGTAATAACTCCAGTGCATAAACATTGATTTTTTGAGCTTGAAGAAAAGGTAGCTCAGGCCATGGAGAAAATACTGTACAGCCTTTCATCATGGTTAGGTTACTAGTCCAGCACTAAGGTATGTCAGTTCCTGCCATCTGATAAATGATTTATAGTCTGCAGAATATCAGCTGGTGATCTCATTGCATTTCTACCAATCTAGAGATTGCATCTGAAAAACTGCTATTAAATGGGTCTCTAACAGGTAGCCTTGCAAGGAATGAGAGTTGATGCAAAGGTTAAATCTCATGTCATGATGGGGTAAATTGGTCGTGGCCTGATTTGGAGCAAGCCTGCAGTGTTGTACGTATTTACGCTCCACAAGGAAACCAGCTACAGACAAGCCAGATGACAATGACTAAAGCAGTTTGTAGGGGTGTTAATTTATTGTTCACATCTCTTGCGAAAGTGGTTATAAAAGTTGTTATGAAGTTCCAGCTATACAGATGAAATCTTTAAGTTGTTAAGCTTAATCAAAACTCAAAAGTTTGGGAACACTGAATTAAGATTGCAAGCTAAAATATAGTCTCTCTGTGTATCATGATATATATATAGGACAAACTGAACTGGGATATCTTGTTCAATTTGCGTTCAGTCAGACACATCCACATCTGCATCCTCGCTCAAAGTCAGTAAAGCAATTCCAGCCAAACCTGCCAACTCTTAGTTTGTGGTCCTTTGACTTGGCTTTGTTGTAGACGGCTTTGCATTCTATGGAACAAGCTACATTTGCAGAAAATCAGTTCAATTCCTCTTCAAGTCTCTGCTCATTCGTTGTTATTACACAATAGCTTTGTCCATTTTTTAAGATTTAGTGCTGCATCAAGGTCGTAACAGTAAATTTATGCCATGGTAAGCTTAATTTCTTGCTTCCAGGTTGTCAATAAAAAGAAGGTGAGCACAGAAGGAAAGGAAAAGCAGGTGAAGGCAGAATCTCTTTCTTCATAACAGTGTCACAAAGATGTTATTTTTCATTATTTTCTCTAAGCAACACTTTAAAATGCAAGCAGTTCTGCTTGATGACAGTGCTGTGAAGAGATTCAAGATGGCAGCTGGAAAAAGAAATCCCTATGTCACGCACCCTCATAACAAACTTGTGTTCGCTTTTTATTTTTCGCTGGTGTTCTTTGATGTAAAGTGAACTTGTTTAGACTGAAAGTACCAGGTGCTTTTTGCATGGTAAATGGAACTGAAGAAATGCAGAGTAGGTCTTGCCAAGAAAGTTCAATTTTTAAAAATTATTCCAGACAAGTTTGCAGAGGTATAAAAGTCTCTCTTCTGTAAAATTGTCAGATTATGTGTCATATTGTGACTGCAAAATGTTGAAGCTGTTCATATGTTGCCCTATATGCAATAGGGACATTTAGAAGGGCATTTCACAGATTTTCTAGCTTCGTTGTTTATCCTTAAGTGGACTTAAGGTTTGGGGAAATTGGTCATCCCTGACCTTCCATGTAAGTGTGTCTTAGTCTGTTCTAAAAAAAAAAATCCTAATTAAACAAGAGCTGTTAGAGAATCACAGTTCACAGAGCCTACAAGTGGGGGCAAAAAAGAAGAATAAGAAATCCTGCTAAGTGGTCTGTGAGGAGGCTGATTCAAACCAAATTATAGAGTGAGTCACGGGGTCTCATTCTCTTATCCACTTATACAAGTTTTGCATTGTTGTTACTGCACCTTAGTAACACTCCACTAAAACTGGTGTAAATAATTAAGAATCAAGTCTACATCGCTTCACGATGCCCCGGCAAAGTGATGTAACTATGGCTATGTGATGCAAGATGAAGAGGGGAGAAGAAAGGCGTGGGGGAGCGGTAGTTGACTTTAATGGTTTAGCTGCGAGAGGAAAGTAGTACTAGATCTCTGTAGGCATGCACACACAAACATATGCCTGCGCGCTGTGAATTGCAAACAGAAAAAGAAGCAGCTTCAGAAGACAGTACCTGGGGTAGGGTCTTGTGGAGTTTGCGTAGGGGAGCACCTCGCTCTAACGAGCTGCGATGCTGCTCTGTGGAAGGTTTGCTCTGCAGGCACCGGGTCAGCCCAGGCTGCAGCAGGGGGAAGGTGACTTCCCGGCAGCTGGGTAAGGAGGGAATCTGCCTTTTGCTGGTGCCTTGAGTAAGGATTCGGTGTGTGCTGGCAGCAGGGAGGGTGGAGAGAGCGCTCAGTGCAGGGGAAGCAGAAGGGGGACACAGCTGTATCTAGATTTCTTGAAAAATAGCTGGGGATAAATGTGATTAGGGAGAGAAAGATGATACTACTGATTTGCAGTATTTATGAAGTCCTCATGAGGGCATCAGAGAGTGAGGGCAGCTGCAGATTCTTTGTCCTCAGCCATTTAGTGACAAAGTTACTCCTCCGAGTGCCATTTTCCATGGATTATTACATTAAGCTAGACTAGATAGAAATGCCAAGAAGCCGTGGCTGAAACCAGAAAACAGTTATGATGAGAAAGAAAAGTAGACCAAGACTTTGACCCAACGGAAAGAGAGACATTACTGAAGAAACAGTTGTGGAAAAAGACAGAAACCTTTGAATAGCTCTTGAACATTATATTAACTCAAGAGAAAAAACAAAGACGTTAATTCTTGTGAAAGGAGACAGCAGCAGGCCTTTAGGAATGTTAGACTAAGTTTGCGTAGCTTCTACCTTTTGTTTGCAGGTGAATGTCAATCAATGCAAAGAGCTGAAAAATCAAGTATTGCTGATGCAGGACTGATTAAACTTCATAACTGAGTTCATTGAAATCAACAAAAAAAATACTATTCTACAGATATCTTGCTTTTTTTTTCCTGAGAACCCAGAGGCCATTCTTTTTGTCTCTACTGTGTTCTGGATGGTGGAGGCGGGGTGCTTACAAGAGGGGCTGAACAACTAAAGAGTCTTTTCATGTCCCTCTTTCCACTTCAATATTTCTCATTTTCCAGCAGGAAGCAAATGTGCTGTGCAGGCAAACTGAAAAAGAACATGTGCAAAGGTGTTTGTATTGGACTCGTGGAAAAACTCCTTTCAAAAATGGAAACACACGTACCACGAGGCTGGGAAGAAGGGAGAAGGGAGAGTGAGGAAGTGGAGAAACACCTTATATTGGGACCTTTTCTTAAGAAAGGTGTAAAAACACCTTTTGGTGTTTGGTTGGTTCAACCATTGGACTCGCCAAACTCTTTCGGACCACTATGTGTTATCAGCTTTGGAAATAATGCTTCAGCAATACCCAACACAGGTGATATTATCAGAACTAGATAAACCCTCCCAAATACCTCTTGCATTAATAAAAGAATTGCAAGAAATGTATAGTAAGAATAGGGTTACAGCAAGGATTTAGGCAGCTGGGCTTGCCTACTCCTACCCCAACCTCTATTCATCCACTCCTGCAGCCTGAGCAAGGCAGAGGCCGCAGCAACCAGTGCAACTCAGGCTTATTAACCTTCAGCTGGTGTCCCACTCCAAGGACTGGAAGGACAGGCAGGTTTTTTTGTCCTTCCTTTGTTAAAGCTACTGCCAGAAAGCTGCTCCTGCACCTCTCAGTTTCTACCTGCTGTCATAGAAAAATGTCACATAAAGGGAACAGCTGCTTTCTTACCTTCTGCCTCATTCTTGGGGGAACGGGGAATATTCACTGTGCTGTTCTTCTACCTTAAAAAAAAGTTTCCCCTGTCTCGCCACATATCAAAATTGGACTTTTTATCCACTACTCTACATAGAAATGTAATATTTCTGTTTGCAATTCCAATTTCACAGTTGAGCAGGATCTGCAGAGACAGAGAATTCTAATAAAATTGCAGAAACATTTAATGCAATGACTGGCAGATGGGGAAAGGGTTTGTGGCAGCTCCATTTTTCTGATTATGTTAACAAAACATGGCATGTGCTTTTCTAATGCATAGACAACGGTTTCATTTACAATTTAAATCTGATAACTGAAACGCTCATTAGATGACTTTTTTGGAGAATGTGTTTACCACCTGAATGATCTAATAATACAGAAATAGTTATTTTTCTTCCCTCGAATTAACGTTCCAGACTTGAAGTTTAATGAAGTTACATGGGGTAATTTCAAAAATTGTCTAAGTGCAACAATGCAATTTTGGTAAATTATTTATGCATACTTGATTCAGCAATTAGAAGTCAGTAGCCTATTTTGATCCACACTAGGAGGTCCTTTAAATACAGATAGGTATCTCAGAGCACTAATGGGGCAGGGGGTTAGTACAATTAGAAAAGGTGAAGAATCTCTGCAAAGTCAACTACAGAGGCTAATGTATAAAGTTTTCAAAAGTTGTTCCAAACAATTTATTTATATGAAATTAGTTTGGAAGTCCGGACATTTGAATAAAATCTGCCTAGCTAACGCCTCTTATCAACCTAGTATCAACAGGTCCTGAATCAAACATTCCAAGTTTTCCCAATGCTTCAACTTCATCATCTCAAATCTGACCTGTCTGATGTGTCAGTGCTCATTTACACGTGTTGTCTGGCTTGCTGGAATTGGAAGTTGGCATATATATCCTCTCCAGTTCTGTTACCCAAAACAAATCCCTTCTTTTAAGACAGGATTCTGATTATTAAGTGGGCAGAAGTATCAAATGTCAGTGAGAGAGGAACTGGAGGAAGCACTGAAAGTCCGGCTGCACTGCCTGGGTCAGGCAAAGGCAGACCTTGGAGAAAAGATATGCGTGTTGGGTTTTGGTTTGTTTTTTACCTTTGGTTTCTCCAGTTGAATCAAAGCATTTTTAATGCAAGTTTAGAAACCGAGTGAAAATAACTTCAGCTGATTTTAGCTGACCCCTGGTGAGCCTCAATCATTTAAGGTTACAGGGGAGTTATCATGTTATTTGCCATGTGATGTAATCCTATCAATTATCATCAGGTCTCCAGATGACTGAAAATGTGAAGATAGTCCTTGAGGCACAGTTTAATTGGTGATCCCTCTCATTTATAATCTCATCCTTTCTCCCTTTCATTCCCAAATAACACCACTGCAGCTGTGGTGAGGCTAGCTAAAGTCTAGGAGCATTATCCTATATCTCTAATTAGTGGCCTTTTAATAATGGCACAGAGGAGGTAAGGGAAATTTGCCTTACTGTTACTCAATCTGGCCTCATCCTAGGCTTTCACATCAGACTTCAGTTTCTAGCGCTGCCAAGTCTTACACAAAAACTCTACGGATTGCAGTTACCAAGGAAATGCCTTGCTGAAAATAGGTCCTGAAACACCACAGACCGCTAACCCCATCAAAACAAAAGCAGGAATCATCAGCAGTGACTCACAGGGCCTCATCATCCCTCTCTAAGCCAGGATATTTCACCGCACCCCGCTCCCTTGGTTTGTCAGCAGGGCCGTGCTGCAGTCCCAGAGCGGTAGACATATCTCCTGATCCCGTCCTTATTCCTCCCCGCCTTTTCCTTTCCCGGTGTGACACTGTCAGGCAACTCTTTGTTTCCCCTCTGGAATCACGGTTCCGTTCCCCTTCCATGCCTGTCCCCCCCCATGTCCGCCCAGCCACCGCACGCAGCAGGCAGAGCTGGCTCCTGGGACGCTTTGGTCCCGCACTGGGCACCGATCAAGCTGATGCACTCTCTGTCTCTCCCGGCCTCTGCATGTTACCCAGAAAAGTAGCTATCTAAAGATTGCACCTTCTAATTCAACAAATCTGCTCCCTGTGGAGGAAAATTTGGGGTGTGTTGCAGCAATTTATGCCCGCAGTTGCGGAGGTCAGCTAGCAGAGCTGGCATAAACCGGCAGCAAAATAAGCTTGAATGCTCTGAGGCAAAAAGCCAACCCTGACTGATATGCAATCTGTATAACCAGTTTTACGCCTATGCCACCCCTCCCTCGGGGTCCTTTGTACAGTGTGAAAACCAGGAATTAGCATGGTTTGGGTGTTCATACACCCCAACCACGCGCAAATGCCAGAAGCTGCAAAGCCAGGCTGCCAAGAGTCAGAGGAGCACGGTGTCCCCTCCTTCAGGGGACACGGAGCACGGGGGGAATTGCCTGTTGGGCTGTGAAGTCCTGTCAGTGCACTGATTTGGGTAGATTTTTCCACTCCCATTAATCACATGAAGACACGGGAGGAAAGTCAGCTGTGATCTAAGAGGCATCATGCATCCACAGAAAAAAGCAGCAGAGAAATCCAGGCTCTTGGATTGTTTGTACCGATTTCAGAGATTTATGCCGGTGGGTTTTCTGTGAATGGGGGGAATATATGCCTACCAGCAGTCAGAAGAAAGCCAGGAAAGCTTCTGGCTTGGGAACTGAGCAATTCTGAGAGAAGGCACTGATGAAGGAGGGATGTGGTATCAGGGATGCTATTTCTAGAGACACTTTCCAGAGTAGGAAAAAAATTACATTTAAAACTGACAAAACCTGACTTTAAACTGAAGCTACATCCAAAGCTTGTCGCTCTGAAGAATTCTTTTAAATGGTGTTTCAGAGAAGAATGTGAGCTGATATTGCAGGTTTCCACTGTACACTGTAAGACAATGAGCTAAATACCAGCTGCACAGCAACTCTTTGGGCAAATGTTGCAGCTCACACATAGCACAGGATATCTGATCCTGTTTTTCTGAAAGAGGGAAGTTTTATAGTTTCCCTCAGTAAAAAAAGAAGTAGGATGCACCTATGGTAAACATAAAGAGCTTTTTTATTGAGGATAAGTTTGTAACTTTTATCTTTCAAATTGATGAAAATAGGTTGCAGTGTGTGATACAAAATTATATAGGGTTACCACGCATGAGAGAAATTACATAATACGTTGCATAATCTTAAAAATATTGCAATCTGATTTTCTAGAACTTCCAGACAGAAAAAGCCCCAGACAAATAAAAAATGACTGAAGTACTTTCTGCCACAAACTTTTATTTTCACCTTTTCTGTGTGCTGGTTTTCTTTCTGTTTGGGCTTTTGGGTTTGCTTTTTGGTTGGTTGGTGTTGTAGTTTAACCCCAGCTGGCAACTAAGCCCCACCCAGCTGCTCACTCACTCCCACACAGTGGGATGGGGGAGAGAATCGGAAGGGTAAAAGTGAGAAAACTCCTGGGCTGAGATAAAGACAGTTTAATAGGGAAAGCAAAAGCCGCGCACACAAGCAAAGCAAAACAAGGAATTCATTCACCGCTTCCCACCGCAGGCAGGTGTTCAGCCATCCCCAGGACAGCAGGGCTCCATCACGCGTAACGGTGACTGGGGAAGACAAACGCCATCACTCCGAACGTCCCCCCCTTCCTTCTTCTTCCCCCAACTCTATATGCTGAGCATGACGTCATATGGTATGGAATGTCCCTTTGGCCAGTTGGGGTCAGCTGTCCCAGCCGTGTCCCCTCCCAACTCCTTGTGCCCCCCCAGCCTGCTCGCTGGTGGGGTGGGGTGAGGAGCAGAAAAGACCTTGACTGTGTGTAAGCCCTGCTCAGCAGGAACGAAACATCCCTGTGTTACCAACACTGTTTCCAGCACAAATCCAAACCACAGCCCCACACGAGCTACTGTGAAGAAAATTAACTCTATCCCAGCCAAAACCGGCACAGTTGGGTGTTGATTTTTTTTTTTTTACTTTCATAGCATTAACAGGACTAGAAGTATCACTGGACTTTGTTTTTATGAAATTTTCATTGTCGTCAGGCTGACAGTTTAGATATCTCTGAGCTCTTCTTAAATTGAACTGAGCTGGACCTTTTGAACTCACCTTATCATCGTGCATGAAGTGGTACAACCACCTCCTGGTTCCAAAGACAGTCATGTTTTAAGCCATGCACTGCCCTGTTAGTGTTTTTCCCATCCTTTCCAAGGTAAGGCTGAAGGAAGAGTAGTCTCTTGATTTTCATTCTTCTTAGGAGTTTACCTTCTTCCTAGACAATCTGTGCTTCTTATCAGCCTTGCCTGTAGGATGTGATTAGCAAGGCTTCTGACCATACCCATCTAGATGTAGCATTTCTGTAGCATTTACCCTGAGGCAGTGTCTAAAGATGAGTTTTCTCCATCTCAGAAATATTTTATGGGTTTTCTTAAGGGAGGGGGAACATGATTTTGAAATGCATTGTTTTCATCTTATGCAAAGTTCACCCTGACAGTCGGCTGGTAAGGATTAAAGCTTCATATGGCATATTGAAAGGTCAAAGCATGTATTAAATTGTGCAGTGAAAAATCAAAGCTTTGTAATTTACAGGCAATAGCTCAGAAATTCATACTTGAGGAGCAGGGTCAAAAGAAAGCTTTTATCCCTCTTAATTCAGTTGGCAGCACAGTTCCCTTCTGTGTCATAGCAGTGCCTCCTGCTGCTGCTGCCATGCAGCTCTGCTGATGATTCTCCCAAAAATTTCGGGGCACGTAAGGCTCCATGTTCTCAGTCTGCCTCCTGCTATGGCACACTTGTTTCAGGACTTAAGAAAAATGTACTTTTGGAAATGTTTGACAGCAGTTTTTTGGTATCTCGATATTCTCTTGGTGACATGGATGAAATACTGTCCCTTACATGAAGTGTGTGAGGATTGTGTTTGCAAATAAGCTGTTGCATTTTTTGAGATGTCTTTATGAAAGACCCCAATGATACATTTACTTTATCCACGTATACAATAAATACATTATAAACAATAGCAATTCTAAATAAAAAAACTCACTTCTAAGTAATACTGATTTGCTTCAAAAATCAGCCTCCAATAGTTCTACCTCACTTGATTGTAAAATTTTTAGAGGACAATGGCTTATGCAGCCTTGCTGACACAGCAGAGTTACATTGTTTTGGTTACAACCTGGGCATGGGTATGGATTTAGTTAAACTGCTCCATATCCCACATGAATAGGTTTGGTTTATAACGGATTTATATGGATTTCATAGAATCACAGAATCATTAAGATTGGAAAAGACCTCTAAGATCATCGAGTCCAACCGTCAACCCAACACCACCATGCCCACTACACCATGTCCCTAAGCGCCTCATCTACACGTCTTTTAAATACTTCCAGGGATGGGGACTCCTCCACTTCCCTGGGCAGCCTGTTCCAAGGCCTGACCACTCTTTCAGTAAAGAAATTTCTCCTCATGTCCAATCTGAACCTCCCCTGGCGCAACTTGAGGCCATTTCCTCTCGTCCTATCGCTGTTACTTGGGAGAAGAGACCAACCCCCACCTGGCTACAACCTCCTTTCAGGTAGTTGTAGAGCGCGATGAGGTCTCCCCTCAGCCTCCTCTTCTCCAGGCTGAACACCCCCAGTTCCCTCAGCTGCTCCCCATCAGACTTGTGCTCCAGGCCCTTCACCAGCTTCGTTGCCCTCCTCTGGACACGCTCCAGCACCTCCATGTCCTTCTTGTTGTGAGGGGCCCAAAACTGAACACAGGATTCGAGGTGCGGCCTCACCAGTGCCCAGTACAGGGGCACGATCACCTCCCTGCTCCTGCTGGCCACACGACTTCTGATACAGGCCAGGATGCCGTTGGCTGCCTTGGCCACCTGGGCACACTGCCGGCTCATGTTCAGCCGGCTGTCGACCAGCCCCAACATTTATCTCAGTTCAATTATTGAATTAACTGGATCTGTAAAGGATTTGTATTACTTTTAACTACCTCAATTTAAAAAATGACCTGAATTAAACTGGTGTAACGTGCTTATGTAGACAAGGCCTAGGAAGAGGAAAATGAACTTTTCTTTTACCCTTCTTGGAGCTTTGGTCTTACCTCACTTTCACATACTCTCCTATCCACAAAGGACATTTTCAAAAAGTTCATGGAGCCATAGAGTAAAAAAGATCAGAACTGTCTATTTTCCAGATGATCTCTCTCTTACCATTGTTCTCAGTGCTAAATGTCATGCTTATTAATGCAAAGGTTTAGCGGTGACCTGGATAGGGACGCATTGGGAAAGTGGACACGTGTTGTCTTCCTCAGTCACCCTCAGCAGTGCGGGGGCACTTTGGCACGGGGCCGTCCCCTTGCACCCCTGCTCACTAGCCCTGTCCCGGCGTACTCGGTGCATACTTTTGTGTCACTGCTGTTCCATTTCTGTCCTGCCACGACATGGGGGTATCTGTAAGCTCTTGATACTCCTGGCAGAGCGTAGATTATTGGAGACAAACCAGAGGAAAGCAGTAAAAACAGAGGACTGGAAAAAATTATCTATGAGCAAAGATTGAATGAGCTGGAGTTGTTTCGCCTGAGGAGGAGAAGACTGAGCAAGACCTGCTAATAGTTTTCAGAGACAGAAATGTCTGTTCTCTAAAGGAAAGGAAGACCCCATTCCCTTTTTTTCCTGATGGAAGGGGTGATGTCCCAGCCCTAAACTGCAGCAAGAAAGATTCTGGTCAAATGATCAGAAAAACCTCCTAATCCTAAGGGAAGTACCGGAATAGATAGCTCAGGGACATGCAGCTTCTCCTTCATTAGAAGTCTAAGAACATTGTCCCATGTTAGGAACATAGAAAATGATACAACAGGGTACTTTCTAAACCAATTCTTCTGTTATTGCTGTATGCTCAAGGCATTGCTTCTCCCCTGTTTATGCTTCCAATACACTGGGAAAAGAGTTTTCTTCATTTCAAAATGACCAACCACAACTCAGGTCCTGAAGTATTAAGCAGAATCAAAATTTATTTAAACCTGACTGGGAAAAGAAGAAATAAAAAAGAAAGACAGACAAGCCCCTTCTTGTCTAGACAAATAGTCATTATTTGACAGGCATAGTGCTTGGGTTTGAAATGCACAGTAGTATTACCTAAAACTGAAGTTCCTTTAGCCAGGAGGAAAGGTTGCAGAGTGCCTCCTGACTTCACAAATCAGGTTCTTCTCCCTGAAAGTCTGTTCCTATCACATCTCAGTTCAGTGAATCAAAGCTCTTCCATCCTTCCTTGTTCTCTCCCACTCCAGTGTGATACTGAACTCAAGCACAAGTCCAAAACAGTTTTGTAATCATGACAGAATCACTAATCCTCAAAGTCCCATCCAGTACAGAGTACTTTTGCCAGTTTCCAATGTGGGGACAGTCTGCCACCACTCTCCTGCAGTGGGACAAAACCACCCACGTCCCGTGCCTGCCAGCCTGGGTCGGGTCTGTGCTCGGCTCTGCCTCAGTTTCATTGGAGTGGATTTCATAATAATAAAGGAAAAAAACAGGAGGAAGTAGTCTTTCCTTCAAGGGGCTTTAAGTAGTCTTGGACCTTGAATCCAGGTCTGGCGCATGTAGGAAATGTGTATCAGATACTTCCTGGGAGACACCTGGTATTAACCTGCTAGCTGACTTCATCTGCAGCATCCAGAAACAGAAGACTGGGTGCCGGTCTCTCTAGAGCCCTGCCTGCTTTACTGAAACGTTTCTTTCCCTCTGAAGCACTACAGGGAAGTGATGGGGAAGAATCCATATGCCTACAGCTCCTCTTTGTTGTGGCCAGTGCGGGGTTTGTGCATCCCATCTCATCAACCATGATTACCTGCTGCTGTAGTGCAGGGACCCTTGTACTACTGTAAGGGTGCTCTAAAGCTTACCTATATATACTGCAAGGTTTTATTGTCTCATCCAGGTCTGAAGAATAAGAGCACCCTTTTTATCTTTTCAAAATTTGCACTCTCTCTCAGGAGGAAAATCCTATGCCACCATGCATACAGAGAGATCCTGTGTTTGCAGGCCAGTTGTCATATAGGGTTCCATATAGAACACAATATTGATTTTCTTTAGATTTAGTGTACCAGTCATACTAAGTAGGAAGATACCAACTGGCACAATAAAACACAGAGGGGTTTCATGGATAATTAATGTGCACTGTTACGTGCTACCCCTTCTGCAAAAGGCGGGGGGTAGTGGGAAGGAATTCCAGCTAGAGAATGAACAAAACATGAAACAACAGACCTCTAATTTCTGTAATATAAATTCACCTACTGAAATATCTCAACCAATCAGGGGAATAAACACAGAAAGCAAAACTCTCTGAATAATTTAAAAATGCGTAAGTCTAGAGTACGAAGGAGCTATCAAGGCGAGCTACTTGGAGGCTGTCAGGTCTGACTGTAATTCCTACACATCTTCCCAGCAGCCTCCTGATCTCCGTACATTCTTTGCGGGAGCTGTGCGAAGGCAGCCCGTCATCGCAGCCCACTCTTACCCCACTTCTGAAGTGAGGAGCTATTAACGCTCGTACGGAAAGCTGAAACCAGCATGATATCTCAGGCCTAGGCTGCTCTGTCAGAAAGCAGAAATGCCCCCGCAAACCTTTTCTTTTGCCAGCACTGTCTTCCACAGGGTGTACTGAATTATTAGCAGGCAGTTTGATCTATATAGTCCGACAGCAGAGTATCTGGTGATTCATCCGTTCAAGCCGGCAGTGCTCAGTCACTGCTCAAAGTGCCTGCGGGGCAGGGCAGCGGTTAGATCAGGAATCAGGGTCTTCTCCTCATCATCGTGAATCTTCTCTGAATCATCGTGTGGCTTTGAGCTTTGCTTTGTGAGCTTTGCCCTTGGTTCTTTCTTCGATCCCTCTGCAAAGAGGGACAAAGAGGTATTTGTGAGCAGAAAGTACTGATGGCTTGACATGCTTTCGGGGAAGTTGAGAATGAGCAAAAGACTGCAAAGCCACCAAACCTGCATCTCACCTGAAGTTTGTTGCACAGTTGCAGCCAGCTTCATTGCAGACACAGAAGCCTGCAGCTATGCACAACAGAGAGTTCCAGCACATTCACCATCGCTGCACGTGCAAACTGTGCGAGGAGTGTAGTGCGGTTAGGGAGCGTGGGTTAGAAAGAAATGGCACGCTCACTCAGTAGGGCAATAGTAAATAGCTTTTATTCATTTATTCTTTCTGACATGAAGAACCTAATCTGCAAGCTAACCTTGACAAACTCTTGATCCCACCTTCTGTTGCTAGTAGCCGAGGAGACCCTTTTGCTTCCCATTGTTCCTGTTCTCCAGATACAAGGAAGCAGGAGGAGAGCCGGGAGAGGCAGAGGGAAGAATTATGCCCTGCTGGTGCCCATACTGTCTCGCTCTCAGTGAGACCTGCAGCACTCGGCACAATAAACCGAGTGAACTGCAGTCTTTGTCCACTCCCGATCTGTGTGAATCCTCCCGATCTGCGCTTATACGTTGTAACCAAACCATACTGCTTTTTTCCTCTTAAGAAATAAACCACTGAACTTTTGTGGTTTTGGGAATAGTGGCATTTTCCTTTGTGTTTTGTGGAGCAAGAGAAAGCTTTCAGAGATTAATGGCAAAGCATCCAATCCCCAGTGTTGAGGTGTGCACTTACTATTCAAGTTCTTGTGTATTCATGCAATAAAATTTCAAGGTGCTTCACTGGATATAATAGGAAAAACTATTAGTTACAACAGTACCATTTTAAATTTAATGTCCTGCATGCATGCTCATCCTTACTAATCATTGAGATTAATATACCTTTTATTGAGTATTAATTAAATTCTGAAACAAATTACTGTCTACCAAGGATTTCACAGTTGTCACTAACCAACTTAACCACACTGATGAACAGAAAGGCACTGACAGAGCACAATCAGGAAAATCACCTTCTCTATGAGCTGTAGAGGGCCCATGGGACAAACGGATAGTTTTGACTGAATTAGGCAGAAGGGAGTAGTGAATGCAAAGACTCATCAATTTATTATAATATTAAGCTTACGTGGTTCCCTGTAGGGAAGAGTGTGCTTTCAGTGAAACACTGTGAGGCTAGTGGTCACCTGTGCTATTTTGGTGCCACAGCAGAGAAGCCAAGTACAGCATGGATGCTCAAGTTTGAATCCCCCCTCATCCCTCCTCGGCTAGATTTGAAACCTACTGAAGTGAAAGAAAAGCCTGCATGCTGCTACCTGTACCCTGCCCACCTATAGTTAAAGAAAGCTTTATGCCGCTGAGGTTGTCCAGACACCGTATCGTTTCCAGATAAAGCTCATTTGCAAATACATTGGAAATTTTTTTCAGAACAAATAGAAGGAGGCATGGCTCCAAAAACTGTGTAGTAATACCAAGAATGTTTTCCATTAACAGATAGAAATAATGGAGCAGAGGATGGAAGGGATTTGTGTATGTAGTAGTCATTTAGAAAATAATTTCAGGGTGCATTTTCCTCAGTGATCTCAGTTTAAATAAGTTCAGGAGCCAAAGGATTTAGCTCAGAGGAGCAGTTAACAAGCATTCCTCAAGATATTGTGCCAGACTGCAGAGCCTGCCAATTAACTATTATCAACTGAGAAAAGGAAATAAGTTTCTATTTTGTCTAGTGAATGAAATGAGGGGCTGAAGCAACCATTTTTATTATGAATAATATCAACATAAGCCAGTCAAAGTGAAGAAAATTATCTCTCCATTTTCAATCACCAACTGTACAATGTCCCTGGTTTTTAACTTCCGACTCAATCCTGTTTCACTATTGCAAACATGAACTAGATGCCAACTGATTTTAAAAATGAATGTGCTACGATTCAACAAGGGCTGCAGGGCAGTGAATCAAAACTACTCACATGCTCGTGACTCTCTGTAGCGGCTGAATCCCTACAAAGGGGATATCAGCTCTAATAATGCACAGCTGATCCAGTGTTTGTGTCGTTATCTCTGTCTCTGCATCCCAGACTTATCCTCATCATATCTGAATTCACACGGTGGACAAAGACTGCAGTTCCGCAGCATGATAGTTTGCCTGTTTTGATGAACGGACGTATGAGAGCTGTGCTTGTAGCCAGAGAGTATTAAAGCTGCAGATCAGGGTAGGAAGATCCTCAAGTCTCCGTAAAGGAGACCAACATCATTTGGGACAGAAAAAACCCTCCAAACATACATTTTTCCGCTAATAAGGCAGAAAACTTTGTGTTCCTCATGCCAGAAAAGGCTTTCAGAACCTTAAGAGTGCACCTTAAATTATAGGCTTTTTCCTGCGTCTCAGCACAGCATGTCCATGTGCAATTTTTCCTCTGCAACCCTGTGTCATTTCCTTTAAAATAGCCGTCTGGAGCTGTCCTGTGAACCTGTCAGAAACGTGAAGGTACAGACTGCTGCTTCTCCCCTCTCCTGCGTGAACCTGCCCCACCCTGCCCCTCCCCATCGCAGCAACCACCTAGGACCAAGCCTCCAGCAATTTCACTGGGAACTGGCCTTAAGTCATTTGCATCAGCGTGACATAAATTGGATGGGGAAGACTTTAGAGCTGCTTTTTCTTTTCCAAAGGAAGTGGAAAGAGTAGCTACTGTGTTTCTTTCAATGGACAAAACTCAGTTCTGAATCCACCAGAGTTATTCCCCTTGTGACAGGACTGAATTTAGCCCAAAACGTACTTGCTTCTTACTTTGGATTCAGTCAGGTGTATTACGACATAACGCTTGCATATAAAAATGAGTTATACCTGTTTGACTTTTTGTTAACTCACATACTCCACACAAGTATAAAGAAAAGAAACCTTACATCCATGTCTGTGTTTTCTGTGTGTGGCTCTTTAGCTCCACTGTCTGGTAGTGATTTAAAATTTTATAAAGAATTGTAAAATCATTTATTTTCTGATCTAAGTAAGATGTCACTGTTATGCTCCACAAGACAGGGGGTATTTAAGGTTCCTGGATGGTATAGCTGGCTGTCAGATATAATAGATGAATAAGGCGTATTGATGTTAAATGCTTGTTTGCTCTTGAATTAAGCGTGTTTAGTATTTTACTTGTTATATTAATTAGAAATTATCTCAAGTTATAGAACTCAGATCTATTACTTCCAGTGTTCTTGTGTATTATGAATCAAAGTCTTGGATAGTTCCTGTTAAGGATAGGAACATCCTGAAACTTAAGAAGAGATGCCCTTTAAGTATTTCCTTGGCCTGCCTTTCTTTGTTCTTCAGAGAATTATCACGAACCCCTAAATAAACAGTTTGCAAGAAATAATTGCATCCATTCTGTTCCCCTTTCCATCCTCCTGTTGTTAAACTCCTTTCGATGAGGCTGTGATATTTTTGGAGTGCTTGCCCTAAGCAAGTGCCAATCTGTATGCTGGGAGGGGACAAGGCGGGCAGGCAGCAGAAGAAAGGAAGGTTTTAACGTTCTTCTATAGAGACGATACTCAAGATACCACGGTAAGGACCCTGGCACACACCGTTAGTCGGGTGGGCAGGCAGAAATTGAGTTCACGCACAGCCAGGTGTCCCGAGAAACACATTTTCTTTCAAACCAGCACCACCGACTTTGAAAGAACTGCTAGGCAGCTACACGGTCTTTACTGTAGCAAAGACGAGGTATATTCAAAGCCAAAGCCTGCCCTGTTGACTTTCTTCGATCAGAGGACCCTGTGAAAAGGCACAGTCTGAGCCTCATTCATGTGCACTCAGTATAACAGCTTCAACCCACGGGCACTACAAAAACATCATCTGCCTTCTCACAGCACCTGCCAACGTTGTCTTCAGGATCTGCAGGGGGGACCTGGGCTTCTCAAACCGAGCCCTCAGTTCATCTAAAATCTGTGGAGTGTAGAGTAACATTTTTAAATATTTTCTAAAAAGAAAATAAGAGGCAAATATAGAACAGAGCACGTGATTTGTATCTTTGTCATATCACTCTTCCCATCTTCTTGGCTCATGACCTTTTGTTACACTAAGTCTAAATACATTGGAAGGCTTCAGCTGGATGACGCAAGCATGTCTTCCTATACCTGCTTACCATTTTTGCCATAGTTCGATAAAAAGAGAAGTGTTATACTTCGAGGAAACCAGAGGAACTAAATTAAATGTGACAGAGAGACCATCTATGAATTAAAATAATTGGAAGTAATGCCTCTTGTATTTTCACAGGCAGTCTTCCCAGAGTTAGGTGTAGTAAGGTAAATACAAAGATTTTTTTTTAATTGTGGGCCAAAAGATTCAACAGGAGCAGTTTTCAAACCCAGTCTTCTCTAATAGGAGAACTTACATGGAGGTAATAGTTCTTTTATTTCTTAACAGAACAGTCTGTTCTTAGGTAAGCAGCCACATATTTATAAATAAGCATTTCAGTCTGACATGTTGTACCTGTAGGGCTGATTATTCACACACCGTTTCATTATATTTTCACAGAACGATTCCATTGTTCAGTGCATAACTGCAGGTTTGCTCTAATCTGTAAAACAGCTCCTTCCCCTCCACATTTGACAATTAGTTTAACCATGGGCTTTGGTGCGGAGTGCGGGATCCTCTGTGCAACGTCTCACCTCTCATTAGTGCATTTCTCGGATGCCCCGCTCTCCGGTTCTCAGACCCTCCTGCCACCACCCATCTTTCTCTCTTCTGAAGGCCCACAGCTGCCTATTGATAAGAAACAGGTTTGATATTTCGGGTAGCGACATCGGACGCAGCCCGCAGGTTCTGCTCCTCCACGTGCCGCCTTCCTGCGCTTCTCCCCAGGCCTGGGGCGGCCGTGGCTCCTCGGCTGGTCGGGCTCCCTCTGCGTGCCCATGTCCCCTGCTCGCCTGGAATGCCCCAGCCTCCGGCTGCGTTTCCATCCACCGCCTCACACCTCTTGAGCCGGGCACCAAGTGCCTCTTGCTGCTGTCTCTCCTGCTTCTCTTCCAGACTTTCCTCCTTCTCTTTCAACTCTAAAGCCCAAAGAGGAGGGCTGTGCAAACACCACGCCAAACTTCATGAACATATTTCTGTGATAGCTCAGGAGATATTTGCCTTACCCGTACATTATTTCCAAACAAAAGCACAAACAAGCTAGGGAACCTGAAAAGACTTATCTATGCCCTTAAAAATAACCCAGCTGAGCACAGCATTTACAGGTCATTTTTCTGGGCTATCTTCGTAGCTCTGCCTGAAGTCAGGACTTCAAGGGTTAAGCTGGGGATGCGTTTCAGCCTTGTAGCTCTGTTCCGTTCGTAGGTCATTTTAAAGTTTCAGCACTGAGATACTGCTAACTCATTACAACTGATCTTCTCACTTTTAAAATGAGCCTTTCAGTTCACCTACAAAATATGGGGTTTTTTCCTGACAGATGGATAATAAGCACATGGAAAAAGTATCTTTTATAACTGACTGGTTGGACTTGATTGTGTATGTTTTGTATGCATAAAAATGTATACAGGCCGGCAGTGTCAAAGGCTTAAAAGGAAAGATCGTTATAGCTTCTGCTAAATGCAGCTATGCTGCTAAATTGCCTGTGATCCTAGAGAGCAAAATCTTGCAAGAATAATCTGTGGTTTCCCAGTCAGTTGTAAAAGTCAGGCTCCTTTGAGCACAGTCTTCCTTCAATATAGCACTCCCATCTCCATTACGTGACATGCAGTTTTTCAAATGTTAAAGCACTTTTTCAAACAGCTTTGTTGCCACACAAAGGACAATTCTGGAACCTGTGTAAAATATTTACAGGAAAATAAAAGACAAACTAAAAAGAAAATATTCTAGTTATACAGGCCATGTCAAGCAGCACCAGACTCCCAGAAATTAAGATTTATTATAGAAGCAAGCCTTGAGACATTCCAACTGTGTTGTGCTGAGAGTTGTTAGGCTGAACTACTGTGTGGAAGTTACGGTCTGTTACCTGACCACAGCCTGAGCTTTCCTTTCACACCTTTATAAGGTAACTTCATTTGAAACAGGACAAGGAGCCTTCCACCGCTCTGTGGAGGATCATAGATATCAAACCATACCAAATGGAGGATTTTATCATCTGACGGTTGCCTGATGGTTGCCTAATTGTTGCTTTGCAGCAGGAACTGGTGGGGTTTGGTCCATTATATCAGGAGGCAAATGTCCACCACTCCAAAGCTACTTGGCCAGTCTGTCAGTCTTAGGAAAGACACTGAAATTGTTATGAGGACAGAAATTAATTCCTCTTTCATTCTGTAGGTTATCAAGGTTAATGTTAAGCCAATACCATGTAACACCAAGTCCAACTTATGTTGTCAGACTGACTCCCTCAGCTCTGTGGCACCCAGCCATAATTTTTATACTGGCATTTAATAATCAGTTTATGCCTTCTTCTAAGCATGAAGGCAGCTTCTGCTCAGATGTCACCAACATCAGTACAACTGCCAGTTACCAGCTAAGTGCAGGCTTTACCTGTTGTGAGCTCCTGGAGTCCCCGACTTTCCAAGCTTTCAATGTCTCCTAAACTTTTATCCATTTCTCCTACCCTCAGTTGAGGATTGAGATACATACACTTAGCACCAACCATGATTATCTGGTCCTGAAAACTGTTTTTCTCCTGACAGCCTAATTAGTATCATCAAGTTACTATTTATTAAATAGACTATTGTGTTAGAACATCGGTGTCCATTGAAAACAGACATTAAAAAGCGAAGACCCTACGCATATCTATCCGTCTTCCTAACCATTGTACAGGCAAAGTCAGTGTCTCAGGTCATTGGTGACATAATCTGTTCCCTTGATTTACAAATCAGGGTATTAAGAATATAGTTCCATGATGTGCTAGCAGTGGTGGCAAAAACAATCTTTTTTAAAACAATCTTTTGCTGGCTAACTTTTTTTTTTAACTCAGAACATTTTAGTGAGCAGGTTTATGGAGTACCCCAAAATAACAGTTTTACCATTATAATGAAGGGAGGAAAAGCAACACATTGCTGCCACAGGGCAAGAAGGACTGGATAAGGGTAGAAAAGACTGAAACCAGCTTTGTCATGGTAGGAGACACCTGTTTTGAACGAGATTTACAGATCAGGGTTACCGACTTTCCCTCTTGTTCTGAGAGTTGTTATTCAAAACCAGTCAAAGCCAAATGCTATTACAAGTTTATTGGGTGGACTGGAAAGCAGATGGATGCCACTGACAGGAGCGTGATGGATGAACTTGGGAAAAGAAAATGAAAATAACAAAGTCCAAGATATTGCTTGCTTCTTAGAAGATAAATGCTTGTAGTTGTTTATATTCTACAAGATTCACAGGCGCAAATATCCTTAACTATTTACATGAATTTCTGTCTATTTTAAGTTTGCAGGCAAGTTGTGTATTAAAAAGTGACCTAAATATTAGAGTCAGATAAGAATTTTTACAATACCCAGGACTGATCTGCATAGGAAAGAATCCTACTTAGTTAAACAAGAGGCTGCTTCAGTTTTTTTAATCTGTACTTATGAGATTTTCCAAGTCACAAAGTTTTAAACAAAACTAGAATCTGTTATTTCAAAATTCTAACATATCATATAAATGTAAATTACATCGCAATCAGAGGAATGAATTCATCATAAACAGTGTCTTTACAGAAAATGTTGAGGAGGAACACTGCAGATAAAGGAAGAAAATCTCATTACGCCATTGTGAGAGTGTGATTGTAATAGTTCTCGACATCAGCCAACTAGATGGAAAGAGACGGGGATTAAACACAGGATCTCTCATCAGAAGCAAGCTGATACTTAAAACTCTTGCAAGAAGGACTCTCAACATGTCTCCTGAAGATGCTGTTTGAGAAGCTGTGGAAAGGAGCCTGCAATGTCCTAGAGGTGGGAAGCCTGTCCCAGTTTAACAGGAGAACGCAAGATGGTGGAAATTCCTGTTTCGAGGTATCATGTCAGAAGAACAATGGTGATGCTGGAGAAGCCCAGTTTGATGTTTTATTTAATGTCAGAATCACTTTGAGTTTTGTTTTATTTTCAATTTTTTTCTTCTTTACAGACTTGTTGAGTTGCTAGCACTTCTAGGAAAACAAATTGAGTGCTGGAAAGATTTGTATTCAATGAAACATGCTCCGAGATAAAACTCAAGACTATGGAAAGATCTGTGCTCCTACCTGGGTTATTCATAACACCTTCAGCTCTTAAAAAAGACAAGATCTTGCACATCTAACATTTCCCTCAACATGACTGTTTGTGTCCCAAAACAAGAAGATAAGACCCTGTTCTATTCTTCCTGTTTTCTCTTCACCTTGTAGCAATCCACCCGTAAATGCTCTGAGTGGTTCAGGCTATCTGTATGTTAAAGAGTATGCTTTGGAGATATGTCACTGTCCACAGCATTTTCCTTTAATATCTCGAGATTTCCAGACAACAATAATATTCATCAACCTAGCAACTGTTGTGGAATATATAATAGTCATTATATGATGTATAATGGTGTTTAAAATGGAAACCATTGGCCATTGTCTATCCTGCTAGTTTATAACACAAGGCGATTCTGGCTCTTGTTTATTATCTGAGTTTTCCCTCCATCAAGGACCCTCCTGCACATTTTTATTTGGGACAGTAAAAAAAAAAAAGCTATAGAAAGCCACCAAAACAACTGTGCTAATGCATTTGTAAACATCAAGTAGAAACAAAAATTGGCTATTATTACATTGAACACCTGGAATGAAAACATTCCTCAGGCTTCTGCCGAAAATTATTAGCTCCTAAATAATATTGCTGGGATGTATTTGAAGACACCATTTGCAATTCACATCTGATTTACTTTCTAATTAAACAGTGCTTACAAAAGTACTAATAATGAAATGCGTGTAAAATCATCTAGTACGAATACCCAGAGTGATACATGTCTTCACATTTCCTACTTACATCCAGAGCATTTATGAAATCCTGAGCCTCCAGCAGCTTTTCTCATATCGTATTCAGTCGGGGGCAGGGGGGGAGGAGGGAGGAGTGTGAAACAACAACATTGCTTTAAAGGGACCTTGTGAAATTATTTTAGTAAATATGATTCATTCTTTAAAATAGACACAGTTCAAGAGTAAAAGAAACTTTATTAGAAAAGTTTTCCTGGAGAGCCATGCAGTAAAATTCTAACACAGAAAATACCTCTTTAAATGTCATATACACCTGCCAGAAACCCACTCTTCAAGCACTTGTCCAGAACTTACCCTGCTGATACTGCACACAACATGTAGGATAAAAGTACAGCATTCATTTTAGGAACAGAACCTCAGAAAGTTGAAAGACCTGACCTTCCTGGGATTTGGGATTTGAATGTGCTCTGTGGCAGTTATAGCATCCCCAGGGCCTTTGCACATCAGTTGGTAAAAGTTCAATAGAACTTGGTTATTTTTTATACTAATCACAAGTGGTAATTATTATAAAGGTGTCGTGGTTTAACCTGGCAGGCAGCCAAATACCACGCAGCCACTCGCTCACTCCCCCTGCCTCCCCAGCGGGACCGGGGAGAGAATCGGAAGGGTAAGAGTGAGAAAAACTCGTGGGTTGAGATAAAGACAGTTTAATAGAACAGGGGAAAAAAGGGTAAATGATAACGATAAAATATACAAAATGAGTGATGCACAATGCAATTGCTCACCACCCGCGCTGACCGATAACCAAGTAGCGATCGGTACTTCCTGGATCACGCCTACACTTCATATACTGAGCATGACGTCACATGGTATGGAATACCCCATTGGCCAGCTGGGCTGGCTGTCCTGATTATGTTCCCTCCCATCTTGTGTACCTAGCTCAGTCAGTAGGCACGGGAGCTGTCCTTGGACTAGGAGGGCACTTAGCAACAACTGAAAACATCAGTGTGTTATCAACATTCTCCTCATACTAAATCCAAAACACAGCACTAGGAAGAAATTTAACCCTATCCCAGCTGAAACCAGGGCAAAAGGTTTATATATTAGGTTCAAATCTCCTTCCTGATTTGCAGAGCATATATGAAATGAATACTCTGAACTGACAGAACGAGGCAGACACTTAGAAAGTGTTTGGACACATTGAATAAAATCTATCAATTCTCTTTCATAGGATCTATGGACTACTTGTATAGGATTTATGAACTACTTGTATAGCTTTTTTATGCTCACAAAAACATTTACAGAAAGAAAGGATCATGGGTACACACATTTATATCACATTTATGCAACTGGCTTGAAAACGTTTTGTGAGTTTGTGCATAAAAACCAGCCAACATCTGCGACTGACACTCTTGAGTAACCAAGAGACTAAACCATGTTCAAATAAACCACAGAATTTGTTTCAAGGCATAGCAAAGTAGAAAGTCAGTTCAGAGCTGAAATGATATTCGGAAAAATTAGAATTCTAGTTGGATTCAGCTGTGTTCATTTCTTTTTATATTCATAAAGCTTTAGAGGTAATCTGGGTAGCAAAGTCAAAACACTTATTTCAGGTAAGTACCCGGCCTGCTGGGACCCTTCAAGGCACCTTGTTCCTCCAGTCAGGTGAACGGCAGCAAAAGTATTTGACGGCTAGTCAGGTTCAAAATTGACAACTCATTGGAAATCCAGCTTCTTTCATTATGCTCCTTTAAACCATGTTCACTTGTAATATTAGCTGGATATTTCCAAGCACAAATCTATTCCCCAAACCAGGTCAAGGACACTGCTGAGAGAACCTAGGATTTGGCAAATTCTGTTTGACCAGCATTGCAAATTCGAACAAATCAGTCTGTTCATGAATAATCTGTAAATACAGAAGGAGGCTAAATTTGTCAAACAAATTCTTAACTCTACAGTGTTTGCCCAAAGCTACTCCCTGCTCCAAATGCCCTTCGGTCTCAGCTGGTGTTCTTTATGTACTCAGCATAGGAAAAAATCCATACTGGGAATAACTGAGGTGCTATGAATTGGAGAGAAAAGAAGTTTACTCCAAGCTTCTGAGCATGTGCAGATGGATTTGACTCCAGTGAGATGCTGGTGGTTCTGCAGTCTATCACCTTTATTTACACAACAGGAACAGTTTAACTTGAACAAAGGAAAGTCTCTCTGAAACAAAAAGAGGAGCTCAGCCCCTGTGGCTCAGCAAGCCTACGACTGTTTCATCATGTCTGGCCCTCAGACCCAAAGGCTCAGTCGTCTGAGCCAAGCAGTCCCTCTCCATATTCTCGTACGTGCTGGTATGTCCCACATGCGGGTGAGTGTGCAGTGAAAGCCACCCTCGTTTCAAACTGGCTTCTCCACGTCCTGTCTTGTGATGGAAAGCAAGTGTCCATCAGCCTGTTCCCACCCGTCAGGTGAGGCAGAGAAACAGACCATGGGCATCCTCTAAGTTCATCCCCAGAGTGAGGGAAACAAAATATATCACACTCAATATTCTTCTGTCTTTTTTTTTTTTTTTTTTTCATTTTACTTATGCTTGGCAGGGAGTAGGAAAACTAATATTTTTATAATTTACAGCTATGGAGCTCTCCAATACAACAGAAGCTCCAATTTTCAGCTGGAAATGTATCACTCTGACTTTAGCAATGAAAATAGAATCCATCTCTTCTTTCTCTTACTTTGTTACTGTGAATTTAGGTAGGATGTGACTGTCATTTTGGGGTAGCATCCTTGCCTGGATAATGTCTTTAATTCGGGTATTAGACTGATCTAGCTAATTAATCATAGCATACTCTCAAGGTCTCACAAAACCTATCATGGACTTCTCATATGGTACTTAGCATAGCTGTTCAACTGGCAGAAAAAAGTCTTATCTTCTCTCCCCAGAGGCAGATATCTAGCCTCTAAATCTAGCAAAACTTGTAGCAACTATTGAAAAACTACATAGGGTGTCATAAGATCCACAAGCAAACTTTTCCCTAGTTTTGGGTTACTGATTGAGCCTTGTTTTCTATTTCTTCTTCTTTTTCAGTAACAAATGGTGACTGATGAAAGCTTTTCACTGCAAATCAAAGGCATTCATCCTGTTTTCTGTAAAAATTGGGGTAGTGACAAATCCACAAATGCTTTGCCTGAATCTGTTCTTTGGAAGAACTCTGGCTTGGCTCAACGTATGTGTTTGATCACCGTAATATCTTTTACCCGGTGCGTGAAACTAAAAGCAATTATGGGAAGAAGTTTAGCCCAGTGATTGAGCAGGAGACTAGACCCCTGCTTCCTCTGGTTTGGCTCTGCCACTGAGGTTTATATTTTCAAAGGTAGTTTACAATTTTGGAGGGGTTCACTGTCTAAAACATCAAGCAGAAAATAAAATGCACATGGAATTAAAGAGCAAATTTTAAGGCTGCTCTAAAGCTCCTTCAAAGCATTGCCACTGATTTTGGTAATCTTTGGGCCAATCGCTCAGGCCTTTACTTCTGTGCCTATCAGTTGGTGGCAGGAGACAGATGAAATGAATGCTCTGGACAGGCAGCACAGTTAAGTGGAGCTGCAGGTCAGAAAATTTATGTTCTGACCCTGCATCCGCCACTGATGCAAGCCCAGACAAATCATTACATCCCTCTCCATCTCAATGGCAAAATGGGATGGTATTTACCCACCTTTTAAAACATTGCTCTTCGTGCTCCACCAGCGGTAATCATTCTATGACTAGGAGGCTTAATTATTTGAAACAGTTTGAGATGTAACATGCTCTGAAAGTATGAAGTGTTATCATTAATAATAATAATGAAAACGCATAAAGAATAATTTCCAGTAAATTAACACAGAACCACAGAGCAGTTCCAATCTTGTGGGTTTTAAGCATAGCATTTCTTCCCGAGGGCTACAGCAGGATCTTCCCCCCTTCATTCATTTCAGCCAACAGTTAGGTTCAGATTGCCTTTTAAATATTTAATAACTGCTTGGGACATTTTATTTTATGGTAATTCCACATCACGCATCCCTGGGCTTCCAAATTCAGCGCCAGGTTTTAGAACAAACAAAGCCAGTTAATTCCTCTGGGGGTAGATCACACGACCCTCCCTTAGAGTTTCCTGAAGGTCAAGTGAAACATCCAAAGGAGGTTTTTTCGTTTTTCACACCCTTCTTTCCACCCACCATCAAATCAAGCAAAGCTTCTCTTAATCATTATCAGGGAGACAAAAAGTTATAGTGCGGAGCAATGGAGCAGAATTTCACACTCCATTTGCACAATAACTCTGAGGGTTGCTAATGTGCTGTTTGCTTTTTAGCAGGCATCTCTGCAGCCATCACTGAAATGCATTTTGGCGCTGCTCCCAGGGCAACTTAACTATTTATGACAGCTTGTCTTGAAGTGCCTACATGCACATTAGGATGTCCACAGCAATCTGCAAATTGACCCATCCACATGGCATTTGAGATCAGATGGAAAGAGCTTTAATAATGTAATGAAGGTTAGGGTAGATGTCATTTTTAATTTATCTTTTTTACTCATGCTCCGGCAGCAGCTCTGATTTTCCTTCCCATCTTCCGGCCAGGATATGTCAAACTGTGAAATCCTCCCATATTAACAGATGCTAATGACCTGACTCTGACTTGGACTGTCTTTTATTACACATTCAGTCAGACAATAAATGGGAAATATAAACTCCCACCCTGCATAAACCATCTTCCTCCAGAGAGTGAACCTGCTACACCAGACCCAGCTGTTTGCTTATTGTCCGAGATGAGTGATGGATGAGTAATTTAAAAGACAGACATTCTTCCTGACAGCTTTCATTTCCATGCTGCTCCAAGGTTCAGAAGTGGATTTTATTCTTCAACCTTTATTTCAACTTTTTGTTCTCTCTTAGAAGCAAAGCTGCCTAATAAAACGACGTTTTCAGTCACAGGTAGTAGCAGGGAAGAAGAAAACAAACTTCAGCTGAGATCCAACTTCAGCCCCCAGCAAGAGTGAGGAGTTATGTCAGGGCGATTCACCGGGGCGGGAGAGGTCACAGCCCCTAACTCTGCTGTGATTTATTCACAGGGCAGCCGCGAAGCTACTCACCTCATTAGGCCACACTTTCTCTGTTAAAGAATTGATGAGCACCAGGAGCTGTGAGAGAGGCAATTTGTTACAGAAAGTTATAGCAGAGGAAGATACAGAAAAAGAGTGAGTTACCTCCCGTCTTTGCACCTTTGTTTCCCTTCACCTGGTTTGATTATAAATATTTTGTGTTGCTATTGGTTTTGAACATATGCTGTATAGTACACATCGCAATACCTCCCATAACCCATCTCCTCAGGTGACAATTATCTTTCTCTCTCTTTCTCCCCCACAGCGCTAACAACATTCTCACCTCTCTCTTTGCTAACATCTTCCCTTCCATGGATACCTTTTCGCTCCAACTCTCAGCCTGATTAGCATAATTAAATTACGTTTGAGTCGCTGATCCCAGCTTGCACTCAGTTTGAATTTTGTTGCTTCTGTTCTAACAAGCAGAGGGGTTTGAGTATCGCAAACTTGTTCATTTTTCTAACCATCAGTAGATTCTAACAAAAGACAATCTCTCTCTAATTATAGTCGTCTTTATAATCATAAACCACAAACCTACACGTATAGGTCTGTCTGTATATATATATATTTTAAAGGGTCTGTGTAACACCCAGCAAAATGTGACCTCAGCTTCCGTAAGACCTCCAGGTCCAACAGTGACACAAAAATGTTCATAACCTGAGCACTACGGAGCCCGTCAGGAACAAATGGGATTTTATTAGGTCCCTTTGAAAAAATCCACTGTATATAGCAAGGTGTGACCAGTTGCAGAGTTAGGGTGTAGGTCTGTCACAGGGGAGCAGAACAGCAGCGTACTCCGCGAAGGTGTCTGTCTGGAAGAGCTGCCTTAACCTGTTACACTCTTCCTGTCATTGGTACTGCTCTACCATTGCCAACATCACCTGAAACATGAACAGGCTTCATGTGAGACCTACCCGGTTTAGGAAGTGCTGTGGTTAAAATGCTGGCAACAAGTCTGGACTCGTTTTTCTCTTTTCTTGTGACAAGAAGGCTCGCACCGGTAATCACAGGAGCTGGGAAAACTTAAGAAAAGGGGACACAGTGTGATCAAGGGCAAGCACTACTGCAGATCAGCACAGCAGTTTGCTATGCACAATTAAAAGAAAGACAGTCAGAAAGCAGACTTCGTGGTAACAAAAAAGATTACTCAAAGAAATGCATTGGGTTTGCTCTTCAGAGAGAAACAATTTAATTTTATTTGCTGTGGAAAGTTTAATTTACTCCTGATTGCAAGTGCACCGCAAAAGGCTAAGCAATAAACAGCCCTTCATGCCCGAAGAAAGGTGGCAGGAATTCATGGGGGAAGCCCTCCGCGGAAGCAGGCTGAGGCGACAGGAGCAAGGACGGGGCAGGGCCCCTTGCTGCCACCTTCCACTGGGTGGAATCAGCACTGGTCAGCCCTCTGCTGCTTTGTGCAACTAAGGATGCTCTTCCACAACTGCTAAAAAAAGAGTTCCTGTTTTTTGAGCAGTAACATTTCAGTCTCTTCAGCCTTGCCTTAGAACGTTCTAATAGCAACAACCATTACATCTTAATTTGACACAGATTTCTTGCATAAAGTTTCTCTCTGTAAAGTTTCACTGCATTCAATAGCCTAAAAAAAGGCACTTGTGAATTACAGTATTGGTCTGGAGAAGATCGTCCTGGAAAGGTATTTTATTTTCCTTCTTTTTTATTTGGTTTTGCTTGCTTGTTTGTTTAAAGACAGATGAACAAACAACAAGGAACAGGGTTAAGAAAGGGAAATTGTCATTGCCTTAATCTCAGACTTTCTACAAGAGGTAACGTTTCCTGTCATTTAGTATGGTGGATGGAATTTTATCTTCTGAGAGAGACTATACATTACAAAACGTTCCTTCCTTGTGCCTGCAGACATTAGTCAGCCCCAGCTTACTCAAGACAGCAGCAGGGATTCATTCCACAACCGTAATCATTCACAAAATAAAATGTTTGGGGTTTTTTTTCCCCAAGGACCTGATCTAGTGTCAGCAGTCTCAGCAGTAAAGCTCTCATTGCCTAAGGAGTGGTGTCTGAAGCAATGACTACGAAGAATTTGTCCCATTCCTGTCCTTCCTTGACCGACAAACATGAGATCAGTTGTGTCTGAGCAGCATTCCTGAACTCAGCACCAATGTGAGTCGCATTGGTTTGTCAGTTTGCTTTGGTTGCTTTCAGTCCGTTTTAAAGGGAAGTGTTGCCTGACAGACCGGACTTTTTATGCTGTTTTTTACTACCGAGTCCTTGCTGCTCCAGAGGAATCACTCCAGCAGGCTAACTGGGAGCTATCAGCTTACTGCCCAGTCTTTTATATAATGTCCAAAGTCACAGAGCGGATAAAGGTAGAAGTAATAAGGAAGATTGTTTCTCACATCTGCGTAAAGGTTTAGTATCTGCAGCACCCTAGGAAGGAGTTCCAGAGTTTGCATCTACATCACATGAAGAGTCACTTCCATTGGAGAGTTTGGAGCCTGCCAGCTGGTAGGTCCTTTAGACAACCCTTAGATCATCTCTTGGAAGACACAGCGAAGAACTGGCCTGCGTTCACCAGCTCTGTGACACCCGTGGTTTCACAGACCTCTGCCACGTTCTGTCTCAAGTCATACCTTTTCCAGGCTCGAAGAGTCCCGTGACTCACAGTCACTCCTCAGGTTAAAACAATTCCCGACCTTTTCCTGAATCTTTTCCAGTTCTATTACACCCTTTTCGAGATGAGGGGAACAGGGCTGCACACCACGCAACTGCAGCATGGATTTCTACAGTGGCATAATGATGCTCTGTATTTCATTCTCTGTATCTTTCTTAATTGGCCCTAACAACTCGATTGCTTTTTAGACTGTTACTCAGCACTGAGATAAAATTTTCCTGAAACTTTTAATTACGACTGAAACATCTCATTCTTGTGTGACGGAACGACACGAGCTCAAAGCCCATCATTTTGTATAAATCAAAATATAAATAATTCATCATTTATATATATATAAATATATATATATATATATGAATATAAATAATTCATCATTTTACGTAATGAAAGGAACTATATAAATGAGAAACTTTGTCATCTCTCTGAAGCGTACTCGCAACTTCAGCTCCAACATGCTCCAACATGCTCTCACGTTTTGATCTGGTATTTGAAGGTCATTCTCACGGGATGGAAAATATACAAGTGTGTAAATAAATAATAAATGAATACTTTAAAAATTCTTTTTCAAGTTCATATAACATTCATGGAAAATAAGGGCTGGCAGTCCTACTTGTAGTAGGAAGCAGAGCAAGCCTTTCTTACACAGCCTGCCTCAATCAGAGCTGGGTGAATATTTCTAAAAAAGTATTTTAAGTTCCAGTCCTACCTTCTCATCTATGGAAAAAGGACCTGATACCTGTAAAGAATCTTCATGACATCTCTGGGACACCAAGCTAACTCAAACATCTGCTGGTTGGTTGGGCAAACGTTCAACAAGCTCAAAAGAATATTAGCTCTTTTTTTTCATTTCTGTATGCAGATTTTCCTTAGGAAGCTATGGTTATCAGCAAGCTCAAGTTCCTGTTATTGTCAATGTGAAATTAGAAAAATAAACTACTTCTGGAGCCAACTCCACTCCGTCTGCACATGTCATCAAAGTTGGGAGTAGCCAGCTCTAATGCTGATTTTCCATCTTGCAACATTTTGTGAGTCCCCCTATACACATCCACAGCGTTTTGCCTATCTTTCCTCCATCCCTCTGTGCATTTCCCGTAACATATATTATGCATCAGCCTTCCCTCACAGCTAGTTTGGAAGAAAAACACGCTATTTGTGTGTGAACAATTCCCGCGGCCAGCCGAGTTGCCATCTCCATCCACAGCTCCCGAGTGCCCAAGGGAAGCCGAGAGGTTTCCCAGCACTGAGTCCCCTGCAGCCCTTACCCAGCACTGTCTCGCTTGGAGCTCAGGGATTTTTGAGAAGATACGGCTGCTTGCTGCTACATATTGTTTTCAAGTTCCTTGCGAACCTGAAGGCAGCACTGAAGTTCATAACATTCTCTCTGAGGTTTCTTTCAAGTCCAGGTGAAAAAGATTACTTCGTTGTGTGGGTGTGCACTTACTGGGATCTGCAGAATTTCATAATTTAACGTTTTTATAAAAGATAGATATATTTTCTGTTTTTTGAAATTGACAATGTCACAATTTGCATGATGACAAGCATGAAGGCTATATATATCTCTGGAACTGAATATACGAACAGCCGTGAAAAATATGTGTGTATAAATGTTAAATAAACTCTTACAATCCCAATTTTACAGTACAGTTTTGTCAACAAACATTTCATCGTTCCTCAATTCATGCAAAAACCCGCTTGCATTTTATAATCTAAAATCCAAGGGATGATGACCTCTCACTAAAAAAAAAAAGCTACATCAAAAAAACAGCAAAAAAACACCCAAAACCCAAAGTGTAAATGCTCCACTTAATTTAAACTATTAGAAACCGTATTCTTTCAGCTGCTGACAAGCCTCTGCAGACGAACAGTGGGGGAGGTGAGGAGGGATTAAGCACTGAAAGAAACTGAGATGCCAAAAGAAACGTACAGCTTGTGTGGGGATGAGGGACTCTTTTCTCAGCAATGTGTTCATAAATTTTATCCTGAGTGTATACCGTGAGCAGAAAGTCAAGGATTTAATATTGCCGGCAGTAAGCCAGCACCACGTTGGGAAGGTTTTATATTACCTTCCCCACACACCACGCTGCTGGTGCATCTCCAGGTGATCTGCAGAGCCCCTGCCACATCCATTCCGGCTCCCACCCATGGGCACGTCTCAGAGGAGGCTTGTACAACACCTCGCTACTCCAGCCCAAAAGGTCACCAGTGATTCTGCCGTACGCACCATAATTCCGAGTTTCTCCTGAAACTCCCTGCAGCCTCCTTTGCTAAAGCACAGCTCCTTCATGCCAACTCCCAGCAACTTTTTGACTTTTCATCCCTGTCGCTTTTCACAGCAGCTCATCCTGTTCCTCGCTTGTCAAAGGAAGAACTTTGGAAACCACTCACCCAGGCTGACTTTGAATCGGCAGCCAGCTCTATATCCTGTTTAGAGTCACTTGAGCCATTCAGCCTGTAAGAACTATTAATCTCACTCCACCTGGAATTTCCATGAATTCTCTAGCCAAGAAGTTAGTCATTAAAATTATGCATATCATATCTTATAGTACTGAAATGCTAAAGTGATGAAGGCCATATAAGCAATTTGCAGATCTAAAGGGAATGCTAGCTAATATGAGCATGAAAGCTGAATAGTATGATATATTCTGTCAAAGCTGAGCTTGGAAGTTGCCTTGTTACTTTGAGGATGTATTCTGAATGTTTCCTTAACCACAGGAATACCATTTACGTCAAAGTGCCAGATTCAGACACTCAAGGACTGACAAACATCTTACCTTGCAGTTAGTTCCAATGACTTCAAGAGAGGCATAGGTCATGTTTGGGGTTTCTGAACCATGGTGAATTCTACTGTCTGCTCAGTGAAACAGAAGATATTACCTAAAAAGGACAGGAATTTCCAGTGTAAATAATTTGCAGCCAGTGACACGATCCTCCCTGTACTGAGGACTAACTTTGTTTCGTTGGAACTCCAGTAGACATCACCCGTTTAGGCATGGAGAGATGAGAGTAGATGTGCTTCCATCAGCCCTGATTTCTAGGACACCCAGGTCAAGGTGCAGCCTAATTACAGAGGGGATCGTCTTCCTAACGATGGCTGGGCCAGAGCAGCTTGGAGGCACCAAAGCCAGCTCCCTGCCTTAGGGTATGGTTTCCAGGCACAGGGTCATTGTGGTGGTGATGTTTAGCAAAGATGTACAGAATTACAGTATTTGAAGTGAAAGTCCTACTGAGTGATGTTGTTTTGTTATAAGGAATGCTCAAATTTTTTATTTGGGAATTGAAGGAAGCACCTTCTGAGTTTGAGAATCACAATGCAAGAAAATAGAAAAGGAGAAAAACACTCGCCATGAGAATGTAAAGATTTTCAAAAAGAAAAGACAGTAATTTTTTCTCAGTCCACATCCAAGTAAAGGTTTGTTTCAATATTTTAGCTTGGAAATAAGCATATAAATAAATTATAAATCTACACACCTTCTTTATAATGCTTTCATATGAAGTTTTAATAACAAGCCCATTCTTCCTGCCTGCCTTTGCCAGTAAAACCTGTCTTTGGCCAACGCATGTTTTATTATTATGAAAAAAACAATTAGCTGATTAGGTGGGAGTGCTGATCTCAAGTGTCACTGAGAGGGGAATGGGAGACAAACTTCCTCCTTATGAGCAAGCAATCTAGTTTTCACAAAGGCTGAACACCAAAACTTTAGCTGGAGGTAGCAGAATCTACCTTCCACTACACTACACTCGTAGTTTTTGCCACCCGGATTTCCATTTTCCAGTCATCTACTCTTCATTCAGCCTCTTTCAAAATCATTTCTTAGTTCCTTGGAGCACTGGTCCCCGGAACATAAATTCTGTTATTCGTCCTCAGGAGATAGCTCATTCTTTATGAGTCAAACAGTGGAAACAGATTCTACATGAATCAAACAGGTTCCCAAAGCTTCTTATAACTATATGATAATTATCTGGTGTTCGCATTTGTGCACGCATGTATATACCAGTGTGTATAATGTGTCTGTTCCTGTAACCACAGGAGAGCAATGCCCTTTAATGAACAGTATCAGAACAATGCAAGACTTTTGTCACCTTCCTTAGTAGTTGGAGATTCTCCTTTAACTCACCGTTTAAATTGAATCAGTTCTTTCAAAGCTGGGGTTACACCACCAGTGTTTACACAGTGCCTAGGTTGTGTTCACAAACTTAACACAATATGTAGTGATGCGCAAGCTTAAGATTATTTTGTTTGCCACGGCAAAGCCACTACTGGAGGATGCCCTCAGGAACACAAAGGAAAGCAGGAAAGCCTCCTAGAAAAGGAAGCAAAGAAGAACACTGAAAACACCAAAGAAAGCTGAATAGACTCAACTGAATTACCTGAAGTGAAATTTTTGCATGGTACAAGTAGCCCCCCACAAATTGAGCACAGTATCTGTAATCAGCACACTGTAGACCTTGCTGAGGTACAACATCTTCTCTACCACACAGCTGTGTCAGAAGGAAAATGCCACCTACAGATTTCTAACATCCATTCAGCCGTAAATGTTCTTTCTGGGTCTCCTCAGTCAAATACTGACTGCCTGAACCTGGTTATCTTATAAGATCTGATGAACGTATGCTGCAAGACAGTACTGCTTAAGGGAAAATGTCCTTGATACTGTTAAAAATGCTTCCGAGGTTGTGAGTTTTCCCAAAAGAGAAACTGTCTCTACAGTAACGATGGTGAAAAAATCCTGACACATATTAAGGTTTTTATATCGTATCTTATTCCATAGTATCATTCAATCTCTTCAAAATTCCCCACTTGCCTGCTTGCAATCTATTTTGCAGCCAGCTCTGCGAAAGCACTGTCACTTCCTCTTCTGCTCTCTCCTTAAGGCTGCTAGTAACCCTGCTGTGAAGGAGGTGTGTGAAGATTAACCTAGGTGTACTTCTTTCCGTGATACAATTGTCAGCAGGCACTACCTTAAGACACAAGATTTCTCATTCATGTAGAGCAAACACAGTGAGATCAAAGATCCATGCTCATTTCTGCTCACACACCATGCTAATTCAATCAACTCTCTTTTGTTAACTAACTGTTATTCCGGCAAAAAAAAGCAATACTGAATTTGATAAAGTGGTGTGGTATATGTCAAGTGTAGGCTGGGAACAAAGCTTTTGTAAGCTCCATCCTGAGACTTGCAGAGTGCTGTGCCATACCACCCAAAAAAGCAGCACCAATGAATCATACCAGTTCAGAAGGATCCTCACAAAACGATGTAATTCTTCATCCGAGTGACATTATAGATTATCTTTAAGAAGACACTTAGCAGGATAAATTACTTGTTATCTGCAAACCAGACTTCTCACACTCTTGGGTCCCAAATAAACACTCTTAGATTTTTGGTTATTTCAAGATCAATATACATAGCCTCGTAATAGCAGAAAATTAGTTCATCAATAGGAATTGAGCAGTGCATAATCCCAAAACTGCAGTTATGCAGATTAAAAGCAGCTACTTTGTGTGTGGGTGCGTGGGTGGGTGCGTGGGTGGGTGTGTATTGGTTTAGGAAGACTCCCTCCTTGATGTGCCCAATCATGAAATTCAAAATTTTCCATTCCAGTGCAGACCAAATCCAAGATTACTAAATCTGGCAGAACTGAGGAAATCAAAGTCTGAGATGACACAGCCAGAGGCTTTGAAACTACATCTTATTTTCTGGATCTCTGCGGCACAGAAAAATCAAACATATAACAACGGAATTTTCTTGGGACCTTTGGCCATTCTTTTAGTGTCTGGGTTCCACTCCCTTGGAAAGGATCACCCCTTTGCACAAAGTGTAAGCGTTGCTATGTGGAGCAGAGGGAGAGGAAAAGGAAAGAAGGAGAGAACCAGTATGAAGAAGAGGAACCCGGTTTCCCAGAGGAGGCTGCAGACATTACCTGTGAACCCCTCTGTGCGCCGCTGGCTTGGATAATTATTTATCTCCAGTGTGACTGCTTTAGAGCCTTACATGGACATGGCATGTGAATGACAGACAGAGAGAGCAGCCGTCCCTAGAAAGGAACATTATGCAGGCTTTTCCTTTTCATGAGCAATTCATTACATAAATCTTTCAATTAGCTATCATCTTTAAATTTTTGTGCCCTGTTTTAAACAGAATGAATGATCCTTCTAACTGTATGTGAAAAATTAGAATCCCCTTATTAAATGCAGGATAATCTGAACATCTGTAAAAATTGTGGATGATTACCATGTCTTCCATAAACCATAAAACAACCAGAAGAACAATTATTCAACTTAGTGGTTCAAAAACAATGAAAAGCAGGGTTTAGATCTGAGTTCGTATTTGTAGTTTGTCTCAGTAATTTTATTCACTTAAGCCTATCACAATGGGTCAAGAAACCTCCTGGAAGAAAGGGTTTGCAAAATGTCTGGGACTTGTTCCTTCTGCTTGGACACTCTGCACTGGAGGCCCAGGAACAGATGCAGAATTTGACCAGAGAAGAAGGAAGCAGGAAAGTTTTTAGAACATTTTCAACATTCATAATATATCAGGATGGAGTCCTGGTTGAGATTGAGTTGTAAATGAAAGTTCAAGATAGTTTAACTTTGAGCATTAGCAAGCTGAAAAAGAAAGTTCAGGAATTCACAGGAGTCTTGTTTCAAGGGTTCAAGGCAGGCATCTTATTATGGCCAAATCAGTGTATTTCCAGATGAGATCTCTGAAGTAAAGAATCTAAGGACTTTCTGAAAAATGTACCTCTTGTGACCTCAATTTCCAGTTCCCTCTAAATACAGGACTATAATATAGGAAATGCTTAAATTCAGGAGCACAATTAATTATCTGCCATTTTCTACCCTATTATTTACTACTATGTACATGAAATGTGCTGGAAACATTTTTTCAGCAAAAACCAGTTTCACTAAATAAAGGCCCACACAGGGGTCATCCTCCACACATGGAAACCACTTCAGTGCCAGCTTTGCAAAACCCAGAGGTTGGTAATGTCTTCATTCTGACCAGCGGATAGAGACTCAGAGGAATTTGGTTTCCTGAAGTTGTTCCATTGCGCTTTAGAGAATTGAACGCCCACCGGCTGCTCAAACGGCTCACATCTGAGGTGAACGTCCTAGCCACCCATGCCGTACCCTTGACCCTTGTCTAGTCAAATCTTTTCTAGAGTGTAGAATACCTCCAAAAGAAGGGATATTTTTTTTTTTACCTCATTTGAGGACACTCACCTAGGAAATAATATTCCCCTGTTCCCGCACTCTGTGTTGATCCAATTGGATCAACAAGCAAGTGAATTGGTTTTCTTTTCTCACTGCTGCTGGCCTGTCTTTTTTTCCCCCCCGGTTCAGCAAGCAAACCAAGAAGTCAATTATTTGCGCAGCCCCATGTGAAGTTTTTCACACCAGGAATAGTGCTCCCATTTCACTGTCTTACTTGTCCTCACAGTTCTTCCTTTTGGGAACCAGATTATGGCCTCATAAACCTGTAGGATGCTACTGAAATGGCTTAAATACAGTGACTATTAAAACAAGTCTAATTGAATTGCCTCTTCTAAGGGATTTTTCCATTCAGAAAGGTAAAAGGTGCAGTCTCCTCCTTACAACGGTGTCTGCCAGTGTATACACAACGTGCTTTTAGCCAAATTCTGTAAAAGTTATTGTTCATCTTGCAATTCATGTTTATGGGCATGCGAAAAAGGTTTTTATGAAGTACTGAACAGTATCGGTATCTGTAGATCTCACTCTCCAAAACTAGTCTCTATTCACCAAATATTATTGATCCTACTGCAACGGGCAGCCACCAGCTGGAGCAACCCCTGTCAGACCAGAACATTGTCACTCCAGCTCTTCCCGGAACTGGTTTGCGTGAGCCCTCGGTGACAACAGGACCAACTGATTTGTGAGGGCACCTGATGGGTCCAGCCTTGGTCACCTATCCCAGATGCCACCTTCCCAGGGGCCTGCAGCGCACTGATCTCAGCCCAGCCAGCAGTGCCCACCAGCCTGAACCAATTTGTAGCTCCTCTGGGTGGTTCCGAGTACCTCTGACCTCTCCACTGCTCTTGAGACCCCTCTCTGCAGGAGCAGAAGCCCATGGAGGACCCCAGAAGCCATTAATCCTTGCCATTTAGGGGTAGAGGAGATGGATTGACAGGGTTATGTTCTGTCCTTTCTTGCATATGTTAATCAAGCTCTGAGCAAGTACTGAGAGTAACTGCATTAAACCACCGAGAACCAGAAAATACTGAACAATAATGAATTCCTAAAAATAACATTTCTTTTTGCTTTGAGGAGAGAGACCTGCAAAAAGGCAAAAACTGAAGCTAACCTGCAGAATCCTGTGGTCTCCCCAAAAGCTAAGCAAAATGCAGACGTCTGAAAAACAGGAAGGGAAAAGTTAAATGCCTCTGCCACCTTGACTCAACCTTCTTCTTCTCATTCAGCAATTCATGCATACTTGCAGGCTTGCACTCTGGCCTTGAACTTACAGAATAGCAATCATCTCCACCAGCCCTACACTCAATACCGGAAAAGAAATCACACCTGCCAAATGCTACAGCCCTTTCACCTCTTTTTACAACCTTTCACATACATGTATATGATGCCAGCGAACGTGACCCTCTCTCTTGCTCACCATTAAAAGCCAGGGTAGCTGCTGACAGTCCTTGCAGCAAGGAGGTCTCTACGTCGCGGTATTGATATAGAACTGAAATCAAAGTGCATGCATTTTTTTCCTTTGATCACAGAAAAGGCTATCAGCGGGAGCTCACGCCCCCTCCTAGCAGAGGTCCAGAATTCCCCATAACAAAGCAGAGCCTGCCCCGGAGGCTCCAGCTGTTCGCTGCGGCAAGGAGTACGTCTACACCGGTACAATGAACAGAGGTAATTCCTGTGGGCCGTTACTGCCTGCTCCGAGGAAGCAAGCTAAAGCTGTCTGGACGTATACATTACAGCTGTATTTCTGGCATTCAATGGATTGAGAGAAAACGCTTAACCCTTTGTTTCCCAATTTTCAGAAGCATTACCACATTCAGTGTCCTGAACGGTCTCAGGATGCCATTGGGTCTCCTTAGCACTGCGTAAACAAGCAGTTTAGTCACCGAGGCCCTCAGCAAGAGAACTCTCCTGCTGCTTTGAGCCCACAAAGCTTGCTTATTTGCCTCACCACTTTTCCCTCTGCATGTCTCAGGTACAGATGCAGCCAAGTGGCTGTGACCGCAACTCACTATATGGGATTGTTTCCCACACCAGCGGGTGCTAATACGCAGATGGGAATTAAAGCCCTCATGTCCTGGTTTCGGCTGGGATAGGGTTAAATTTCTTCCCAGTGCTGTGTTTTGGATTTAGTATGAGGAGAATGTTGATAACACACTGATGTTTTCAGTTGTTGCTAAGAACCCTGCTAGTCAAGGACAGCTCCCATGCTCTACCAAGCGCATGAGAGGCTGGGAGGGAGCATAGCCGGGACAGCTGGCCCAACTGGCCAATGGGGTATTCCATACCATGTGATGTCATGCTCAGTATATGAATGGTAGGCGTGTTCCAGGAAGTAGCGATCGCTACTTGGTTATTGGTCAGCGCGGGTGGTGAGCAATTGCATTGTGCATCACTCATTTTGTATATTCTGTCATTATCATCATCATCATCATCGTCGTCGTCGTCATCATCATTATGATGATGATGATTATTATTATTATTATTATTAATATTATTTTCCCTCTTCTGTTCTGTTAAACTGTCTTTATCTCAACCCACGAGTTTTCCTCACTCTTACCCTTCCAATTCGCTCCCCATCCCACTGTGGGGGGAGGAGTGAGCGAGCAGCTGCGTGGGGTTTGGCTGCCTGCTGGGTTAAACCATGACACCTCATAACCTCACTACTCATTCCCCATTAATCTGTGCCGGTATTTGTGCTCATGTCTTCATTATTAGAGGTGATTTATGCAACTTTTTAAATTTAAAGGCTTATCATAGAAAGACTGACCAAACCAAATGCATGGTTCTGCACTTTCTCTAAATGCATGTTCTGCAGATATTGGCTTTAATTTATAGCAGAATTCTCTTCATTCTTGCTCAAAAACACTTACATTGTGCACATCATGGGCCTCTAACTGTCTGATCATATTACTGCTGCTTCTTTTGTCCTTCACTCTTCTACCATTTGTTATTTATTCATTGCATCTTGCCAGATATTAACAGGCAAACTTTTCAGAACAAAGACTGTGTCTTCTTGGGTGCCTCTATGTAGCCTACTGCAATCAGAGCCTTCAGGTACTGCTGCCGTGTGGCCAGTAATCCGGAGTGTTTTCAGTTAGCGAGATCCGACCTCCGGCATTCCTGGCTCCTGGCTGTGCGCCCTGGGGAGCGCAGCATGCAGGCGTCCAATTCAGTTCTGGGCTCAGTTGCAACTGAAGTGGCTTTGGTCCACATCAGAACGGTTCAAGACTTAGTTCCATAACCATAAAACAGTCAAGCAGTGTTCACAAGAAAATAATATTTTAAAAAGGAAGAGCTCATGTGACAAGTTTGTATCAGGCAAGTCCCTGGTAAGGGGTGCCTGTCTTTAATCACACTGATATTCTGAACCAACAGTCAGAGATGTTTGATTTTCTTGGGTCCTGTCTGGGTTCAGCAAAGACTTCAGGCTAACAGTTCAAGCTCATTCCTGTTTCAGAAAAAATAACAGTATCGACCATGTCAATCTTGGATCCAATGTGACTGCTTTTGGTGCTCTATCTACCGCCCTACAGAGTCACCAAACCTCTTTTGGAGAATACAGAAGAGTAGAACAAACGTAAGAGAAAGATTTTTGTGTAAAACCTTTTCTATTTCACAAAGCTTTGTTTTGGTTTGGTTTTAGTCTCAAAAGCAGATGCACGTAGATATGGCAATGACTATTCTGACCAGTTAACTCACGCAGTCTGCCTCTGTCGCTGCACGCGCTTACAACTCCACACCATGGAAGTCGCCTCTTTTCCTCAGGGAACTGGGGACACACATTGTTTAGAGAGCAACAGAGGGGAAGCTCCTACCCACAGCGCACTGAAGTATAACGAACGAAATCTCATTAGCCACATCTGTCTTCAGGACAGCTTCCAATAGTAGGGGGAGGTTTCACACAATATCAGCCTTCTTCATCTGGGTGTTGGAGTAAAATCAGCAGGACCATCTCTCCCCCAAGCAAATTCAGATGTCTTAGACAAAACAATTTCTTGTACATGTCCCCCTCTATCCCTGCCTGGCACCCCTACCCTGCAGACAAGGACAGAATTAATTTTCCATTCTCCATTCACAGCAAATAAAGAATACAATGTTCGCTCTGCATCATTTTCATCTTTCATCTTAATTATCACTGCGAAGACTACAGAAATCATTATCTTTATGATGATGAACGTCCAATTAGCATTTCCCATATAAATTTCAGATCGTGAAGGAGGCTGTAATGGATAATGCAAATTCCTAATAGTCTTTTTTTTTCCTAGCTGAAAAATTGAGGTGCTTAACAAAATGAAATTTAATCTGAGGCATTTTGAAACAAGTCAAGAACTTTAATTACTTGATAGGGAGGGGGGAAAGAAAAGACCGAAATTAAATCTTAAAAACGGGCATATTTTAAAAGACCTTGCTTTTCCAGCCCATTGCTCAAGCTTTCTCCTCCAGATAGCTAAACACTTGTCTGGTTGTGCTCAATAAGTTTTAAACTATTGTGAAAGCTGGTAGAAGCAATTTCTTTCATTAGTTATACTATTTAGTAAATCGAAAAATTATTCCAAGTAAACATTCTGTTGTCTCAGTATAGCATTTTAATTGATTCCCATCCACAGTACTTACACGTAGAGTCAAATTGCCAATAATTACATCATTGCCATTGGAAGGCAGTAAGAGACACAACGCATCCCTGGTGCTGGTCGAGGTGCAGAGGTGTGTGTAGAGATTGGATTCATTCCCCCCGGATGGTTTTGGTTTGGGGGAAAATTAATTCAGCTGGCAATTTTAGAAGCATCTCAAGTATTATTTGCACATAGAAGCTGCAATTACAAATGAGTCATGGGGTCCATATAGTCTAGTTTGTCATCTCTGATTATAAATGGTAACTATTTCTCTGAGCCAGGGAAAAAACAGACCTTTGCCCATGTCCTTCTACCTAAGCCTGCAGATTATTGTAGTAACACAAAGCAAAACTATACCTGGTCCAAAAATAAAGTAGGGACCAGCTGTCTAATCCCTTTTGCCTTTTCCTCCCCTCTTTCCCTCTTTTTTCCCGGAAAAATTGTACCCGTTCTTCTAGCCCGTGTGACCTGCAAGTAGCTCATCACACTTTCCGGGGGACTCACCCTACGGCATGAGTGGGGACACACGGACACACACACACACACATACATACTCTCTCTCCCCCTTCCTCTTCTCCCCCCACTTTCCCATCCTTCACAAATAGGTTCCAGGATACATTTTTCCGGTTCAATATCTTGTTGACGAGAGATGCAAGTAGAGGTGCTGCACTGGGTCTGGGAATTGCAGTGAAAGAATTCGGCAGCCTTGGGATGGTCTCCTTTAGAAAATGCCACCGTTTCAGTAAAACGTGCCCCTAGGCAGTAATGCCTTACAGCATAAACTTTCCATTTCATAGCAAAATACTCTGTTAATTACCAAGCAAATCGTTTCTCTAGGAAGGCATTCTCTCCTGAGAAGAAGCTGTGGGGTTACATGTAATGTGACTTTCTATAGGCTCTTCAACCTTTAACCTACTCAGGACATGAAGGAGACCTCCACCTTTGACATTGCGTTCATGGACATGAAGCAATTGCAGAAATTTTTACTTGGCTTTGAGACTGGTACAGGCTGGTTGTCCCACACCTTCTTGTTGCCTGTAACATTTTTTTCTGTAGGTTTCTCATTTATGATTCTTTTTAGGCTTTCTAAGGTCCATTAAGTGAAGGATTTCTAGGTGACGTTTGAGTGTTGTTTTGTTGCTGTGTATAGTATGATATAGATCTAAGTTTAATTTTAGCATATGTGGTAGATGCATGACATTGAATTACAAGAACCTAATAAGCCCTGGTTACTGTAACTTCAGATTGTGTGTTTATTATTCATATAAACGTCTAACCCATTCCTGAATTCTGCTTTAAGCTTCATCCCCATCATGTCTAATGGTAACGACAATTATTATTCATCTTAAAAAGCATTTCTTCCCATCTGTTTGTACAATAATGTTCACCAGTTTGAATTTGTTTTTCTTCACGAGAAAAAAGCAGGGAGGATTATCTCACTGACTATCATCTGCTTTCATTATTTTACAGGATTCTTTTCATGTTGAATAAGCCCCATGTCTCCTTAGCGAGGAGATTTTTGTGTTTCTAACATTTTGGATGCCCTTTTCCCCACCCTTTTTATATGCATTTGGATGTTGAGGAGCAGAGTCCATCTTTTAGGTGATTATCAATCACCTCACGCTAGGGTCATGTCTCCAATACGCCATAATTACACGGCCCAACTGCATCTTTCCTTCAGCTTATGTATTCCTCACAGGAAGATCTGTGTTTTGGATGCCAGGGTCAGGTCTACAAAAGCACTTAGACCAGAATCATACATATGATAAACTTAACTGAGGTCTACAGAAACTAACTGACTGATTCCACACCTTTACAAATTAGCCATAGGGAATGCAAGTAAAAATAGTGAAGTTCTGTATATCATTTTCATTTCTTTTTAGACTGCTTTCTAAGGACACTGTGCAACTTTGCTCTATGCTTTTTTGCCCACTATTCTATTTCAATAGAGAAGTAGAATTATGAAAGATTTAGATTTTGCTAAGTTTCATGAAAATAATTAGTGAGGTAGCTTAAAGAAACCCTATTAATGCCATTTGAGAGGAGAAAACTGTAGTCCTCATTGAACACCAGGGAATCCACATAGGAAAGATGTTATAAATCCCTTAAACACAGGGAAAGAACCACAGAAGAAAAACCTTGGCTGAGTAGTGAATTCCCTGGTGTCTACTTAAGAGTCATTCCAGTTGAAACTTTGTTCACATTTTTCACATTTCACATTTTTTCACGTTCATTACATTGTCACTTCAGTCCATGCCTATACAGATTCTCCAGTGTTAAATATAGGTTATAATCTTACTTTGTCTTCAGTCACTGAAATAAATCAGTTTTCTGAATAAGGCCTCTGTCTCTATGGTATGGTTTTATTAACATAGGCCAGAACATGCATAGATGGGTATAACAGAAAAGACTTGTTGAGATCTAGGAACAAGAAAGAATATATAACATCAATTTAGGGTCTGCTTACCAAATAGTGAAGGAAGAGGGCTTTATAGCTCTATAATTCTAAACGATGCTCTCTTAAAAGCCCATCAGAATATATGAGAAGTTGGGACAGTTTTACTGCCCTAAATAACCATACAGTCAAAGTTTCTGATGGAAAGTGCAGAAGCAAATTGATGGATGGGCATCTGCAGCAGAGTAGCTGATTTTTCAGGCTAAACTCATTAAGAAACCTTAATAGTGATTGGCAAGTTCCTTCAAACAGAAAGGCAAACAGGTGAACGGGAGTCTGCTTAAGAAGCTGTCATGTCATTGATTAAGAGTGAAAGCCATGTCTAATATATTTTCTAGTAAATCTGCTTCTTGAGTAAACAAATTTAGCTCCTTCACACATTAAAAATAAATGTGCTCCATGAAGCCAGGTGTTACCTGGAACATACCACAATCCCAGCTGAAGCAGCCCTGGGCACCACCTGTGTGTCAGACAGTTTCAAAGTGCTTTGAGTCTACAAAAAAAAAATGTCTGGACTGCGCAGCCTAATGCTTAGAGCCGAGAGAAAGAGCTAAGAATCCTTGGGTTTGTTTACACCTCTGTCCCCACTCTCCTTGCTTGGCATTTTGCTGTTCAGTCTTGTCCCACTGTGAAAAACAACCTTACTGATAAAGACATGCCTGTATTTTGATGGGAAGTTACACGATTTAACCAGTCAGAGCCTGTTTCTGTGCAACTGAAGCTAACAGAAATTTATTATTGACTTTCATGGATGCAGGAACAGAACTTTAAGGATTTTCAAGTCCTTTCATCCAAAATACGTAAGTATACCTCAGCATAAAGCATACCACAGTGCTTTCACCAAGCACGTGGGTTCAGCGCCGTACTCATCATTCAGATGCTTGAAGAAATCTTTTCAATGGCCTTATAAGCCATTTGTTCTCATAAGCCATATTTTAATCCTGGAAAATTGTTGGCCTACTGACAAATATTTTGCTGCTTTTTTCCCATCAGATTAATATTCTCAAAAATAATAAAATGCCTTTGTCTCAGTAACACTTTGCACCTTCCCTGGGCAACTCTGTGCCATTCACACATTCATATTTGCAGAAGAGGCAAATAAAATTTCATAGTGGAGACAGGGAAGATAGTATAAACCTGGAAAACTAATGACAGGGAAAATGTGAGAAGTCTAGTTCTTAACAACTGTGGGACAATTTTGAAATAAGATGCCTCTGAAGAAATTCTCTTCCTAATCCCATCAGCTAGTGGTTAACTCATGTGCTGGAGTGTGAGGATTGTAGATAGCTTTTAATTTTTTTATTCAATTGAATGCACCTGTGGATGTTCTCATTATCCGTATTTTAATTGTGGTAAATTGTTGGCTCACTGACAAACATTTTGCTGCTTTATTCCCGTCAGATGATAGAGTTCAATAACTTAGATTTATTTAACAGTTTTCTCTCTTATGGAATGCCAATAGAATTTACACATTTTGGAAACTACGTATTTACAGGAATGAAACATGGTGACTGTTTAATAACCTGTAACAGAAAATTGTGTCTACTGTGTCGGTGTAGGAGGGCATGCACATTAGCAGATGGTAATTAGATCATCTTCCAGTAATTTGATAATTAAGATACAGTGTTTGATGAAAGGGACTTACACTACAGTTTGGAGAAAGAATTTCTGTCCTGTGAAAAGCACCATGAGCTCTTTAATGAATGCAAGCAGTCTGGTCTTTCATTTTATATTTCATCTGAAAGCTCATACCTCACACAGACCCCTCACTCTTCGCTTCCCCACATAAATCACACGTTTCTGAGGCACAGGATCAGCCCAGTTTTCTGAAATTCTTGCCAGATGTCATTTTACTTTGTCACTCAAGAACATAAACAATCTGGCGTAAGCCAGGCAGACTTTCTGTCTAGAAAAAATCACGTATTGCAGAAATATCCCCGTTTCACAAAATTATATCAATGAAAACCTATTCCATTTAAGGTGAAAAAAATGCTCATTTTCTAAAGCAGCTTCTAATAATACTATCTGTAAAAAAAAATCTGTTGCCTGTAACTTAGCCATCATGAGGCAGGTGGTGGAATCTCGAGCAGAATATTTTTCCTTCGAGGAAATCCCATTTTCTAAACCTGCAATTTTCTACAAGAAATATCAGACAAACCTTCAGGCATAAAATCTAAGTAAAACATTTTGTGCATGTCAGCCTGATTCTTAATATTGTATCCTCTTGTTCACGTTGTTTAAAAAAGGATGATTTAGGAAGGATTCTACTTTAACAGTCCAGAGCTAGGAATGTATGTGACCACATTTCGGGAAATGTTTTGAGCAGAGTTCTCTAGTTCTCCCTAATAAACTAGAGCAGGATGCTGAAGAAGGAACATAATTTCAGTCATACGAGAGAAATGGAAAGGTACAGCGGCATTCTAAATTCTCGTTGCAGCTCAAGTTAACCATTCATTAACAACTGTAATTTGTTCTCATAATAACTCAATGGCCAGTTGCTACAGATTACGTGGCAGCCTCGGTATTATATTCCCCTCTGGAAGGGGAAGCTCAAAATGTCACGCAATAGTAAATAGATTGTATTTCCTATCACAGCCGTTGAAATCAGTCAAGTCAAGTGGCTGGAACCTGATATTTCAATATTAAACGAACACTAATAAGACTACAGACAAGTCATCAGCATGATTAACAGGCTGACAGCCTTTACTTGGGAATGAAATATCATGCTGGCGACACTCACAGCCAGTGATCCATTGCTTCTGGCTTTGGATTGGCAGCTTTGGCAGCTCTTTCAGTGAATTCAGGAGTGAGTTTGATCCTTTGCCCATTAGACCTTTTGCCCATTAGACCTGTCTTAGCCCATGTGAAAAACTTCTCGTAACAGACTCAGCAGCACTGGTAAGTTGGTCAACTGTTAAGTGTTTGGTGGATTATGTTTGGTTTAAGACTTGTCCAGAGCTGTAAAATCACTTCCTAGAAAAAATGATAATTACAATAATAATATCCACCTTTATATAGTTTTAATCTGTAGAAATCAGGGTACCTCACAGCAAAAAAATAAGAGTTTGATAGCTGTTATTTTGGTTTTGTAATAACCATCCAATGCACCTGCTGAGACAGACTTTTTTCTTAAAGGCAACAAAACTGAATTCAAGATGCAAATATTTATTCCATAAATAATATAAATAAATAATACCACTGCTGTGGTATAGGGAGAGACCAGAAAATATGAAACACAGGAAACTTAAAACCCAGTCGACCAAGCAGAATTTTCACTCAGAATATGATTGTTGAGTGAGGTTGGTTAAGCATTACCTAGTTTTATTCTTTTTCTATATCCAATCTGTTTTGCTCAGTTGATTTTTTTCTGAAGAGAAGAACCAGCAACATGAAATTGCAGCAAGAAAGAATGGTTTTGTGGTTTTGCCAAATCCAGGAATTTCAAGATGGCTCACAAGGAAGTTTAATTTCACTACAAGGTCAAAGTAGTAAAAATTCTGGAAGACAAATTGCTCATTTTCTTACACCTTACAGCTCTAACTGTGGGAAAACCCTTATTTTGCTGTTTCCTGGCTTTCAAATCTCTTCAAAAAGCACCAAAACTTCATCGAACTTCATCTAGACTTAGAAGTATACCCAAATTGAATCTTCTTCCTCTCTTTCTTCCGTCTTCTTTTCTATCTTCACTAACCACCATGGAAAATATTCAATTCAACCGTAATCCTAATCGATAAACAAATAATGAACTTTTAGATATATATGTTCTTCACAAAGCTCTGATTGTAAATGGAAACTGGAATTTCTGCCCTAGCAAACCTTATGTTACCACTGGGTAAATAGTTATCACATGCTTTAAAATCTGATATAGGTCATAAAGGCTTGGCCGTTCACATTAATATGAGCACTTCCCAAGGATTCTGAGAAAATCTTGAAAACATGCCATCCTGGATGGTATCCAGAAGAAAGTTTATTGTGACCTGTAAAGAAAAATTCGCACTGCATATGATTAGCACAGAGTTCTCAAAATCGTTTTCCTTACATGACCAATGATAAAGACAAGTTTCTCTTTGTCTCGTTATTGTGAGATTCAGCGCTGGTAAATCACAGAGCTTCAGTGTTTTATTGCCATGGAAACCTACAACTAATACTGTACAACTTACCTTTCTTAACATATTACACTGTTTGCAATGTCCTTGTTCAGTTCAGGAAGTTTAAGAAAAGTGGTAAGAGAAATATCTCCAGATCAGTCCCTGTATGAAAATACGTTCAGACCCACTTTTTAAATGGGTCAGATTCTGGTTTTCTGGACATCCACCCAAAATGCAGTTTGTGTTTCTGAGCCATATGCATCACTAAAGCTTTAATTTAACCCTGCCCTTTTATCTGCACATCTTTCAGGATGCTTCAAGAGGGGAATAAGTTATTGCACATGGATTCTGTCTAATCTGTTATCATTTGCTACATCCAAATCTATTCCTGGCTTATTTGTCATCACCTTTAGTTACTGTCCACAGCCATAATGTTTTGCAGCCCTAGAGAGATCAGCTGGAACATAAATGTGGTGCTGCTACACCCTCATTTCTATTAGATAACATGCACATGGTTGTGATATACCAATAAGCAGCCTGCTGTGTCCACAAATTTGCCATGCTTCAGTCTGCTAAAACTGTATTGAGCACAGTACGGAAACTCAATTAATACTGGGAATTACATTGCCTAATGTCACCCAAGTTGCATCCAATTATTTTTCTTAATACCTTTTTTTCAATCCCCAGCTAACCTAAGAGAGTGGGGCCAGCGCCCTTCCCCTTCCAACAGCCCTTCGGTGGGAAGGCAGGGATCTGCTGGAGGCTCAGCGTGGAGGCCACTGGCATGGCGACAGCTGTAACCTGTTGCAGCATACAGACACAGCCTTTATCATAACAGGGCAGCCCTACCATCCCTCTCTCCATTCATTGCACCTCTCCCTTGTCTCTCTCCATTGCCTCCCTTATATCTTCCTTCCAGCAACGATCACGTGTCTGCTCACAATTCCCTTCACCTGTTTCTGTTCTTGAATCAGCTGGTGCTCATTAGGCCACCTCTTAATTCTTCTCCACATGTCCCCCTTTTTTGTTTCTGATTTTGTAGCATTGCCAAAGTCCTATCCGAAACTCCCGATTCCAGAATTCTTCTCCACATCACCCCCTTTTTTGTTCTCAATTGCCAAATTGTCCATTACATTCACTAAAACAAGTTCATATTCAAATGAAACCTGTAACCCATATTCTTTTATTGATTTGCATACCTCCTTACACAAACTTCACATTTCTAATTCTTTTTCCTATTAACATTTCTAATTCTTTTTCCTATTCTCCATCACACAGTTCACTTTCCTCTAGAACATCACTGATATGTGTGTGGGTACGAATCCCCGCAGCAGATCATCTTGGGGTGGGAGGGCAGGAACAAATGGTGCTTTAGCCTCTATTGCTGCAAAACTTCATCCGCCATTGGCGCAAGTTCAAATGAACCTTTCTTATCTTTTGATTTTCCCTCCAGAATTGCTGCCATTACATTCACTAGAACAAGTTCATCTTTAGCTTCTGTCTCTGTAAAGCTTCATCTGCTGTTGGCGCAAGTTCAAATGAATCTTTCTTATCTTTTGATTTTCCCTCCAGAATTGCTGAATCAGTCACGTTTTGCAACACCTGCTCTGCAGGATGCAACTTCTGCAGAGCTGCATACACACAATATTCCTTCTAGAACTTCTAATTGCAAAGTTTTCCTCTTCTGCAGTTCTTCTACTGAGAGGCCGACTGCCCCATGACCAATGTATAAAGTTCATATAACTTCCCCGCGGCTGCTCACCTCTGTATCCGTTTCCTTTCAACGGCTTTTTTTCTTTTAGCCCGTTTCCTTTCAACGGCTTTTTTTCTTTTAGCCCGTTTCCTTTCAACGGCTTTTTTTCTTTTAGCCCGTTTCCTTTCAACGGCTTTTTTTCTTTTATCCCGTTTCCTTTCAACGGCTTTTTTTCTGTTTCCTTTCAACAGTTTCTATCCCGTTTCCTTTCAACGGCTTTTTTTCCTGTTTCTTTTCAACAGCTTTTGCAGTTCAGCGGGGCTCGCCACCGGATATTTCTATTTCCTTTCTCCGAGACCTTCTTTCTCCAGGTTTTCTTCTTTCAGTCCCTGTTCGGGCGCCAATTGTTGCGGCATACAGACACAGCCTTTATCATAACAGGGCAGCCCTACCATCCCTCTCTCCATTCATTGCACCTCTCCCTTGTCTCTCTCCATTGCCTCTCTTATATCTTCCTTCCAGCAACGATCACATGTCTGCTCACAATTCCCTTCACCTGTTTCTGCTCTTGAATCAGCTGGTGCTCATTAGGCCACCTCTTAATTCTTCTCCACAGTAACCCTTTCGTGTTTTCCCACAGCAGCTCTGTTACTGTGATGGAAACCAATCAATATTGAAATTTGGCTGTTCTATAGATTTTGCTTCATAGCAGCCCCATTCAAATTACTCCTCTTTATGTCTTTAATTGTTTTTTTTTTGTTGTTGGGGTTTTTTTATTAATTTTTCCTAGGCTCTGATCTCACAAACAGAAAATGCCATCATGCTAAGAAAAAGCACCTAGGCAGCATCTGCCCTTCACTTCGTAACTATGGAATATGGTAGAATAATATACTAAGGAAGACCCCAAAACCCAAACACAACCCCCCCCAACCTTACCCTTCTTCAGAGCTTGACTGACTAGATCACCTTAATACAATTCTATCCATAAATCTGTGCAGGTCATTAACTTCCAGCTATCACAAGGAGGGTAAATGTAATACTGCCATCACCTCTGCCTGATGGGATGATTAGCAGGGTACCTCTCGCCACTGAGATTTCAACCAAATATCCAAAATGGGTTCATTTCTTCCTGTCTTATACACAGAAGTTTCTGCATACTGAAAAAAAAAGTTAAAATGCAAGGAACGAGCAGCACTTTAGCCTCCTTAGAGTCTACCATGAATTTCACCTGAGGGAGTATCACTGTACTGCAGCCATAGAATCCTAGAATCATTTAGGTTGGAAAAGAGCCTTAAGATCATCATATAACACATATATTCCAAAAAAATACACTGTGAACAATTAGCAGAATTTCGAATTGGTCGAAACTACCTTTTTATCATCATTGGAACATAGTGTTTGGGGTGGATGGTTAGAGAAACTAACACTAACTTTTTATACACACTAACAAAAATTACGTGATACTGATTAAGCCCAGCTAAAGACTTGGTTCCATGGGATGTGCAGTGCTTCATGGGAACAACAGCATTGTTTAAATACACTGTAGCTTATATCTTTGTCGTATGTATAAGATCTGAGCTATCTGCAATGTGGAGAATTTGTCTTTTGCATTGATATAAAGCTTTCCCTGATTGTTCCCCTACCAGCTTGTTATTGGTTCAGCTTTATGCTACTCATTCTTTACCAGCAGCTCACTGATTTCAGCAGCAGCTGAAAGAGCAAGGCTTTTCTCAGGCCCTTTGATTGAAAGCTAATGCCTGTTAATAAAACCCCATGGGAAATGAAAAAGCACACCAACGTGTAAAATCTGTGCATTTATTCTGAGATTCTTGATACTTTAGGTAGACTTCTGTGTGTATTTAGAGCTTTAAAATGTCACCAAATAACTCCTTTTTTGTGGTAATTGATTGCTGCATGTCATAAAATGTGCAATACAGCTATTAGCAATTTTGGTCCTGAGATTCTTCCCAACAGGGTTGGGAAACGCAGAATGAAACCTGCCCTGTTGGCCCTATCCTCTTTCTGAACCCTCAAGTATTGAGAAGTTACTTAGGTATCTCTAAAAGCTTAAGCATTATTTATTTCCAACATAAAATAACATGATTGTAGGAACTGACTTTCTGCTGAATCCTTGTCTCGTGACTTAAGATACACCTCCATGTCTTTTTTATGTGATTTATATTTGTGTACACAACTTATATAAAAATGCATATATGTTAAATACATCCATGCACCTTCACAGAGGTGTGGTACAAACTTCAACAAAAATGGATGTCGTGGTTTAACCCCAGCCAGCAACTAAACATCACACTCCTGCTCGCTCACCCCACCCTCCAGTGGGATGGGGAAGAGAATTGGGAGGGTAAAAGTGGGAAAAACTCATGGGTTGAGATAAGAACAGTTTAATAATTGCAATAAAACAGAGTAGAACGGTAATAATAATAATAATAATAACAACAACAACAATAATAGAATATACAAAGCAGGTGATGCACAATACAACTGCTCACCACCCACTGACCGATGCCTGGCCAGTTTCCCCGAGCCGCGAATCCCCCCTTCCCAGACCACATCTCCTAGTTTATATACTGAGAATTACGTCATACGGTATGGAATACCCCGTTGGCCAGTTGGGTCAGCTGTCCTGGCTGTGCTCCCTCCCAGCTTCTCGTGCACCCGCAGAGCATGGGAAGCTGGAAAGTCCTTGACCAGCGTAAGCACCACTTAGCAACTAAAGCATCAGTGTGCCATCAACATTCCTCTCGTACCAAACCCAAAACACAGTGCCACACCAGCTACTAGAAAGAGAATTAACTCTATCCCAGCCGAAACCAGGACAGTGGGGTTGCTGACTCTTGATGATCCTAAAAACGAACAGAAAATTTCACCCACCCACACCCATCAGTTTTTAGTACTTCCTAATTCTGATTGGCAGGAAAGATTGCAAAATCTAGTGTTACGTGTGGAGGGCTACCAAAGACAAAGCATCAGATAGACAGGCAAATAAACCCCAAAACTCAGACAGCGGCCATTGCAGCTGCTACTGCAGTCATCCAAACAGATGGACTGCGGGTCCATCCGCCTGTGACAGGCTGGTGCTGCCTTCAGGCACCGTCCCTCCACTTTTGCACTTGGGCCAGCCTGTCCCACCTCCAGCCTTCATGTCAGGACTCTGCTCACCCCCTTCCAACTGCTGGAAGAGGAAGGAGACAGCAGAGGGAATGTGAGGTAGCAGTGGGCAGGCTTAAATGCCCAGGAGAGGTACCCGTAAGTGTTCAGGCCAAAAGGCTATCTGCCAAAGTGACATAGGCTTTAATTTCCCAATGTGATAGCCTCGGCTGCGATTTCACTTATAAGAACTGCTGCTCATTCTCCTCCTTACCCTGACATCCCACTGGGCCGCTCAGTTACCCTGGCAGACCTGCTCGGGTGCCTGCACTATCAACCAGAGCAGTAAAACCCACCTGTAAAATAATACTCTGGGACAGCATCATAAGGGTCCTTATGAGGGAGCTCCTGGAAGGCTCCTAAAAGCCTGCGTGTGGTGATTCCAGCCAAGGCACCTCTGTTCAGGGCCCTGTACCTGGAAGGGAGGATCAGGAAGAACTAATCAAGCAGCAACAGCTCCTTCTACAATTTCTAAGCAAGGTTAGAGAGGGTAATTTAGCTGTGAAATTGGTCCAGGAGAATAGTCCCTTGGTTGCCCTCACCTTGGTTTCTGTACAGAATAAGCTTAGCACGACTGAAAGGACTTTTTTTGAGCAACACTGAGCCTCAGAATGGGGATTTTTTTACAATTTTTCAAATTATATTCAAGCTAAATGTTCAAATTGTATCTTTTTTTATCATCTCGTAATAAAAAAGCAACCTTACATAAACAGTTTGAACAGCTATGACATAGGAACAACGGCTGATGTGTTATGCTCATGCAAAACATAATGTACATGCCCATACACACAAGTCTGAAACTTAGACAACTCCTTAACACTACTTTTCTTTCTTACCTTCGCAGCCTTTTTTTTTATTTTTAAGGTAACATTTGTCTTTTTACCAATTTTCCCAGCTTAAGCTTTCCTGATGACGTAGTTAATAAAGTGATAGTGAGAAGCTATTGAGTAATCTGCCCAAGGCATTTAGCAATGATTTGCTTGTTCTATAACCTAATAACCATTTTAGCTTCAGGGTACAATAAAACAGAAGTGCTAATTCAGTGGTGTTAAAGGAAGACTAATTATACTGAGGACACAGCCTCTTCTGAGCTTAGTCACTTGCGACCTATTGTGAAACTACCAGGGAAGAGCCCGGCACTCTCCTGTGCTGAATTATTCATGGACTTATCTGCCTCAAGGGGCTGATAGAAGCATTGTTCATACAGTTTTACTCAGCAGACTCCGGCTGCACTCTTCTCGGCACAATTTAAGAAAAAGTATTCAAGTCATGAACATTGAGATAGGGAAACACAGATTCATGTTCTATGTCATGTTCATCTGATTTTCAAACAGGTCAGAACATTTCCCTATAAATGAGACAGAATGTGTGAGAGAACAATGAGAGGGAAAGTCTCATGAGCAAGTCCATGGGTTATGATCATGGGCTGCACTACGACGAAACAACCTGTTCGGCTACAAGGGGAGCCCAAAAGCTCCCCTGACTCCATCCCCCACAGGTGTGTAACAGTCCATTTATTTCATTTAGTCCATTTACTGTCATCATTACAGGAATCCAACGACTGTACAGACCAAACAAATGTCTTCTGAAATTGGGTTTCTGTATTAAAAAAAACCAAAACGTACATTACCAACATCCAAGTAGAAAGCCTCTAAGTTTTGTCAGCAGCAAAACAGGACTCCTTCACGTACCATCACCTCCAGTGCGCGGCAGGTCTTACTTGAGACACGAGAAGGAAATTCAGACTCGGTGTACATTCAGTTCTTGACTCAAAAGCTGAACCTGGTAACTAAGGTATAGTTTTGCTTCATTTTAAGACATGTGAGTGCCCATAAAAATAATTTCGGATGCTACCAAACAGCCATAATACAATAACACACTTCATTACTATTAGCCTTGAATGAAGCTCAAAGAGCAATAATGAGGAGGAACGCTCTGTTGTACTGCACTGTGTTTAAGCCACCCAGATTCAATTATGCAACTTTATTCCCTGTAAAAATTGAAGCATAAGAAAGAAAGAAAACTTTATTCCCCTATGTATGATAAATTACTGTGCAGGGCTTTCTGTTTTGGACCAACTGGTATTTAAGGCCTTGACCATGCAGAGTGATTTAAAACTAGTGAGTTGCTTCTCATTTTTATACACACTTGAACTTGAACAGGATGAAAAGTGCCGGGCATATGCAGATTTTACATTCTAAACCTGTTAACACATTGCGTACAAGCAATTTATCGGTGCTGCCACCTCAGGCATCACACTCTTTAGTTCAATCAGACAACCTGAAATGAGAGCCAGGCGGGAGGAATGGTCCGTTCCTCCCAAACCTCACATGCTGCCTAGAACTGTTACAATGAAGGGGCCATATTTTTAACACACACACAATTCTTTTTAAAAATATGCCATCTCAGGCCAAAGGAGTAAAGCTACAGAGTCAGTCTGAAAAGAGCTCTAAATTGAATGGAAAACCAGCAAACTTCACTCTACTAGAACTCAGATAAACTGAATTTTCCTGGTGGAATTGGAAATGTGGAGGCAGAAGAGGAGGACTCTGATACCCCCCTATAATCCCCTAGCCCCAGTGGCTGCATATGCCTGTACATAAGATACTAGATTTGGCAACACATCGTCTGGATTGGGCTGATATGTTCTAAAACACCCCTTATCTTTAAAAATGAGCTACATTCTTTAGCAGTTGTAATCACACAAATGCAACTGTCTGAGTGTCACCCCATGTTCCAGGTATAAGCATTTGTATTCATTAGAGTTCAGGAAAAAACTCAAAAACCAAGGGATTTCTATCAGGTGTTGATGTGACCAAATACGCACCAACCCAGCAAGTCAAGACGTGCCAGTTTTACATCTCTCTCTGACAGAGCTGACCTGCACTTCACTCTGAAAGCATTAAAACTCTTTCTCATTGATTTGTTTGTTTAGTTTTGAATTTGTCCTATTAACAGATTCTCTGTCAGCCTCATAATGGAACGAGGCGCTCACTAAGAGAACCAGTGGAGAGTTTCTCTATGAATTTGTCAGGACGATGGAGAGTGGTATTGCATTAAAGAGCTGCTTCCAAACGGTGAGAGAGGACAGAGGTGCTTCCCTATGCACAGAAACCCCACCAACAAAGGCAATGGTATTTTATAGAGAGATCAGTAAAGGAGCTGCAGCACAGAATAAAGCAGGCAATGGAGACCTCATTGTTCATCTGGTTTTGTCCACCTTGAGTGACAAAATGCCATCTCCATTCTGAGACATCCATGTCGGGGTAACAAAGCAGTGTTATGTCTTTGTATCTTGATGCCACACTATGACGAACAAACACATCATAAATGTGAATACTATTGCATTGCGTCACGGACAGCACAGTGAGACTTACAAAGCTGAGGCTCTGCCATTACCACAAAGGTGGGGCTTGGGAAACATGAGGCTCAGAATAGAAACGCGAAGACGCATTGTTGGTGGCTCAGGGAGTGAACCTTCCTTTGAAGCATCCAGTACTGGATTTGCCAGGCACAGGTTTACCTGGGGGGACAGACTCTACAGAGGTTGCAGTCCCATCTCTAAGCAGCAGTACAGCAGATGCTCACACGGTGCCTGGTGCTGTCTCAGCTCTGTAGCCCCTACTCAAATCAGAGCTCTGTGTGTTAGGAAGAAAACATGATGGACAGAAGCCTGAAAGGACAAGATAAAGTCTGTCCTAGTTCAACCTCTTTTAGTGTAGAATCGCTTGAAAAACTAGTTAGCACCAATATTTGCCCTTACTATGAAAATCCTAATGAAGATTCTTCAGGAAAATATCTATATACAAGCATAATATTAAAGCTTCAAATCAATTGTTCTTGTGTGTGGGAACAGACCCATGAGATCTCCCTTGCAATCCAAAGGATTCCATGATTACAAATCTTCTGTAGTCTAATTTGATCTGTATATGAATGTGTGTCCCTTCCATCTTTTCCCCTAGGTGAGTGCTCTGCAGCTGGATGCTTATCTGTCCATCTGTTTCAGTAAACACAGAATTAACTTTATGGCCAGAAAATGCCATTTAATGCACTTAACCACATTTAATGCAGAGGTAATGAAAGGCACACTAATGCTTCCACTGTCCACGTTGGGTATTTAACTACCACTGTCAAAACCCATCTGTCTTTTGTCTTGTTGTCTCCCACATAGTTACAATTGTGATGTTGTTCCTTCTTCCAGCACTGACCCTATCTTTAGCTATTATGGGTACGTCCAGCGTGATGTCGGCACCTTGGCTGACTCCTCATGTTGCTGTGTTGTAGCACTTTACAGTAGCTGCTTCGGAGTATTTGGGCAAATAGGCTGTCACCTCCCTAGATTCCAGCTGCTTCTGCCACTGCTCTTCTCCATCGTATCTTCATCCTAACGGTTGCATTGGCATTTTAGAATAGGTTGCTGTATGGTCTCTGTGTCCAGACAAAGGATCTTGTTGGAGCACATTGAAGAGCTTTCCCAGCCTTTGTGTGTGTTTCCCTGCAAGGAAACAAGGGCCCATGGTGAGCTGGAGGGCACCCACGTCCCCTCCTGGCAGCAGGTAGGCTATGACTGCAGCGCACACTGGGGACCAGCTCAGGGCCATGCTGCAGAGAGCATGGCAGTGTAGGTAACATCTTCCTCTACCATCAAGGCTCATATTCAACTCCCTGCAGGCCTCGGAGGTAGCTCAGTCTCTCTCGGTACATGTACCTCCTGTGGGCCCCTTGCAAAGCATCTCTCCATGACTTTGCTCTCCTTTCTCTGTCACAGTCCTCTCACCACACGTTCAGTCCTGCAAATGCACACCTAAGTGAGCTGTGAGGACGTGTGAGTTGTTCTGATCACGTTTTCAGCTTCACTTCTGTGAAGATTCGAACAGCTGAATTGTTTTTGCTTTGTTAGGAGCTTATATTTTTCCAAATATAGAAAATTTTTCATGAATGAAAATTTGTGAAAAGCTGCAGACGCATAAAAATTTATTGTTCTGGTCAACTCATAGAAAATAGAAACCATATCAAACAACTCAGCCGACCAGTCAGGCAATGGAAATTGTGAGCTCTCTGTAGTGATTACTCTAAGGAATCCTTGTTATGAACAACCTAAGCAGCTCACCAGCTGAATTATTTCCATTAAGACAACTCCTCCCCAAAAAGAACAGCTGAAAAAAACAAAAGCCAATCAGTGAAGAAAAAACATCTGGCTATCTGCAATTAAAAAAAAAAAAGAAGAAAGAACAAAACTAGCATCTCACTTCTCCACTCCCTTCCTAGGCAGGCTGATTGATCTTCCTTGACTTTCACATTCAAAACGCAGCTAATGGACTTCATTCCTTGCGCCTTGACTTGCGGACCTGGGCTGCAGCTAAGCAGAAAGCATTTATACACCAGATGCAAATAAACAAGCATTATTATTATTATCATTATCGTTATTATCATCATCATCATTATCATTATTATCACTATTAGCAGCAATATCATTATTATTAAACGAACTGCTGTTTATTTCTATCACCATAGCTTTTAGGAGCTACAGCCATGGATTAGGACTACACTGTACTAGCTTTATCCAGCCAAGCAAAGTCCATAGTGATAATCTCCTTAGTTTATGGCCCTGTTTACACCTGTGCCCGGCTCTGCAGGAGCGGGATGTCAGTGGATGTCTGCCTTCCACACTTGGTTCCCTGGAGAAACAATAATGTTGTGTTTGACCTAAAAGTCAAGGGGACTCTAAATATTGGTGAATGGATCTGGAATGATTTTCACATAAAATCTCACTGTAAATCCTTCACGGTGATGAACAGACCAGTATTTTAAAATGCCCGTGCTAACGGCAACCTTTAATAAATTACGAAACGGCTGAACTACCCAGAGCTGCCACTGCCAACCTGCACACTTGCAGCGGGAAGTGTTTTATGGCCAGATAAATGCTTATGTGGTTGTATTTATGCGAGGAGACCATGGCATCCTGTGAGAAGTAAATCACCCATGTCTATACCACTCCCTTCTCCATCTTCTCTGAAAAGAAGTCTCAGCACCAAGCACAGTGTCAGTCCCTGTCAAACTAAAAAGTGTTTGGGGTTACCCAGCACCAAAATTAAACAGAGTAAGTCATATTATACGAGAAAACTATGAAGATGAAGCCTCTTCCAAGAGGTCCTTCATCTCATGCCACCAGTTGTCGCCTAGGCCCAAGCACAAGTCTTTCCCTGACATCTAAGGTTTCACTGTGAAAGAAGGGAGGCAGTTACCATCAGTCTTCTTAGGGCTGTCCTTCACATACCTCTTGGTGGACTATATTTTCACTGCTGATGATTACCCAGCAAACGGAGACTGATGAACCTAGGAAGCCATCAGTGATACTACCTACATTCAATTCCTTTGTGGTTACAGTGAAGTTTCCTGTTGCAAATGCCAGGTCCTTGGGATCAACAAATTAAAATGTGAGCTTTCTTGTCCATGTTTCCCGAATTTGCCTTAGTCATTCTGCTCGATTTTAAACCAAAGGACATGAGCGAATGAAGCAGTTAGCACATGACAGGGTGTGACATAGACCTACAGTGAGTAAAACACTAAAGGGTAAACAACTTCAAAGTATGTCACATCTACTTCAGGCTTAGGCGTACACGTGGATAGTTTCTGGAGAAAAGCTTAGAAGCTTCTGTAAATTGTGAATCTACATCATAGAACTATAGACTGATAGGGTAGTTCAGGTTGTAAGGGACTCTGGAGGTCTCTAGTCCAGCCATCTGCTCAAAGGAGGGTTGGCTATGGGGTTGGACCAGACTGCTCAGAGAAATTTTCCACCTCAAGATATTTCCCCGTATTATATATTGTTATGCAATTCTGCTGTTACTATGAGGCTGCATATTGACAGCATGTGCAAAGATCTGTAGCCAAAGAGACGGAGAGTATCAGTCAGTAGAGGTAGAACATTATTCTTCTCATCCTGAATCCTGTCACAAGGTGGGACAGTAATTATGATGGGTGCAGCCAGGAACACCTCAGCATATTCTTGTTCTTCAGAGCAGGAAAATTAAAGGAATTGGGAATCTTATGACCAGGAACTACCACTGCATGGCCCCATGACCTCCCTGAGCCTCACTTGCCTCCAATGTATCATCAGCCTGACACTTTACTACTTCACGTCTTAAGCCATAATAAATGTTTAGTGTGTTCATAGCCTTAAATGAAAGCACCATAGAAATGCCGTAAAACTCATACACTTTGGGGCAAAGACTAATTTCATTATGAAATAAAAACATCTCCCTAATATCAAGAAAAACCTGAAAGAAAGCAGAGAGGGAAACAGTCAATTCTTCTACCTTGGCGGCCTGGCCTGTCTTCATTTGCAAGTCATGTAACTTAGCAGGCGTGTATTTGACTGCACTTTGCAGGATATGCACTAGCAACAAAATAATTTTCTTTATAAAATGATGAGAATTTATGTTTCCCTACAAAATGCTTCAATAACATAAGCCATCAGCTCAGAGAATATGTGACCAAGATACCTAACACCTTCCTCTTTCATCTTTATAATAACTTTAAGGGTCTCTCCTGCAGCTCTTAACAAAGTAGAAAAGGGCCATATGGCTTTCTCCTAATTTCTTTAGCATTTCTCAGTGGATATTTATGAGGATTACGAATAGGCAATTGGGAGGCAGCTGGCATATTCGAAACATGCCACACTTTTCCATCACAAGAGAGAAACAGCCAAGGTATACGGAACAAAAACCTTTCTTTCTCTTCCTTCTGTGTTCAGACCATCAGGCAAGGAGTCAGGTACCAGCCTGGTATGTGCCACATAAAAACAACTGGGCAGCAGTGAGTGTTTAAAGAGTCAACGAGTGATGAAGTGCAGAGGTGAAACCACCTACTTTACTCAAGGAAGTCTACCTTTGAGAAGACATTTCATTTCTTTCTTTTCAGTGGTCCTGCTGGACATTTTCAACTATCAGTGCTTTAGTTTTTATGATGCCTTTCATCCCAAAAGATCTTCAGAGGCATATCCAGCTGCACAAATACCCTCATCTTTGCTTGGTATAAGGTTCTGCAAGTACTAAATGATGTGTACAAATGATGTGACTGCTCAAGGCAGGAAGCGGTATCCTGTAATAATTACTACCAGAATTTGATCGGGCAGTTTAATTTTTCTTCAGAAGTTTAGATAATCTCTTCAAAAGGAGCTTTTGACTGTTGCTTTATTAGCAAAGTAACCTATCAAACTCCTTCTTCTGACTGTGACTTTAACAGGTTTGAAATAGGACCTAGATGGACAGTAAACATGGATTTAAGTCTTTTTACTAATGTAGATTTCTTTAACCCAGTTAAACAGCTGGTCAGACAAAAAGGCATCATGTTCAGTGTTCATGAAATCATACAGGCTTCTCTTGTAGGAGAACCCGGCTTCCGTCTGGATCTCAGTTCAGGGACCCCAATGACTCTCCAGCCAGGTGGATCGGACAGCTCAGAGTGCCCAAATGATAGCTAATAGACACCTCCAGTATGTGTGAGATAAGTCAGCTGCGCATCTCATGTCATGTTATTTACCCAGCTGATACCTCTGTGATCAAGCTCTATATTACTGCTTGGGATGTAGTGTCTTTTTCTAGTAACTCCGTAATCAAGCATTTTACCTATATAATACCTTCTGATTGCATGAACATATATATTTTATGTGTCTATTAGAATCATATTGTGCTGTAGATAAGATTGTGCTGTTTCTAAAAATCCCAGCTAGCCCTCCCGTCCATCTTTAGTTAACTAAAGACATTAAACATCAGGGTACCAGCACACTGAGATACCAACACCAGGTAGAAAGGATTTAACAGTGTTCCTAAAACTTATTCCAAATCGCATTTTTTAGACTTAAATTCTGATAATCAGAACATTTGCTGTCATTATGTAAATACTATGATGAATATTCAATGATATTCAAATTAGGACAGACATCATTTGCGTTAGAGTTCTACATTTCTGCACTTCTAACATGGGTATGTATCATTTTGCTGATTTTGCAGACTGAAACTGTTAGTTACATTTTATTCTTGCTAATCATGCAGGACTAAAAAGTTTGTGAGGAAGCTAGCACATAGATCATCAATAATACTGCTGTACTGAAAAAGTAGAGTTTTTCTGGTTAGTAGCATGCAGGCAAGCACCAGCCTATCAGATCTAAGACTTAGTTTTAAAGCAAACCATTTTTTGTACTTGTCAGATGAGCAGATTTAATTTGGAAATACAGGAAGGCAATAAATATAGAGCTCCAAGACATTTTATGACATTTTTTCATGAATGTATGCTGAAAGGGAATACTTTCTAAGCACCTGATGTATCACAATATTTCTCATTTTACTGACTTACAGACAAATGGCAAATATTTTACTGTTTAGAAAAGTATTAGTCCTGAGCATCCCTAGCAACTTTTTCTTCATTTGATTTAAGCAGAGTTCCCACACTCAGGATGTCACTCATAGGTCCTGAGTTGCAATTCCCAAAGCAATAAGCAAAGCAGAGCCAGAAATACCAAATGTTACACTGTGAACCCACAGGTCATCGGTTTTCACCCAAGTAATGTTTCTGTTCTGTTAGGGAGTATGAAGAAAAGGACTAAGTCTGCAACAGAGGCCAGAAGTCTTTGCAACAGGGTTCCCAAAACATGGGTGATTGTGTTAGGAACACAATTACTCTTTTAAAGCTTATAAAGTAGGTACATCTCTAATTTTGTTTGAACGTAGATTAATTCACTCTGCTGAGATCCATGAGAAGAGAGAGATCCTGAAGTTCCTTAAGAACTGTTGGAAGAATTTTAATTGCAAAAGATCATGTGGAGATGTTTCTTCCTACACAATAAATAGAATAATGAAAAGTTACTAGAAATTTCCATGCTTGTTTAGAAGGATATCAAATGTTTGCCCCAAGAGAGTCACTTTGGTGTGTATAAATGCAAAAAAGATACAAGTTTTTCTAAGCAGGTTGTACTGGCTGCATGGAAAGCCAAAAATACCAGTTCAAATATCCTAATAAACAAAATGGACATAATGGAAAAAAAGAAAGAATCTGTTTTCATGAGCAGTACAACCCAAATACGCATGCTTGAGAAGTTAAAATGATAGGCAGTCCCATCTTTAAATTGACTATAATCCATAATTACCTGTTGTCTCAGTATTTCAGTAAATTAGAATAAATATTTAATCGTAGATACATCTATCTCTAGCAGTGAAGTCCATAACATTTGACCATGAAAAGTAAGAAGAAAGTAAAAAAAAAAAGTTCTTTTCCAGTTACACAGTTAACCTCCAGTGTACATTTTAAGCATTTTCACAGGGCCCGCAAATATTGTAAGGAGAGAAAACTAGTCAACACATATTTCATTTCTTAAATCAAATTAATGGTTTTCTTTCTTAAATGAATCTGGGAAATTCCCTGAAAGAGATATCAGACACTTTGACAGCACATTTTTAAAGACCTGAGCTATTTCATTTGAAGACCAATGTGTTGCAAATAATCAGATCTCCAGCGCGTAGGGTCCAGGTCGAGCAGCAAAAGAATTTCCAAAGCCTTGTACAGAATGTTAAGTTGTCGTGGGTGAAGTGAGAGAAATTTTGTCTGTTGATTTGTTTAGTTAGTCGCTTTTTCCTTGTGCTTTTTTCTAGATGGTCTGCTAGGACAATGATCACACAAAGCTGTTCCTGTCCTGGACAGGGGAAGAACGACAGGTAGGTCTTTTCTATTATATAAGAAGAAAATAGTTTCCCTCTGCAGTGGCAAGTACCTTCCTTCCCCCTTTAAAATAAAGAGTTGACCGGGATTTCCCATCCATGAGAGTGGATAAAAAAGGAGTCGTTATTCCTAAAATATTTCAAGAAGTTCTTCAGACATCCAAGTTACAAAAAAGTTGCTCAATCTGTTAATAATCTCATTCTAAATGGATACTCAATTTGCAACATGGAATTTACACAAAACATGTACAAATGAAACAGCAATTAACCTTTAGTTCTGAGCATTTTTTTCTTCCACCCAACATGGGTCAGTTACCATAGACATTATACCTACGTGATCTGCAGATGTGACTCAAAAACAGCTGGAGTCTCCATCTCAGCCACATCTCAGCACCAGGATAATTAAAAATCTGCTAAAAAAGAAACGAAAGTTCATCTGAAACACTAAGAAAAAAAAACGAGTTAAAAGGAAAATTGCTGTGGGGGAGAGGACTTTGAAACTCTGGGAAAAAAGACTCCGTTCATCAAGACAAGACGTCCTGGCCAGACCACGAGAGTCTCCTCTGGAGGTCAACGCGCTGTGAACGTTTGGTGTCTCGTGTGGTTCAGAGCCCAGCACAGAGCAGGGCCTGGTCCATTCACAGCTGAACTCAAAGTGGTCAGTGCTTTATAGCTGAAGCACGCACCAACGCCATGCACTTATACCATAGAGCAGTTGATTGCAGCCGCCTCTGCGTACAGCTCTGGGTCACTGTCCAAGGCGTACGCTGAAACACTACGATAACTGTTCCAGTCAATGCCTTATAGAGAATATATTAAAATTAGTTGGCAGGAGACACCATCCTTTCCTGATGAGATTTTCTCAAGGGCTTTTCACCAGCTTCCAAAAAAGCCTGAAAAAGAGCAAAAACGCTGTGGGAGTGTGCTGTAAGGAATCAAAGAGAAAGGAGGCTTCAGGGTTTTGCTTAGCCTTCTAATTTTAGTAGGATTGCATTTTGGTTACCCTTCCAAAATTATCTATGTTAACATTCATATGATACACTTGCCACAGGATTTGTGCAACGCCTTCAAAATGGAATAGCTTTGTGCAGTTTCTTTTAGGCATCATCTGAGAGGCTTTGTTAAAAGTTCTTTCTGCAGAAAGGAAAGGAAGTTCAAAAGGAAATTTGGCTGCACAGCGTTCACCTTTATGGCATGGATATTTCATTGAGATAAGTAACGTGGGCTTCAGAGAGAGTGAAGAGTGCACAGAGCGCTTGGAAAACACACGTGGTCTTTTCCTCTGCAAAAGAAAGGAAATGAAAAGCAGTGTCTGTCCCCACAGGCTGGACCATGTAGCGCATTGCCACATTTTTATTGAAATCATCGTCATAAACTTCACGTAGCATCACTCATGTTAATGTATCACAGAAAGCTTTACAGGCTGAAGAACATTTCGAGAATTACACAAATCATGCTATCCGTAAGAGAAGCGAGTCAATCAAATATTTATGGAGCCCTATAGAAGAGCTGCATGAGTGGATAATGCTACTCTGTATGGACGCAGCGTCTTTTACCTGACAATGGCAACTTTGTATGGACTGGGAAACTGAGGCAAGGACGTCTTATTCCTTTCACTCCAAAGTAACTCAGCCAGAAATACAATCCACATTACCTGTTACAGCCAGTGCTTCTAACCAATGTATTGCATTGCCTTGAAGGTAAAGCAGAAGGGAGGAAAAGAAAGAGCTGAAGAGATAAAAGCATAGAAAAGGCAGGGGATTTTCATCTGAAATATGAACAAAGATATTGAATCAATTAGGTAGAGAGGCACAAAGAAGGAGAAAAAGCCTGATGTATTTGGCTTTCTTGGGGAGAAGATGAGGAAACAGTGTGCCAGAATCCCAGAACTCCAGCAATGCTCATGGGTGTCTTGAGGAGCAGGAGCAGTGGAGCATCCCTGCCACAACCCGTAACTCAGGTGATTTGCTCTGAACCAGCAGTTACAGCCGCCCAGAAAGCAGTATGGAAAGGACTGATTACATGGAGCCCAATGCACCCTGCCTGGGTTTTATTTCTGAGATTATGGTGACACAAACTATTATGAATTACTGTTTGTACAGTACTTGGGCAATGTAAATCACTGTTTCTTTATAAGTCCCATGCATTATTAATGGTATCATCCTCATGAAACTAAACATCTTTATTCTACTGGGTAAAGTGTGTAGAAATTAATAACCAAATTAGAGTAGCATTTCCGTAACAGAACAACACGGTTCTTCTTCTCTTTGAAATGAGGCCAGAAAGTAATCCCAGATGGAGCTGAAGTACATGACATGGGAGGCTGAATATCACTTACGCTACCGTGCTATGTCTGTGTGCAAGAGAGACAGAAAGTGCCATTACCTCCACTTGTGCATGAAATCCTATTCAGAATGTTTCAGTGATACGGATAGGAAGGGTAAACCTGCCACCTGGGATTGCTTAATGAACATTGTAATTAGCAGCACCAATTAACTAATTGTTAACCTGTCAGGAGATAGTGCAGAAGCAGCCAGCCTGCCTGTCCATGTTGTCCTGAAGGGTGTTTTAAAGCTGGGGAGGCTTGCAGCATATTAGGAGCCCTTCACCTCACAGTTTGAAACTGATGGCTTTCCTAACACATCCATCTTAAATGGAATACAGCACTGCCTTGAAAAATTTCCAACATAGCAATCAGAAATTAGCAGTTTGCCAACCCTGACAACACTTCTGATCCAGGTAGAGTTTTTTCTTCCTACCTCCTATTTTCCCCTGGGGGTGGGGAGGAAGGAAAAAAAAAAACCAAACAAACAATCAAAACAAAACTTGAAGGAAATTGAGATCCTAAGGGTCAAAGCTTTAGATGAGGAGGAAATTTTAGAAAGACCAGTCCAGACGGAGGTTCAGAGAAGTCCAGTACCCTAAAAGTGATGATGGCTTTCGAAAGCAACAGAATGAAAGACAGTTCCGGACCACAAAACCAGCTGGTATGAAATTGTAATCCTTTCCAGGCAGAAGCGCTGATCCACAGGTCACCCATGAAACCCGAGAAAGAGCCTGCAGTCTCTGACTCCACCAGTAACAGACTAGCTGCAGGATGGTGCTGAGCACCCACTGCTGCCCTGCCGCTGAGCCCAGCCTGCTCCTGGGGATGTGCTGCAGCCCCTTGAGTCCAGGGGAATCTCCTAGGCCCTCTGATCTTTGTTGTTTCTTAGACCAAAGTCCAAATTTTATCATAGAATCATAGAATCATTATGGTTGGAAAAAACCTCTAAGATCATCGAGTCCAACCGTCAACCCAACACCACCACGCCCACTACACCATGTCCCTAAATGCCTCATCTACACATCTTTGAAATACCTCCAGGGATGGGGACTCCACCACTTCCCTGGGCAGCCTGTTCCAAGGCCTGACCACTCTTTCAGTAAAGAAATTTCTCCTAATGTCCAGTCTAAACCTCCCTTGGCGCAACTTGAGGCCATTTCCTCTCGTCCTATCGCTGTTACTTGGGAGAAGAGACCAACCCCCACCTGGCTACAACCTCCCTTCAGGTAGTTGTAGAGCACGATGAGGTCTCCCCTCAGCCTCCTCTTCTCCAGGCTAAACACCCCCAGTTCCCTCAGCCGCTCCCCATCAGACTTGTGCTCCAGGCCCTTCACCAGCTTCGTTGCCCTCCTCTGGACGCGCTCCAGCACCTCCATGTCCTTCTTGTAGTGAGGGGCCCAAAACTGAACACAGGATTCGAGGTGCGGCCTCACCAGTGCCCAGTACAGGGGCACGATCACCTCCCTGCTCCTGCTGACCACACTAGTTCTGATACAGGCCAGGATGCTGTTGGCCTTCTTGGCCACCTGGGCACACTGCCGGCTCATGTTCAGCCGCTGTCAATCAGCACCCCCAGGTCCTTTTCCTCTGGGCACTTTCCAGCCACTCTTCCCCAAGCCTGTAGCGTTGCCTGGGGTTGTTGTGGCCCAAGTGCAGGACCCGGCACTTGGCCTTGTTGAACCTCATACATTGGCCTCGGCCCATCGATCCAGCCTGTCCAGGTCCCTCTGCAGAGCCTTCCCGCCCTCCAGCAGATCAACACTCCCGCCCAGCTTGGTGTCATCTGCAGAATTAGAATGCATTGTAAATGTAAATGCTTATCAGCATTCTTGTAACAGATGGGTTTACTTTAACCACAGCTAAGCACAAGCAAATTTCGCAGTAGCAACTGCCATAATATGTGGTAATCTGCACCTTTGCCATGAAGGAATTAAAGGAAACAGCACGGTATGAGAAAATCACTGGGGCTTCCACCTCACTTCCTTCAGATTTTTAGCAAAACACAGCTTTATTTCTGAATGAATAAATCATACAATGTTGGTTGAAATACGGAAACACAGTAAGATTAGCTAGAATTAAATACTTTCTCATTTTTTCTGCAGTCCCCAAGCACTTCTTCCTTAAATTTTACCCAGGCACACACAAGTCAATCAATGAGCGGAACTGTGCTCCTCCGCAACTTGGCTTTTTAGTCCACGGCCACCCCCACTCTTCTACTAATCTCTTCAGAGCAGCGTCCGGTGCCCCGGGCACCCCATCCCCCCCGAGCGCTGCCCCTTTAGCAGTCCGGACGTCTCTGTCTGAAAGCGTTGTGTTTCTTTATATGTCAGCAGTCCTTCGGCACTTCCGTGAGATATTCCAGTGGTTTTGGAATCCTTGTATTCACGTCACACAAAAAATGCAACTTCTCTCCAAAACCACTTACAAGCAGGAAGATGTGTAACATTGAGAGGCAAAGAAAAGCAAAGAAAATTTAAAATGGGGTCTATAATGTTAATTACAGCCTCTCAACCGGCTTATTTAGATTATTTCTAACTTGCTAACACTATGCAATGGAATGGGCTAACATTAAGTTTAAATTTGGCAGACTTTCAGAGGTACAGAGGACTAAAATCACCATCCCGGAATGTTCAATACATTTTGATATGCTGGATCTAGTTCTAATTACACGGCAGAGATATTTGTAGTCTGGAGAATTCAGCGTAGCATACAGAAATCTGACCCGGCTTCAAAACAAACTACCTTAGGTACCAAAAATAGCTTAGCTATGGCAATACAGGTCTCCATTTAGGTTAATTTACACTTTACCCAGGCAATCCTTGCTGCAATAGGATCACTCTTTCTGATGCAGCACTTAGAGGGAAAAAACCCTTGACATCTGCAGTCCCAGGAATGAGGAAATAGGGCCAGGGAGAGCTAGAACAAAATGCACCTTGAAGAGTCCTGGCTAGGCAGGATTTTGCCTCTGAAGTGATGGAGGCACAGGGTAAGTCACTCTCTCTGACCCTCAGGAGGAGCCACCACCTACGCCCCAGCTCCAGCAGCAGCAGCCTGCCTGCTTTCCGGGGCTCTTTGCCTTGGCAAAGTAAGGCAATAACGGGACACGGCCTATGCCACCACCCCTCTTGCTGCCGTACCTTCTGGATCCAGGTTCTTTGTGCTACACCACAGTCCGGCCATCGCGTAGTCTTATCCGAAGTTTGACTTGGCGTGCTTCTGGTTCATTCAGCACCAGACGTTCCTGTTGTTACTGTCCACAAGCCTCACTCTGAACATATATGATGTTTGCATTGAATCGTCAGAACAAGCTGGCACCAGGCAATTCCCTTGCTGGCAGTTACGTTGGAGACTTCTACTTCTGAGGGGGCCATATGGCCTCTCCTTTAGCAGGGGCTCTCCTAGGCACCCTGTAGGCTCTTTCCTCCGATCGCTTCAAGCTCCGCTGTAGCTACACCAATAAACTGAGAACCTGAGTCTTCAGGGATATCAGAAAAGCTAGCACCTTCAATTAGCATCACATTTTCTGAAAGTACTATATATAGATGCCTTTTGTTTGACTTGTTCTTAGGGGTAAGATGACATCAATGGGTTTTACAGAGTTTAGAATGCTCTTATCTACCCTTCAGTATCATTAGATGTCCTATATTAGAAATTTCTATTAGGGAATGCACATCATGATGTTATCTGATTTTTACCTCACAATAACAATAAAACAAAAATCCAGACCACCTAACTGTGTGCCAAGAGCACATCATTACTTATCTTTTCTATTTTTCAGTGTAAGACTGAGATTCTTTCATTGCCTAAAGTACTTTTTGCAGCTTATCTAGCTTCAAATGTGCTTTGAAATACAAACCTACGGTTTCGCAATAATGACTCTTTCACATCTTCTGATCACTTTTGGGAAATCAAAATTGAAAAGCATATTTGAATGGCAACTTCAGGTCATGTGCCCATGCAGTGGAATTCTCAGCTGGGGCTTCAGGAGGTATGAACGGCACAAGAAAGACAGAGGAGCTGCTCCATGTTGTAAGATGTACTTGGAGGACAAGAAAGTAGGAAATGGCATAACACACTTATTCAAGGGTAAATCGTTTGATAAGAAAGAGGCTGTAGGAAGGAGAAGCAACAAAGTTTAATACAAAAGGTTATGAAGGGATAGAAATTTTTAAAAGTTTTTCTTTCCATTCTGAGCATCTCAGATCAACAGATCACAAGGTATCTCAGACAATGGAGATTTTTATCCCTCATTCATACTCAGAATGAGGCAAGAAGAAAAGGCAAGCAGACACATTGCGTTTGTCCAGGATTGCACAACTAATGACAAAGGCAGAAGTAGGACCCAGCAAAGAATCCAAAGTCATCGAGTGTGAGGGAGCTAGGGGCAGAATTTCCTGACTCCAAATCTGGTGGTGTACTTCACTAGGTCTCTCTCCACTTATTCCAAAAACTTCTGTTTCCTGAAAACATCACCTGCTTGTTGGGAAGCAGAAAAAAATAAACTTGAGATGATTGAGACATGTTTCGGAGGAACATTTTGTGGGGTTCATACAATTAGAGTGGGGTTCTTCTGAAAATATTTCCAGATATTCCAAGTGTAAGTTGTCAAAGCTCAGATAATAGATGATGAGTGTTGGTTAAATAAAATGAATACGTAAGTACTGAACAACTTCAGGCGTCCAGCCCCTAAACTTCCATTCATGGTTTGAATGCAAAAAAAAATTTGCATTTTTAAGTGGAAAAATGAATGGCACCCTTTGTAAGTAACCTCCTCATTAAGTTTTCCTCATTCTTCCTTTGGGCTTCCCAGTTCACTAGATTACGCTAAATTAAGCTTACAGTGCAGCATAGTTGAACAGTCTGTATTTTCATCTTCTTCCCTGGGAACCATCAAGGTCAATCTACTAATCAGTTCATTTTTCTCAGAGATCCACAAGGGTTGATTACCCCAAGGGCATCACTAATTAATATTCAGGGTTGAAATAGAAGACAGTTAAGCTTGATGCTAATTAAAGCTGGAGACTTTCATCCCCAGAAACCCACAATGAAGTCAGTTTTATTGTTAGAATGTGTTTTGCACCACCTGTTTTTTTTCCCTTTTACCATTTCAGAAATTTCTTCCAGAATCAAATCTGCCAGGCTTTTTCTCTGTTCAGTTTAATGGTCTGAGACACATTTGGTCAGCTTTAAAAGTCTCTGCTACTATTCCAAAGGTCATCAGACACCTTACACATCTTTTTCTTCATGCAATCTGGAAGGATATTTGTGAACATCCAGCAAACTCCACATCTTAAAGCATTCACAGCACACACAGTCTGCTGCTTCTTGCAGATTCGTCCTTCACAGGAGATCTCAGTGGGCATGAATGAGTTTGGAGGATCAGAGAACTTTTCTTGGGCCTCACCCAAGCAAAGCTGTTTATGATATCCCTGATCATCACTGAAGACCTCTTCTAAACCCTGTAAAATCAGTGCCACCTATTTAAATGCACTTCAGATCACGCCTTACAAAGACATGAAAAATGTCCCTAATGTATATTCATATTTTCAGATATCTTTACCTTCTGGAGTTCCTGCCATTCCTCATTTACCCCCAGATACATAGAATAATTACTCTCGATACACTTCAGGAACTATCAATAGCCTATTAACTTGTCATTTCCAGGTCTATACACAGGGCGCTGCATCACCCTCTGTGTCACTGACATTTGATGTCCTGCTATTTGCTTTTCTTGATAGGGCCAGGGTCTCTGAGGGACAAAAGATGGAAGTAATGTCCTGCACCCATTAAAATTAATTGCATGCAAACATTAGAAACCAGCCACCCATTTCAGTCATGAAATATGGATAAGGATTTGCTGAAAGCCATTTATATTAAATTACTTTTATGATAATATTTAACTTTTTGGTATTAAATATTTAGTGCCCTTTTGCTTCCCCAACGTGACGAACCTTCAAGCTCCCATATTTCTGACAGAACTGCAGAAAGTGGCTCACTAGTACCTTCGACGCCTGTCCTTGAACCTACAAGTTGATTCTGAAAAGCAGGGATAGACAAATAAGCCAGAACCATGAGCACCTGCATGATGCAGCGCTGGACCGGTGCCAACCAGTTCAGATTAGAATGGGGCATACACTCTTCCTATGCACTGCATCCTTCCTCAGAAGATGTCAAAGGACATCACTAACTTGTATTGAGTTCCCATCCACAGCCTTCATGAAAGGTAACTAGATCTCCCATATCCGTGGTAGGCCGTTGTCACCAAACGAACCCTTTCCTGACAGTCAGCAATGGGCAGGCAGAGCTCTCAGATCCGCTCCCAGCCCCAGGGCAGGGCTGCGGTCTCCGTACTTGTGCGTCGGTAGCAGGACATCCACAGCCGCTCCCAGCCCAGGGGTCTTGCCAAGAGCCCACTGAGAGGATTTGCCAGCCTTTGGGGCATCAGAGAAATCTGTGGCCAAATGCAGAACATCAAACGACAGAGACCAGCTCCAGTCTCACTTCCATGTTACAGCCAAGAAGCAGCCAAGAAAAAGCTTGGTGCTACAACAGCAGCACCATTTAGCTCAACTGGGAGTTGAGTCAGGATTGACACGCCCCCCCCCCTTATAAAAAAACCTTTTCCCTCATTGTTTTTTCCTTCATGTTCCACAGTAATTCAAAGGGAAAACAACATCAACAGCAATTCTGTGTCTTGACTCCTCTTCCCAATTTAAGCAAACTTGGTGTTGACTTGAACTTCCCGTTAGTTAACATGGGAGCTCTCTGTGTACCAGCTGCCTCTGCTAATATGATGATCAAAACCAATAGCTCAGATTATGTTTCACTGACAGCAAAAGAGATGCTTCAGCTGCTCATAAGGGAAAGACTAGAGTGGGATCAGCATTTATGGTGTTGAAATATTGGCCTCTGAACAGCCTGGAGCGATAATATGATACACAGAAAAGCACCCAGCTGCTGGTTGTGAACAGAATCTCAAGTGAAAGACCATGCAAATAAACCCCAGCTTATCACTGTCAGTATCAAAGATTATAGAAGGCACATTCACTGTGCTACACAAAGCTGCTCAGTCCTGGGGATGCCGAGGAATTAACCACAGGAATATTAACTGACTGGGGAAGCTGAGGGCACTTGCCCTCTTGCTAAAGAAGTGTGTTTGACTGGGTGGCTGAAAAGCTGGCCAGAGCAGTTTGATCCTGCCTGTGGCAAATATTTCATATCATTCATAGACATCTATGCTTAGTTCACATTTAATTTCACTTAAATGAGAAACTACTGTCCAGTCTTGAAATACTAAATTAATATTTATAGGTGTTTACTTAGCATTAACAGCAAGCAACTGTGCGGAGTATGTGTCTTGTGAATATAATCTGGGGCTGCAAAATTAGAGGTGAGATGGGACTCAGCTTGGGCAAAGCCAGCTCAGAGTGGGGTCCGTCTATTTTGTGTCTTTGAGTCAAGTAAAGACAGAACACCTTCGGTCTCAAAGAGAAGCCACCTCCATTGCTTGAATCAGAATAATTAGTTCCTCCCCCATCCACTCACACTAAAATGAACTGTCGCGTTTCTTCTTCTCTCCAAAGATAAGGAAAAGCTGGCTATAGCTCTAACGAGCGCTGCAGTACCTTTTTGGAAGTATCTAGCATGTTTCTTCATTTGCTCAAGTGTTTCAAGGCGAGTTTAGGCTACACATAAAGATCAGTCACTGTCAGCAATAATCAGAGGAGCAGCTCTGTTTCTCTTTGCCTTATTCAACCAAAGCTCAAGGATGAAAAACAGATGCTTGAAGTTGAATTCAAGCAGGTTAGGCCAACTGGCAGAGTGCGCTGCTCACGGAGTTCGCAGTTATGGTGCAGGCACCTTAGGCTACTGATATAAAAGCCCATTTGGTCAATGCTGTGCATAGATAAAGAGAGTTCCTCAGTCTCTGATGGCGAACTCTCACAGTGCTTCGCAGGAAAATCCAGCTAGTGAAGAAAGCTACAGAACATTAGCTCAGCCACAGGGGTTATGGCAAATGCACCTTCCAGTCTTCAGCTCTGTACACGAGCTTCCCAGAGGACATGGAATTAAGTTCTTAGTCTCGGTCTCTATCCTCAAGATGTTCAATGGCTTGAGGCCAAAATAAGCTAGAAGCTAGGCACCCAGAAAATGAGAAACACACACATGCTGTGTTTGAAAAACCTGGTTTAAATGACTTGCCAACTTCCTAATAGAAATCTCCTACAAAGATTTTTTTCGCAATAGATGAAGAAATGGAGAAGCAAGCATAACATCTACTTCTGTAATATCTGTCAGGCAGCTGCCGGTTCGTAAGAACTTCCTTTCCTTCCCGACGCTCCTTGTCTTACTGACTGCACGTTGTTTAACACCTCCAGCAGACAACAAAGGCATCTCACATGAAATGATTTCATGCCCTTTGTAAGCCTGACTCGGCCCACAAGCAGGGCCCGTGCTGTGCTGTGAATGGGACTCCGTCAGAGAAGGTATGCCGCTGCATCATCAAGAGCACTCTGGGAAGCGTAAAAGGACAGCTAAGATTTCAAGGGCAAGTTTGGTCACATCTACATTTCTTGCTGGGGCTAAGGCCCCGTTATCCACGCTGTCCTACTTATATTGCCAGCTGGTGTAATGACTTGGAGTGAAGAGGTGAGCAAACACAACACAACATGGAAATCAACTATTTTGGGCTTGAGTGCCACCTAGGCCCCTGAGCTACTATAAAAACATAACCTTTCTTAATACATCATCTACTGTTCTTTGGCCAGTGGAATTCACAGGCTCAATGTTCTTCCTGTTTTGAGTAGTCTCAAGCTTTTCTCAAAAAATGTTACCCAAGAGCGTGAGCTGAAAAGCAAGTTCTCCCTGATTTCTGGGGACGTAGGGCCAGATCCTATGGGAGAATGATGGTCCACCAAGCCTGCAAATCTGCTCCTAAGGACCTCGACCCATAAAATCATTACTCTCTTCTCCTGCTTGAAGAGGTACCTCTTCAAGCATCACTTTGCACAGGATAGAGAGCTGTAAAAAGCCTTGTTTGAATCGTTTAAAAATTACCTTTGAGCATACAAACTCTGCATGGGCAGGATCAGAGGCTCCTGTTCCTCCTGTCCTCCATCCCCTATGTTTTCCTTTTTCCTTCTCTGGGGTATGTCAGTTCATAGAGCAGAGAGCAGAAAATGGCCTAGGGGCTTAGGGGGTCTACAAATCCTTATCACGAAACAGCAGGTAATAATTATACCTCTGCACTCACTGGGGCAATGGAGACCAGGGGGATTTATCCATAGAGGAAAAAGGGAGTACTTTGCCTGGCCATGTAAAGAGTTGTGTGTTATAGTGACAGCACATTGAAAATATTGAAGAGAGGCTAGAATATAGAGAATATATCATGAGCATCTTCTTTCCTTCCAGCGGTGTGGGTCTAGGTGTTGAGCTACCTTTCAGCTTGCTGCAGGTAAGACATCGCAATCCTCGTGCCCTAGAACTTTTCACGTTATGGTCAGCTGCTCTGTCCAGGCTCTGCCGGATCTTAGCAGCTTCTTTACTCTGCTACTGCATATTATTTCCTCACTGGATGAGTGCAAGGGTGCTGCAATTCCCCAGCCCTAGGCTGCTAACGTCCAATGTCAGGCTGAGGGCAAATGATCCAGTGTATGCCCAGCACTTGCAAAAGCACAACCTTTGCTGGTAACGTGGCGAGTAACTTTGGCTGTAAGTGTCTTGGCAGATTAAAAACCGGTCATTGGAGGCTAGTGACATTTTGCCTGCCACTATGTACAGCTGCTCACTTGTTACAATTACATCTTGCACTTGTCTCATGCTTTGTGGCAGTCAGCCCTTTGCTTGGATTTAGGCGAAATGGTCTGAAAAGGGACAAAGGTTCATGGTGTGGGAGCAGCAGCTTAAGAAGTGGTTTTGATGTCTGCCCAAACCATTGCCATTAGAGGCAAAAGAAATGCCAATCCGGAGCTGGCAGAGTGTTTCAAGTGCTTTGAGTGCGCACAACTGCATGATGGAAGTGACAGTCAGATGATGCCCCAATCATCCTTTCTCACTGGAAAAAGCTTAAATGCACAGTCATTCTCTAGGAGATAAAACTATTCTAGGGAAAAAGGTTTTGTTGAGGGCTTGAGGGAGGTACTGAACAAGCCAAAACATATTTTAAAGAAATTGTTCATAACCAGTGCTTGTATTAGAAATTTCTAGGGGAAAACGAAGCATATCAGGAAGGCGGAAGGCATTAAAGGCACAGACATGAGTTTAAACCTCTATTGGGAGAATAAAACAAATATTTGAAGAGTTTCATACCTGATATAATTCCATCTTTTCATGAAATCCAACCCCTAAATCATTTTGGTTATCCCGGTTTCCAGAAATGGATGAGAAAGGAAGAATTTTAATTCTCGGAATAAAATGACGCTTTCTAATCAGCCTACAAAACGTTCAGACCCTAATGTTCTGAATGCTACCATTTTAATTTTTCTAGAACAACTCATAATTTGACTTGATTATCCCAAAAGACTATTTCCTGAGATAGTCTCACCAAATGAGGGCCTTCTAAAACTATTTCAGTTCTTCTGTTGACTCTGGCAAGGTCTTCCTGGAACTCCTGCCATCTCCACCAAGCTCGTCCAGTTGTCACTGTGGGGCTCTCTCCAGCGTATGGCAAAGGAATAGATGCCCACACACATCCTTTATCTGTCTGAGGGAAGAGCTATGCTGCTCTAGGCACAGCTGTGGATGGAGCACACAGCAGGGATGGGCACGTTCTGACTTGATTTAATACTGCATTTTGCCGGGCAGAAAAATACCCCAGTGTAAAAATGTCTTTGGCAGAACCTCACCCTGCAATGTCGATCCTCCCCTCCCTCCCCCCGCTTCTCAAACAGCTGTGGTGCTCTCTCCAGTGTTACTCTAATGCCAGAATGTTTGCTCATATTGCAGAGATTTTAGGGATACCAGCAAGCATGTGTGTGTGTGTGTGTGTGTAATGATTGTTGGAATACCTCCCCACTGTCAGTGGAAAGGCACCAGGAAGGGAAGGATCCAGAATGTCTGCAAGAACTGGTGAATTAGTCACCTTTAAAGAAAAAAGTACCTGCCAGAAATTCTCTGCTTTAACACTCCGCAGACCTCTCCTTCCCACCCTATGTCAGCAAAATGTGCTTAATGGATCATACTGAACCTTTGCAGAATAGCAGCTGCTCATTTTAGAGATTTAATAAATTAAAGGCCAGATTCAATGGGCTATGGGTCTGCTAGTGCCAGACACGAACTGCTCCAAAAGCACATGCTAGATCTGGATTATTCTGTGATCTTCGTTTTCCCAGACTACAGGCCAAGAACTCAAGTTAAATGGCCAGCCATGGCAGTAGTGAAATAAGAGTTTGTCGAAAGCAATAGAGAAGGTGCCACACTTGTGAGCTGAACTCAATAATATACATTTTATGGTTCCAAGCAATAGCCCAGTTTAGGAAAAAAAGTCTGCATCACAAAGGACTTGTCCTTGTATTATTGCTAGTGGATTCTGAAAAAATAAACGTTGAAGAATTGCCTGAGCCTCTCTGGTTATCCACTGTTGAGCTGGGTTCTTAGCCAGATAAGTCAAGGCGAAGTATTAATGATCTTGGTCCAAGGAAGCACTCAGTCACATCTCTAACTTTGGTATTATAACTAGTCCCATTGGAAGCTATCGCACCACTCAAATGCTTAGAGGTAGACACATATCTAACTACTTTCCTGCCTAAATCCTTCAAATGAAGAGCTAATATTTATAAACAGGACACAAGCTGAATAAAAGCAGAGAGTGATCCAGACCAAGCAAAAATGGAGACCAGTAAATGCAAGTGCAAAGTGTTTCCAGTTAAGGGAGAAACTAGAGAGATACTGAAGGGATGCAAGACGAAGCTCTACATGTAGACATTAGATGTTGTACATGAATTGCAATACTGAGTAACAATGCAGCAAAAGGACAGCTTTCCCCAAACGCTTGGACACGATATTGCCCCTGAGGAAATTAATTGAATTAGATTAATAAGAATGTGAAAGTCCCCTTTGCAAACATAACTGCTCACATACACACAAATGCAATTATTTTGTGTTTAACTGACAGGAGAAATTTGTGTGTGAAATTAGCACGGAGAAGAACTATTGTAAAACAAACAAATAGCATGGGAAGTGCTAACCGCACAGTCAATGCGGCAAAGATCCTGTGTTCTGTCTATGACTCAAGGAATGAAATAGGAAAGTTAAGAGCTCACATCATGAGCTCCCAGCAGCGTGACTGTTTATGTGCAACAAAAGGACTAAATAAATATAAGGAAATGGGGAGAAAAAAGTTCCATCAGCAATTTTTAACCATATGTTTTCTAAAGAAATAACCTCTCATGGAGCTTTAGCTCCACTTACTGGCTGTAAATTAAAGTCCTTCTAGACGTTCAAAGGACAGCTCTCAAATAATTTTTACTGCCTCCAGCCTGATCTCCCTTACCGTGCAGCTGAGCTACCCTCACTGACCTTGGTGCAGCATAAATCAGAGGCACAGCAGTCAGCAGAAGTCGCTGAGGTCCACATGACCGGCCACACCAGCATTCACCACATTCCTGGTGCTCCGAGCTCCTCCAGGCTACCTCACTGCTGCCAAGTGGGTCCAGCGCTGGCAGGGCACGAGGGCATACCTGGGTACGGAACATAGCAAGGGCAAGGCAGGGCGAATGCAACCGCGATTCATGAAGCAGAGAGATCACGTACAAGTCCTCATACAGTTGCAAGAGGAGTATTTACCTGCGTGAAGCAGTGGCCCTGCCACCTCAGCACAACCGATGTCTTTTTAAACGTACTACAACGGGTGCGTGCCTCACATCATGGAGCCGTGGAGACACTGCTGTGCTTATCTGGCTTGGCTCCTCCTCAGCATCACAACTGGATCTGCAGCTTGAATTTCCTCCTCACTCTGACCATGCAGCACCCATGCCCCATGTCAGCACAGACACTTAGGAAGAACCAGAAATGCCAGACATAAGATAAGCCACAGTGGCCAAAAGCGGGTAAGGAAACAGCTGGAAGTCCCTGAGTTTCCCATGCACTGAGGCCCACGGCAGACTCCTGGCAGGAACAGGTACCACAGAGCCTATAGATGGCTGCTCAGAGAAGAGCAGGGCAGGCTGGACTTACACCAGCAATATTCAAGGGATCCCAGCAGTTACCCATTCAGGCACAGGGAAGCACACACGATCCAAAGAGCTAGACTGGAGCTCACCAGCAGAAAGAAGAAAAATCCCTTCCGGACTAGGGAGAACAGCACATGCTGTCAGTGGTCCATGTAAGGGCATTGCATTACCCTAATTAAGCCTGAACAGCAAATGGCAAAAATTCCTTTACAGAGGCAGAAAGCAATAAAAGGTGGACTCAGAAAGCCATGAGACAACTGTCTGCCAAAAAAACCACACCCTCATGATACCTGTAACATCAGACCATCCTCGAGAATGGAAACAACGTGCTTAGTCAACCTCCTGTTCTCCAGTACTCTATATTCTGGACGTGCGAATAGCTTCACTGTTGCCAATTTTCACAAACTTTTTCTGACCTTCAGCAGGGTGAAACAGGCTGTGGATTTCCCTAGAGATCTCCTAGCCATGCCCCAGTTCTCGTGGGAGGAATCCCACGAGGGTGAATCCCACCTGCTGCTCTTGCTCACAGTCACACACTTCACCCAAGCGCCTGACGCCCGTCGCGATCCGACAGGCTATGGTGGGTAAGGCAGAAGCTCAGGTGGTAGAAAACGCTGTTATGATCACTCCGAGTCTGCAGGGAGTCGAGGCTACCTCTTGACCTGCTCGTTTGAGGTTAAAAGACGTTGCAGCACAACTATACTATCAAAGCAGTCATCTTTAGGTCAGAGTTAACTGAACCCAACGTGACCTTACCTCTGCTCATTTTTCTAGCGTAGAAAAGCCCAAAGGCAAATGCAAAGTAACATGTATTAAGAGGGACTACCTTAGAAAGGTTACCTCTTCATTTAATCATACATTTCAGTTATTGCTCAATTAACATACCTCATGCATTTTCATCCCTCTATTACAGCGGCAGTATCTTTAGACCTGGGGCTGTACGGCTCTGTGCCAGGCATTTACTGTTATCTGCTCAGACAGGTCAATCATTTTCCTTAGTGCAGACTGTCAGCATGTGTCCTTTCAAAGCAGAGGATAATTTCTGGGGTCTTTTATGAGGAAGCATGCCAGGTATGTAATACAGCGAGGGCACCCCTGTTTCTCCTCAGCTCCCTATCTGCACGAGGGCTGGAGGTACGCCGGGTTGTGTGCAGGTTCAGGACCCAAGATGACAGCACAGGACCCCCAGCTCTAAAGTCTCCTGCTCATCAGGAGCTTTGGTCTCTATACACCAGGTAGCACCTAACTTCTCTGTCACGTCCATGAGTAAGAGATCCAGTACAACACTTCAGAAGTTCAGAAAGAATGATCAGGAATTTCACAGGCAGACTCTATAATAGATCAAATTATCTCTGAGCACAGAGTGAAAGATTTGATTCGTTTATACAACAGGGTGTCATCATGACTGTATTGCACACACATGCAAAGAGCTCCCCAGGCAGTAGAGTCCAGCACAGGTCCAGAGAGAATTAGCTACAACTCATACAGAGCTCCTCGCCAAGCTGATCATGCTGCTTTCAGGACAAAAGCTAGTATCTCCAGATATAGGCAGAGTACTGCCCTACCTATATGTACCGCCCTACGTCGCGGTCATGCAGACGCCGCAGTGCTCCAGTGCAGTGTACATGAGCCTTCTGTGGCTTGAGCTGAATGAAAAGCATTTGTAAGCATGACAAGTGAGTCACAGTTTTTGTCCAAAGTGAACTCTGGAAGCATAGGCTGGTTTTAGTGCATCTCTCTGCCTCTCCAGATGAAGCCCATCCGTCACTTCACCTTCAAACTTGACCAGTTCATACGCACTACAACTACTGCCCCAGCTGCTTGTCACTGTAAGTGGCGGAACCTTAAAAGCAGTGTTATAGAAAAGATGAACTGGGTTCAAAACAGGAATACTGTGTGTCGATCCTTTGGGACATGGCCTTCCATATCCATAGGGAAGAAATTGCGTATTAAGTAATGGATTGCACAAGCCATGTTCAGGCTTACAAGGCTGTTTGACTCAGTCGATGAAGTCGAGATGTTGCTCTTCTGGTGAATGGGAGAGTGAATTCATGCTCCCATGGCTCCATACGCAGAGCTCCAGGTCTACGTCTTACTTCATTTTCCAGTATGGCGCACAGAGGCTTCATGCTAGCTATCTCCACAGGGAAGAATCATTCCCAACAAAAGCCAGGAGAAAAATCACAATCACAAAAGCCCTTCTAATAGAAATACATTGCCATAAAGGACAAGGATAAAAAACCTTTGAAACTGAAGAAGGCTTCGCTTGCCCAGAAACATTTACCCATTTAATATAAAGTCTCAGGAAGGAAATGCAATAATCTACAATATTATCGCTGAACTGCTGTATTACCTAAAATATACATTAAAAAGTCACCCAGCTGCGAGACAAAATATCATTAACTTCCTGATCTTTAGAGCAGCCAAGTCCTTCAAGGGATACTTAATATCAAAGCACAGCATATCTCACTCTCAGCTGAAATGGCTCTGTACAAAGTATAAAAGAAAAACAGGCCTTACTTCTATTAAGCATGAAAGCTGAAGACTACAACAGAAATTTTTGATCCTCCCATACCTCTGAAATGGAATAATTACACAGAAAGAGAACAATTTCATCAAGAAATTGTCCATCAGCTTTCCGTTGGAATATGATTTTTGTTTTTCCTTTTTTCCCCTTCCTTCTCTACACAATCATTCCGGTGTTTCAGATAAAGTTAACAGTGATGAAAATGTGCCTGCTAGCCAGAAGAGCCTGAGGAATGAATGGATGTGGGGTTCCCTAGGGGAAAATGAGTGGAACAGGTTGCAGGATACATAGTTCACAACTTGTGTGTCATTATTCAGAGTGGGATTCTTCTTGTTCAGAAATTGAGCTCAATGTCTTTGTATTGCTTAAGTCCTACAAAGAGTATTAAAACGGTGTAGGGGCCTTGAGCTGGCCAAGTGTACTGCTCTTTATTCTAAGTAGTGAGCCTTGTCTAAAACCAAATGATCCATTAGACTTATGGCAAATTCAGATGAGATCGGTAAAGATTAAGGGATTAAAAATCAATATCACATTTAAATGTAGATTTGAAAGTAATTCTTACCAAGTCCTGAGTCTGATATTCTTGAAAGACAGCGGGGGAATAGTAGGTACTCTATCAGGAGTCACAATCCATTTCTACTTGCTGAGTGTGGAAAGAAAAATGCCTACTGCAAAATAGTGGCCGCGGTATCACAATATCTCTTCAAGAACAGGTAAAGATCAAAAATTATGGGAGAAGGCCCACATCTCATCTTCTCTCCAGAAGATGTATTCCCCTACAGTGAAGGGGACAGACTTCTGAGTCCACCTTCTCCTCACCACAGGATTTACCACCAGCTCCCCTACCCCAGCATCACGGGCAGCACCAGTGCTCTACCCACCAGACACGCTTCTCCCACGAAACATAAATGTGCTGCACATAAAGAGAAGGGAGGAAATACAATTTAGTCTGAATTTGGGGTCACAGTTCCACGAAGACTGCTCAGAAATGTCATGATTTATGGAAGGAGCTGGTATTGTCTTCATTATTCTTACTAATGTGGAAATGTGGGATGTAGAGAAAATGACCCAGAACAGGGAAAGAAGTCTGGGCATGTAACTTCATTATTCTTTTAGAAAAGGTCTTCAAAAACTCTAGGTGTGTAGACAATTTGGACTTCTAAGAGATGAAATGCCAGTATAGGGTGCTGTTGTACGCTGGTCCCTTTTAAGCTCTAGGTACCTGTAAATGTCCCCTTGTGTTTAAGGGAGCTTAACTAACACAATATTTAGACACCTAAGAGGTCTATAAATCAAAAGCACATAAGGTAATCCCCTAGCATTCACGTCCATGTTATAAACTAACTGAAACCTCAGATCAAATTCGCAAACATATCACTGTTTTCACAGACTATTCTCCAACATGATATTAAGTGATACTCATTAAAACCGGTGATGCAGTTGGAGTAAAGGGAATAATACAGAGGTAGTTCAAAAGGAGGACGCAAATAGCTCAGAAGCTGGCGTAAAGCACGGGCGGACCATCCCTGTATCCACCTGACAATGCGGTTTGCGGCACAGGCTTGTCACAGCCACGCTGCAGCACCAGGAGCGGTGTCAGCTAAATGCGAAAGCTCTTTTCTTTCTCAATTCTTATTCATGCTTACAGGTTCTGTGTAGCTCTCCCTCCTGCAGGCTGAGATCTGACAGCCAAAAAAGGGCTATTGGATGAATTTCACTTTTCTCTCTGCTTAAGTCTCAGCTAATTCTTCAGCTGTGTCAATTGGGACTTGAGTGGTAGATAAAGCTTGCAGAGGCTCTCTGCAAAAGAATAAATTTCACTCTTTGCTGCTGTGTAGTTTACAGTGGCTGATTTTACAATTCACCTGAGAAATCTTTAACAGAAATATTAATACTGGAAATACAAATATTGGTATGAACGAGATATGAATGGAAATGTGGGTATATGAAAGCACCAGGAAAAAATGGCAGAACAAGGGCCAAAGGACTGGTGTGCATTAATTGCTACAAAACACCGCATCTGTGATTTTATGCAAATGACCAAAAAAAGGAAGAAAAAATTCACTTAAACATAAGGTGAAGGTGGAGAACAGTGCTGGAGCCATAAAATACTCCGGTAAGGAAAAAGCGAAATTCATGAGTTTTACCTACAACCTATATGGGGCAAGACAAAATATGAGGCAACAGGTCCAAACATCATGAACTCCATATAAAGGCACGTGTATTTCTTACATTCCTCATTTTTAACTACAATAACATACCACTGCAGAAAAATTTCAGAACGAGTCTGTATATATTTACTTCCTTCTTCACAAATAAGTCATTTTCTCCATCCTTTTATTGTCTGGTCTCATTCTAGTTTATTGGCATCCTCTCTTTCTGGGATGTCAAACAGTGAAAGAAATATTTCCAGAGCTCCTTCAGTGCACACCCTCTTCAAAAATTGTGCCTTCTGATCTACTCGGACAGCCGCTGTTTGTTCTGTGAGTCTCATAACAAGCACGTAAGCAGTTTGCAGCACATAGGGCAGAGGGCTTTGTTTGCAGGTCTGATGTTTCTTTTTTAAAAAGGTGTTAAAAGAAGAGTCAGAAGGGCCTTGCAGCTGCTGACAGCATGTTGCACAGCCTCTGGAGTGATGGGCATTTCTTCACTAGAAATATTTCAACACCAGAGATAGACCTAGGACCGGTGCTGCTCTTTGCCGCGTTTGCTCCAATAGCAGCAGCAGGAGACTTTGGCTCCGGCCATGGCAGGATTTATGCTCTCCCTAGCCCTGCCGCAACTCCCGGTGAGGTTTTAGGTGAGCTGCCGACACAATCAGAGCACGCAGCAGACTCCTGTCCTACGGGCAGACTCGGGCAGCAGGCTGCACTGCCTGCCCTAACGCCCAGATCAACCGTGCCAGCGTAAAACGTGTGATGTGCAGCTTCGACCTGCGGCAGGTCTGGAATGACCACTGTCGGTCCCCGAGACTGACTCCTCCGATCATTCACGCGGCAGTCCATCTGTCCTAGCTCCAAGTTCCAGCGGAGCGAGAGAGGAAGAACTACAGACGATAGGTGGGCTGTGCTGGCGGGGACAGTTTGTTTTCGTTTGTCATCCCCTTGTGACCCCAGTGGCAGCAAAGGGGCCGTTCTCACTGCACCCCGACCTCGCCCACAGACTAGCAGCCAGCTGCCAAGAAGGTGGAGGCAGGAGAAGCACTCCGTTCCTCCAGCTGGGAGAAGAAAGGGTTGAAGCATGCAGGAACAAACCTGTACACGTGGCACACGGGCAGTTCTCAGCCCGTTCCTTCGCTGCCTCCGTCTAGCGCTGGCGCAGTTAAAGAATTAGGTCCCCTTAAAACAATCAAGTAACAGAAGACATTCTCTAAGGTTCTCTTAAAGACGTAACTGAAGACGGAGTGGGTTTGGCTGCCACGTGAAACAAGATTCATGTAGGAAAGGAGCTACTTACCCCATGAGATGTCGCATTATTCCGGCCCGTGAAGGAGGCCACTTACCAACTTAATGAAAGAACGGGAGGAAAGCGATGGGTTAGGAGCAAGACAGAGCATGAAGGGAAAAGCAGGAGAGATTAAACAGAATGAGAAAGTACAAGTGAGCTCTTTTACATCCACTGCCACATAACACAACATACTCCAACCGATCGATCGAACATAATGTCGTAATGCTAATGCAGAAACAAGAGAGGTAACTTGGCCATTTCGCTATCTGCCACTACTGTAGTTAATCAAGTTTCGACATTGTGGTTTTCTTTCCTTTTTGTTCCTCCCCAGACTAAACCAACGCAGAGGCAGCATGTTCCTGCAAAGCGGCAGGGGCCAAAGAAGCAAATGGGGACAGGCTTGTTCCTCGCTGGTCCTGGTACGCTCTTCACACCATCGGTTCCTGTGCTTTGCCTTGTGCTGTTAAAATTCCTGCAAGCGAGGGAGAGAGGATGGCTTGTAACACAAGCACAGCATGTGAGCTGTAGCTTTTGTCTTTATTTCTAGTCCAGGTCCCTGAGTCATAGAATATGTGTTAATTCTCAAAGCAAGAAGATATTCCTCAACTGCTTCAACAGTCACATTTTTAAAAAATAAATCTTCTCTTTCTTCCAGCAGCTGACAACTTCAGCCTCTCTTTAGATTTCTGTATTATTCTTATTATTGTTCAAATCAAGGCAGCAGATTTACTGGCACCATAAACTGGAAGACCAGCAGAGATACTCGCACAGAGTATCCATTTCATATGTTCCACCATGCCTGGGCTGGACTGACTGCATCCCTCCAGAAGTTAGAGATGTTTTTCTTGCTTTTGTCAGACCTTTTTCAGTGCAAGGTTATACAAAGTTATACACACCACCCCGTTGGAGCAGCTCTCGTGAGGAAAGCCCACGCTGAATACCACGGCATGCTTTCTGCAGCAATTACCCAGCTGGTGCTGTTCCCACATCTCTCTGGATTTTTGATGACACTGACAGAACGGTAAATCAGAGAGAACTACCTTCGCTTCTGATGCATTAGAGACGTGGTCGTTGTGCAGGCTAAGCTCGTTCTTCTTGTACACTTGAAGATAGCTTCTCCTATTTTATTCTGGGATATGAAACAGAAGGGAGAACACCAGATGATTTGCCAAATGGCGAGGAATTAAACTGTGCCAAGCACTATCTGGAGTTTACTCACAGACACATACGCCCATATCACAAACTGTCTCGCTGCAATGTTTTTCCACCAAAACTAAAAACGGTGCAAGATGCATTATTGTGCATTTCTTTGTGGATTACAAGCTTCCTATGTCCTCCGGCACCTCTGTATTGGTAATGTGTGCCCTGCTGGTTTTGAAATGCATGTTGGTACCTCAGAACCTGGCTGCTACCTGTCAGCAGTGAAAGTGTTAATGCGTCAGACACAATAAAGCTTCACGAAAAATAGCCCCCCCACCAACGACGGCTTATTCCTTGGGAGGCAGATAACGCTTTTTGTATCATTTTGACTAAACCCTGAGTTCTCTTACAGTTCTGCGGATTTTTTCCACCACACCCCAGCACCAGCTGTTCCCAGGCAGTGGGCACCCCTGTGTCCTGCAAACGAAGAGCATTTGCAGGTCTGTAAGTATATGAGAAATGGCTGGGCGTCAAAGCTGTGCTTGTCCAAATACATAGTCTATCTCGTAATTGACTGTCAGCTTGATTTACAATGGCAGTTGTGACGGGTTTGGAGATTTCAATCCAAAAGGCTCTCTGAAGTAAATGAGGGGAAAAGTCAGTCCAGCGAGGCAACTCAATTTGTTAGTATCATCAAAGAACAGGGAACGGTTTAGGCAACACATCAGCCCCAAACAAAATGCACTCGGGACAGAAGCAGCCCAGACAGAGGCAGTTTATAAAACAAATCACAACAGCTGTAGGAATTACAGAAGCAGATGGAGGAATGAAGGTCAGAAAGGGGAACTAAAAAAATCAGCCTATTCAGAAGCAAAGCAAGGAATGAGCAACAACATTTAGGTTCTGAAGATTTTGACCTTTCAAATGCTTTATGTCATTTATGGAAAAAGCTTCATAAGAATCCAAATCAGATGTTATGGGCTTGAATTGTATGGGCACTGTATGATTGTTATGGGCACATTGTATGATTGTTGTGGGCACTGTAAATCTTCCAGTCAACCACGGTTTGCTTCAGAAACATCGTGCCTGACCATTTAATTTTTGTAAAATCCTGAAACTCTGCTTAAACATTAGGAAGGGAAGTAAAGGGGAAGGGAAGATGCTGCTGATGGAGACCTCCACATTCCCTGGGTGGTTTCTGGAACAACAGACCCTCATCTTCACTCCCAAGGCTCTGAACACTTTGCATTTTGTAGCCATTGCCTTTCCATTTTTCAAGTGAATAGAGACACTCCAGATGCTGTAAGGTTATCCAAATCTGAGAGGACTAAGGGAAAACCTATTTCACAGCTATTGCAAGAGCGTGTCAGCAGGTGGAAAATGTTAACACCTTGTTTTCCAGCCACAACTTTGTCAAGTCTCACTCCTGTGTTCAAGCTAATTTTCTTTGTTTAGACTAACACACCTGAGATTTTCACGGAACTAGAATCATTCATGGACATTTTTGGCTTTGTTCAGATGTAATAAACAGCAATAAAAAGTAAAGAAAAGCTGACTTCAAAATCTATCACATATTTTATACAGAAACTTGTATATTAAAATAGGACAGTTTTTGAAAGAAACCTAACAAATTAATACATGAATTATGATCTTGATTCTTCACGTAGACCCAACTGACTGATTTGAATAGTTTATTACTTTGCCACAGAGATCCTCCCATCTCCTACTTCTGATCTCCATGCTTTGCTGTTAGACTACAACAACTCAATAAGCCAAACAATTAGCCACATCAGCAAGCAGCTGCTTGGTAATAATAATACTTTATGCATGCCCGTTTTGAACTTGACATTGCAAGCTGCAGGTGCTGTGGTCTGCCTTTAGGTGTGCCAGTCCTGTGGTCAGGCAGGTTAACCCTTTGGTAACTAACGCATGCACAGACAGACATTGGGTTCAAAATCAAAAGTTTCTCCAAAGTGAACTACAGAATAAGTCTCCATTTATTAGCACCGCAACAAAGTCACCTCTGTCCTCTTGCTACTGGAGAACACGGACTATTGAATGCCTTATTCCAGTCAGCAAGGGCACCATACACACATGCCCAATATCCAGCCCGAAGTCCCATTCCTAGTGCTCCAATTCCTCTTTTCCCTTGTATAGCTAAGGCACTCTTCTTCACTCCTTGAGAAGGTTTAATTATTTCTGGATTTAAAACCCTTTTTCTCTGTTGGGAAATTATGTCCATATTGTTTTCAGTGACAACGTTTACAAAAAAGTTCTTTTTTTCAGCTAAAGAGGCGTACATTTTTTAAAGAATATCATTCTGTTCCAGCTTCTGTTGAAAAATATTTTACCTTAGAAAATGAGAGGAAAACACAAACCAAAAACTGTGTGAAAATATTTGTTTCAAATAAACCGATATACGAAAAAACAGATGGTGCTTTTCATTGACCTTAATTCTCCTTCCTTACACCAACTTCACCCGTTTTCCTCATCTTCAGAGCTTAGTGCAAGTTTGTTCAAGACGCATCACCATTCTCCTTCCAGGACTTCCTATCTTCTTGGCCTCATCATTGAAAACTCCCTCACCTTTCCATTCACATGCATCTCCTCGTATCGATACCTCTCTCCTGTTTCCCACTACTGCCAGAGTGCCTTTCAATCCAGACAAAAAGCAACGTCCCAGCTTTAAGGCTCTACCACGGTTTCTCCAAATATATCAGCTATAACCGTGCTCCCTGTTACACAAAACCAGATCCATTAACCAGACTTTTTCTTATGATTCCCTTGATTTAATTCATTGAATTTTGTCTTTGGATATTATCACTTTTACCTGGCAAAAACCTATGGGATCTCATTAAAATTGCTTTCTTTTGCCCTTCTCCCAGAAGAGTATGTAGGACAACCATATTAATTAAAATACAGACAGGTCCCAAAGTCTCAACAACATTCCCCATGAGGAACATGCTCATAAAATTCCATCCGTTCACATTTCCCAGGATCTAGGTTTATTTTTTTGGCTGTCTGTAGCCCTCTTGGGATTGTTGGCTGGGGACTCTGTCTGGGGGAAGGGAGGAACTGCTGCAGCTGCATAATGCTACCGAGATAAATCATTTAGCACATTTCCATATACAAATGGCTTTATTAAAGTCATTTAAATATGGACAGAGATGCTGAGGTTCAAAATCTCCACAGAAGTTAAAAATAAAACCAAGATGAATATGGGATTTGACAACAGCAGTCTTCAGGGCATTAATACAGCAAGGGACAATGCAAAGGAGATTCAAATATGGCATTTTGGGATGGTAGAGAAACAGTAGAAATAAAGTATAAAGGAAAAGAATAGGAAAGAAGATCTGGCTAAAACAGAAGTTTCTCAAAATATTGGAAGTCTTTGAAAACAATCTGAAATAAGCATACACCAAACACAGTATCATCAGTGTGTTGTGATCAGGGAGTTGATTTAAACTAGATTAAAACATGAAGTAGATGCTTCCTCCAAAGCAGTCGTTCTCTGAAATCCAAAAAAAAAAAAAAGAAGAAAAAAAAAAAGATTGAGAAAGGATAAAACATAAAATAACTGGAGTTCCCTGAAAGATGCAATGCAGCAAGAGAAAGCCTCTCTGGGAAAGCTTTCTTTCCAGGTTTCTGAAGAGTCCCTGCTTTTTAGCACAGACCTCCACTCCCCAGGAAACTCTGCTCCTCAGGACTGTCAAGCCCACAGCCTGGCTAGCAAAGGGCAGTTGCTTGGAAAGTATTCACTCTGATTCTGAAAGAAGAAGTGGCAATTGTTTCTACCTTGTCCATCCTCTGTTCACAAATGCAAAGACAACGTCTTAGACTGAGAAAAGCTCCCGTGAAACAGCGAAGGATTTCGAAGGATAGCAAGGGAAGTCAATGTAAGAAGGAAGGGATGGCCAAAGCCAGCTTTCCACAGAGTACTGGAAGCTTTTGAAGTAAACTTGGAAAGGACATTCACCAAGTTCGGCAGCATTTGTACGCTGAGATCTGTATAGATAAAATCAGCCTTTGAGTTCTGTATCTGCTTTGGATCCATCTGCTTCTTGACTGCTACATCTAAGTTCTACTTCTAAGCTGGTATTTTACATGCTGAAAGGAAGATGAAAAGAGCGATACAAACTAATGCATATGCTCAGTAGAAGGTTCCTGTGAACATAAAGGAGGGAGGACTGAGGGCCAGAGGCTGACTCAGTGTTCAGCAACAAATCCAAAATTATGCCATTGGCATCAGAATGCCTATTCCAGGCTTTGCTGCTGTAACTGAGAGCAGAATCCAGCTTTATTTAGGGCTGGTCAAAATTTCTTCATCGTAAATGTGTGTGCCCGTTCTGGGTGGTCCACCATCTTCAGAGAGAGTCTCTGCCTGCACCATGGGATTCCTGTTCTTGGAACAGAAAACTAAAAATAATCTGAGGTTTTGAAGCATCGATGTTGATACGCTATCCCTCGATGGGAGCCATTGCTCTCCAGCTGAGGTCAGACGTTCTCTTTCATAAATAAACGTGAGCCAGCAACCTGTCTTCTCACCTTCTGCTCAACCTGCCTTCTGCTAATCTGTGTAAAGTAGAGTAGGAAATCCAAAATGAGAGGGCAAGGCTAGGAACAGGCTAACAAAGCGAAGTCCTCCTGTGGAGGCTTTGAAAGTAAGCACCAGGAAACTCGGCAAGTAATAAATGCTTCAAGGTTCTCTCTCCAGCAAGGGAAGGAACATGGCCAGGATGCACTGGATACCTCACTCCAGAGCCTGATTCCCTCTGAAATGCCTGAGAGAATTTGGAGCTGCGCAGCGGCCACGTTGCTCCCCAGCCAGATGTCTCACAGCACAGCCCTCGCCCTGCCCGTGTGCACGTGCTGCTCTGCTAACCCGTCGTCTACCACAAGAGGATTTCTGTAACATATGGGAGCTGCACACCCGGAGCATCCTCGGGGTGGGAAGCTGTCGGAGAGAGCAGGGGAAAGATGGAAACAATTTACCAGGAGCTAGCATAAGATTTTTTTTTTTCCCTAGCTGCTGAAAACATTCATATTCCTCTTACAAAAGAGAGTGGAGCTTATTCAGCTCTCATGAAAATCCATTGACTCATGGTAGAGATAAATTTCCCCCTCAGGACTCAAAAGTAAGCAGTCAAGGCATTCCGGCATGCAAGGAATCGCGCCTGCTCCTGAAATCCTTCCTGGGCTAGAGCATATTCTTCTTCTCTCCCACGCAACTAGCAAGCTCTGCTAGCGGGCACAGCGTAGGAAGCACAACAACATCTCTGTCTTCTCCCTCTCACCTTGCTGGTTTTTTCCAACCACTATCCAGCTGACTGTACGAGAGCAGCCTGCTGGGTGCTGCTTAGCCCTTCCCAGACACGGAAAAGCGGAAGGCGATCCAATCTCCTGTCCTCCCCCCAGCCCCCGTCACTTGCCTGAACACCTCCAGACTGAAACCTCCCTACAGATGCAAGATCTTAGAGGTCCTCCCAGCTGATAGGGGCTGTGGAAACATAACATGAATCTTAATGGCAGTGCCTGCGATCATCCTTGCCTGCCTGCAAGCATTTATTGAGGTCAGTAAAACCACTCTGACATTTACGTGTTGTTTGCAGAAGGAAAGGGGAGGGTAAAAGACTTACATTGGAGGCTGAGGCTCCGTTTTATCGGGAGCTATTTGAGGAGTGCTATTTGAAGAGTCAGACTAGATTTAGCGAGGCGGTTCAGGAGGGATCAACGGAGCTTTATTTCATATAGTCCCAACGCGAGCAGCAGGATTGCTTTACCTGAAATTGCTCTCGAGCTGTTTCTGAGCAGAATACATGTGGATTTTATGCAACTTGCCACCATCTTCTCTCCTTAAAGCCCTTTAGCTGATGTCTCAAAATTTCAGCCTTTGAGGATGTGTTATTTGACTTTTACAAGACGACCTCTTTGATGCATCAAGATACACACAGAAGCCTGACAGTTGCAAAAAGGCCCAAAGCAGCAGCATTAAGTAGGCACAAAAAGCCAGGGTTTTCTTTGACATATAAATAAAAACTACAAAATTTCCAGGGAGAAGTTCCCATCTCTGTTTGTGTCCCAAGCAGTCCGGACAATGGCACTTTTATCAAATCACCAATATTGGGGTAACACTCTGCCATTTTTGCCGTGCAGCCCGGTCAGCAGACAAGAGCTCCTGGTGCAGCTCGCTGAGGCCACGCGCCTCGCAGGATGAGCCCTTTCCAGACTCTTCTGTTTGTCCATTTGAAGACGTCAGAGGGGCTATGCCAAACCAGCCCGGCTCCTCACCTCATTGGTGAGGTTCAGCAGCTTTCCTTAGCCCAAAACAAGGAAAAGGAGACAAAGAAGGTCACCGCTGATAAATAACGTTTTCTTCATCCCTCCTTCCCAAAGCCTCAGAGTGCGGAAACTGGGATCTAAGACCTAGGTCCTCTGGTCTGGTGCTTACGAGTTCTCTGAAAGTAACAGCTCGGTTCTTACCAAGGACTTATAGAAGTCCTTTTAACTAACACAAGGATTAAAAGATTAACTTATTGCTGAGACCAGACTGTGATTCTCCTGATTCAGCAGTACTCACTCAATGTGCCTGAAAGTGCTTATAAATTTAATCACTCAGAGCCTACGTGGATGACAGATGGAGATAGACAAAGTGGTGATGGCAGGGGTGGAGGGTGCAGTATTTCCTTTCCTTTTTTGTTCCTTAGTCAAACAAATGGCAGTCAAATAACACCCTCCAACCTCCCCCATCTCTGCAAGCTAATGGCAGCCACAAGACGTAACATTCATTAGTTCAATGGTTTGCAATGTAACTCAAGGCTCAGCTGGTGTTTTTCATGTGGAATGAGGCAAGAAAATATAATCAGAAGGCTTGGTGGCTGCATGATGCCTATTTCTTACTTCTCTGATTGTACCTGAGAGCTAAGTGTGGAATTTTGCATTTAAAAAAATGTTATGTTATAGTAACAACCCAATAAATCTGTGGAGCTTTTAAAGAAGCAGAAAACAATGAACTCTTAGTACTCACTTGTAGGAGTATTTCAAGCAGTCCTTTTAATTAGCTGTTATTCCTGACCACTTTTTCCAATAAACTAATTTTGTACTGGTAAAAAATAACAGAGCGAAACTCTTGGAACTTAAAGTCCTCTAACCAAAGAATGACTGTAGCACATGCTGCAGCAACACAGTCTCTCCATCCTTCATTATTATTGCCGTCCTCTTGGTGCCAAAGAAGGAGCAAAGCAACCTGTGTCCTTTCTTTGGGCCATATATATCTTCAGCCAGGTCTTTGGGTGTGGAGCAAGAAATGCCAGGCTTGCTCCCAGGTTACCTGTCCTTAACGCACTGATTTTAATCCATGGTCCAGCTCTGCTGGCCTGTCTATACCCTCTTTATTCTGTGTATCAAAACCACTTGCTGTAGGTGCCCGAAATAGCTCCATATGCCTTTTTTCCTATTATTCTTGGTTGTTACATTCTTCCAGCTTCTTCCTCTTATCTACCCATCTATTATCATTGGCCCTGTCATTTTCTACATTTCATTCACTGTGAACACATCCATCATACAGTTATGGCAATTGTGTCTCTTCATATCCAACAGCTGCATCTCACCCCAGCAATGCCTGCATTTTGCAATCTGCATCTATGAAAATACAATAGTAATGGACTACAGTAAAAATTCCGTTGCTACCTGTAGTGGTTCTCATTTTCTGTCCTTCAACGGGTTTTCTGCTCCTGGAGAAATTCTTTTCTTTGCCAACTTGGAAGCTGAAACTTTGCTATTTTTTATGGTGTTTTTTTGCTTAGCTCAGTAATGGTCTGTTGTTATTGTCCAGAAGGGAGCCCCAGGTGGGATCTGGGCCTGAGACATCAGCTGTTTAAACAAGTGGAACAGCTGTCATTAATCTTTGCTTCTGGAGCTCATAACAGGAAAATGGAGCAAGCAGGGAATTGGTTCTCAATAAAGAAGCGTCCTTCAGCCTTGCACAGTTTCATGTCCAGCCACTAATCAATATATATTGTTCCCATAGATCACAGTAGCGGCAGGTGAGAAATTGCTTGGACTAGAGGCTTGTGTAGAGCGGACATGTGAGGATTTCCCATGCACACTACAAACAAATCAATCTTCTAGAATAAGACTCGAAAGAAGTATCAGGAAAAGGCAAGAGATGATACCGAGGATGTTTGGGAACAGACCCTTTGGGGGGAATATTTAAGACAGGAAGAAAGTCTAGTTCTTGTCATTCGGGTTTTCTTGTACTTCAAAGATCAATACAAATATGTTAGAAGATACGTCTTTGCAAAAATACCGGTAGCTGAGAGCTAACTGAAGAGTGTCACCTGCCTGCACACCAGACCCTCCTTGTCTTAACGCCTCTTCTCGCTAGTGTCTCAAACACCTGCATCCTCCGTCCACACAGGCCATACTTCTCTATATCGCTTCTCCAATCTGACTGCCTCACTCTTGCCCCTTCCTCCTCTCTCCACCGAATCTCTCTTTGCCACAGCAGGGCTGTATTCATCAGCAAAAAGTTATTCTTCTTCTACAGGAAAATCCCCGTATAAGCCCATCCAGCCTCCCTCCTGCACTCTTGAACTGGCCAAGCAGTTGCTACGAGCATAATTTACAACAGCCGATGAGAGTGGCCCCAAGGCGCAAGAGGCCCATACTGCTTAGATATAGGAACGTAACCTTCAGATCACTGCTGTCTGCGTCCACAGAGCGGACTTCAGTCTGGCTGAGGCATCACACTGAAATTTGACAGAGCCAGCCAGAAGTTCCCATCCAGCTCCTGGTTCTTTGTTAACAGCAACCAAAAATCTGCAGTTTCAGAACTACATTTCTTACTAGAGGCTTTAGCTACAAGCAAATCCGTTTTTCTTCAGGAACAAAGGAAAACATCAGCAACGTTTAACTGGCTGTGGTGATCAAACTGTGCAAAGGCTGCTATTTCACCATCTTCTCCCTTTCCACTGCTGACAGCAGGGCACGCTAGTTCTGGCGTAGACTGGATGGGGCATCTCTGAAAGAATGGTTTAACGGGCCCAACAGCTGTCTGTTTCTGTTAAGGACAGAGGGTGCCTTAAAGTGGGCCATGAGGGAGAGTAGAAAGGTGTTAATGGCTGAGAATTTGCCCGGTAGGTAATACGGCCCCTATGTTTTCAGCTGCTGAGCAGGAGAGGTTACTGCAAGAGGCGTTTCAATTCCCAGAAGGAAGAAAGCACTTCTGGTTATATTACCAAGACAAATAGTGCAATGAAATGAGTTCTGAGAGACAAGAATTGGTCCCGAAAGATTGACTGAGTAAATTTTCAACACAATTCAATTCATATGCTCCTTTGGTACTTCCTATTTTTTCCTTATAGGCAGGTGGTAGGCAGTGCAGAATGTGGCAAGCTCTTTTATACGATTGATGGTTTAGACTCCCCAATTAAAAGCATGTTTGCAGGCTTGAGGAAATCTCTGTGATGAGGGAGAAGGGAGAGCTCTGCGTGTGTAAGGAACAAAGTCTTATTTTGTGTCTCTGTTAGCACCTCCGCTCCTGTTTTAATTCTGTCGTTATTTGACCAAGGGGACAGGGCACCACAGCACACTGCTGTTGGCTGGAAGAGCGGTACCCAGCGCAGTGTCCGCACCGCCCTGCCAAGGACAGGAGGGAATGGAGCCTCAGCTGGGAGTTTTGCCATTGCTGACCGAGAGCGGGTGCCGCCGTCACACAAGGACCGAACGCGCTGTTGTTCTTGATGCCTTCTGTCGCCCATCTTACCATTCTCTAAGGGAGGCATGTACTCAGGGAAGCTGTGTGTCACTACGGGTCTGAGCGTTTTTAAGAAGTGAAAAAAAGAAAAAGATTATTTCTGCTCTGGGACATTATCATCCACTGCCCTTTTTTTCCTTGAGAACACTGGAAATGCCCGCTGCTGGTGTACCTGCTCCTCCAAGCTGAGGAATGCCCTGCTTTGGTTTGGCAGATCCGGGGTCACAGTCCCCCCCGTGTCCCTGCTGGCTGCCGGGGCTGGGCACGAGGGCTAAGCGGAGGCTGCCGGGCTGCTTCCGAGCGCTGTTTTGTTTTTACAGACTTTCTAATAAGCACCGAGACCAGACACCTTGGATTGCCCTGCTGCTAAAGAAAGCCTGGCTCCTGGCGGCGGTTTTGAAAAGGACATTTCACCTTTGTTTGCTGAATGAAGATGACTCACTGAGGATGACATGCAGCGAATATTCAGATTCCCTGCAATTCTTAATGAAACTTGCTTATCCTATAAATGGTAGCCTGTAATATGTCCTTAGCACATGTTTTTTATGGGATTCGGTATCTTTGGTACTTGGATATTTCTTTTGCCCTCTAAGAATTAAGATTCTGATTGATTCAGTTTATAAATGGCCTTTTGTTATGGTCATGATTGCTGAGAGCGATCATAAGCAAGTTTTTTCTTTTGCTTTCACTAATTTATTGCAAATTACACTAAGGAGCATCCCACTGAATGGCCGCTACCTTCACTGCCTAAACAGTCCCGGGATGAAAAACGCCTGTTGTCTGCTGGCTGTGAGGAAAGCAGCCTTTTGTAACCATGTTCCTGTTAGCGGTATTCTGCGCCGGGAGTTCACTGACAGTTACTTGCAAGGTACTGAAACGACATTGTAAATTGGCTTGGCTCCAGCTGTACTTCGGAAGGAGTGCATAAACAGTGGATATCATTCAAACCCGCCGCATTTCAGAGATGTGCTTTTGTTGTAAATTTGGGATACAGAGCCATGTTAACGCATCTATATGGCTTCCGGACTACAGGTGTTACTTCAGTTAGCTGTCATGTTCTGTTAATCGAAGGGATGTTTCTACAAAAGTGCCTCTCACTAGCTAAATCTGAGTTATCCTCTGGAGATGCCCCTCTTTCCTTCCCTTGATTATAGATATCTTGGTATATTTTGATCCCCAGTGGAAGTACTTGACTTAAACATCTCAGACGAGATGGAATGAAGCAAGTTGTGTGCATCCCCACCGAGAGCCGTGGAAATTGATGCAATCCTGATGTGGCCCAAGAGATTAAGACTGTGCAGTTTTTAGCAAGATTGCTAAAGCAGGCAGCATACATCGGGCTGGATCGACAATTTGGGATGCTGAAAATATTCCCATTGGAACAAACGTTATCGCTGGGTCAGAGGCTTGGCCCTCCTGTGCTAACTTCAAACGTATTTAGAGAACAAATCAGGTGAGCAGTCCTTTGTATGGACTTCTGTGGTATTTGGGGCAGGAAGGTGTTTTAATCAACAGAGGCTATCATGGAGTATAAGCCACATTGTTGTATCATCTCCACCACTCCCAGCCCCTTGCAGGTTGATGGATTTCTTCTCAGAAAGGTTTCTCGTGGCCATAGGCTGTGTTGGGGGGTGATAAGCCTGGCCTTTCCTTCTTCTGTTGTCTGCACTGACTTAGGTCTGAAAGGTACATGCCCAGACCTTACCTGAGTTTCCCTTTATGGCAGCAAAGATAAAACCTGAGACATGCAGCGAGGATGTAGCATTAAATTATTTTGACAGAGCTAAGATTACTTGCCCAGAGTGTCAGGCAGGAGAAAGCAAGAAGACAGCATGAGAAGTACACTGATAAGGCAGCCAAGGCTGGAGTCCAGAGAAGCGTCCTTTGAGGTGGAAATGCAGCAGCCTGGGCACAGAGTTTTTTAGAAGAGGCAGACCTGGTAGCGTCTGCAATACTATGCCTTGAATCCTGCAAGACTCTGAGAGCCCCTGCCCTTTGAATGTCTATGGCTGTTGAAGATAAGCGGGACATGAGCAATGGTAATTAGCATCTCCCTATCTTTTGTGTGCAGTCACTCAGCTCCCAGTACCATGGTACATACACCATAAAACGTTACTGTTTAAGAACGACTGAATCAACTTTTATCTGGATTTCCATATGTTTCTTATAAATATTCATGTATTTAGTTTCACAACACCATTATTGCTCCTTCAAAACAGGGATTTAAGCACCTGAATGACCTAAACTGCCAGCACAAAGTATTAGTCCTCTGAAGGGACAGGCGAATGCCCCAAAATCTCACCCTAAATGATGGTCTACATCAACTCAGAAACATGTGCAGTATGGAGAAGGGGGCTTGCACAATCTCAACTTCTTGTGCCATTTCTTAGCCAGAAGACCATCCTTTCTGTGTATTGTTTTTCCAGCGTAAACTACAAGACTGTATCTTACTTTGTTTAAATGGAAATAAGTCTTAAAGGAGTGTAGTGAAGCAGCAAGTGAAAAAGTTCTACTTAATATGTATGGTTTGAGCTCTACCTGCATAACTTCATTAAATCTTTTGGGGGGGATATGGGACAGATATTTGGGTTTTTATACAAATAACCTCACCAAACGGAGGGTCCTTACTGCAGCCTGTGAAATTATTAGCTACTCACAACACTCATCATAACTCCAAGCACAGCATCTCAGCCAGCCACGGCTTCTGACAGTTCACTTGCCAAATCTATGTTGTGCCTTCAGTGCCTCGATGATCAGTAGTTTCTTTGTCCTTCCCTGAATGGACGAAGGTGTGAAACTAAGGGGCTATGAATGTTTTTCACCTCTTAAAGTTAGAATTCCAATTTATAGCATTGCCACTAGAATAATTACTTATTAGATTTGTCATTACTTCTCGTTCTTTTTAATGCAATAGCATAGAGGCTGTAAGAACCAAGGGAACAGAAACATTGGAAGCTACTTCTCACACATCAGTGAAATAATAAAACACTATGAACTGAAAGAGGAACATGAGCTTAAAAGAACAAATTGCATCTGGAAATTTTATTTATGTATCAAAACTAATTATTGCAAGTTCCACCTCAGTAGCACTTGAGGATTTCATTACAAGATCTAATTGGACTTATATGTGCTGTAAAAGTTTTTTATCTTTTAATTGGTAGCAGAGATCAAAGCAAAGAGAATGAGAGACAAACTTGGTATTTGTTCCATAAACTCATCTTCTAGCTTCATTTGCATTTACATGGTTCTTTGGAGCAGCTCACAGCACAGGCTTGTATTAGCATGCCAAAAGAGAATCTGCTCCTGGTCCTTCAGTTCAGTGCTTCAGAAATTCATCAGAGTCATTCAGCCAGTCAGATCTTAATTACCAAAGGATGCTACTTCAAGTCAGCCCTGAGTATTCTGCCTCTCTTCACGCCTCTCTGGAACATGTTTGGAAAAAAGACAAGTAGGAGCTGTTGTGCCATTTTACTGCACTGTCCGTGATGGAGCTGCAAGCCTACTTTCCCAAGGGTGAGTGATTCCTCGGAATAGCTCATCTGAACTAAGTTTGTGGGTCTGGACCATAGCCCTTTTAAACTTCACCCAACCTGGCAGCACGAACATTTTTGGTTGATTCTACCTTAAATGTACCCAAAACCAGAAGCACTATAGCTGTTCTGTCAATTGGCATCCGTTAAAAATGAAACATATACAAAACTGAGAAGCCTGTAAGAACCTCGTCCCCACCACCACTTTTCACAGTACATCCAACAGCCACTGGAGCTGAAACCACTGTGAATGAGGCTAAGTGAAATATCTCTTGAATTGATGTGAAGACACTTCTAGAGTCAGTGACGAGGAGGTGGATTCTTCCAGTCCAGTGACTCAATAATAGCTGAATTCATTAATACTGAGGCAGCAGTAGCAGCAACAGGGGGATATAACCCACCACCATCTTAGGACTGCGATGTGCAAAAGCTGGCTAGGTGCTAGTGCTACTGACACACAGCACAGCAAGGCAAACAGCGGGGAGAGATGGCCTACATGGTAACAGTTATAGAATCATAGAACCATAGAATCACAGAATCATTAAGGTTGGAAAAGACCTCTAAGATCGAGTCCAACCATCAACCCAACACCACCATGCCCACTACACCATGTCCCTAAGCACCTCATCTACACATCTTTTAAATACCTCCAGGGATGGTGACTCCACCCCTTCCCTGGGCAGCCTGTTCCAAGGCCTGATCACTCTTCAGTAAAGAAATTTCTCCTCATGTCCAATCTAAACCTCCCTTGGCGCAACTTGAGGCCATTTCCTCTTGTCCTATCGCTGTTACTTGGCAGAAGAGACCAACCCCCACCTCACTACAACCTCCTTTCAGGTAGTTGTAGAGCGCGATGAGGTCTGCACTCAGCCTCCTCTTCTCCAGGATAAACCACCCCAGTTCCCTCAGCCGCTCCTCATAAGGTTCCAAGACTAGAGGTAGTAATGAAATGGTGGGTGGCTTTAGGGCCCCGGTGGTGAGATCAACGAGAGACTACATGTTGGTGACACCAAAATATCTCCTCATAAAAGTCAGGCAGCATTCTTCATCTGAGCTTGAGGTGAACTAGTTCAGGTGCATCCCTTACATTATAACATCTGACATCAAGCTGTAAGTGGACACTGCAGCAGGAAGGGGAAAAGGTATAAAAGGTATAAAAGGGCCTCTTGAATGTTGAGGATTTATGCTGGCAAGTTGGGAGGCTGAATGAACAGCTGCCAAAGAGACTGGAGGGCTTGTGTTGTGCTTATCATTCACGTGTTCTTGACTTGATTTGTTGTATTTTACCACAGACTAGCTGTGTCCTTTCTTCCTTTACGCTTTTATTTCATACGCAAACTCAGTGTTTATGAGGGAAGTATTGCCTGTCGAAGTTTCCATTGGGAGGTGTTTAATCTCCCCAATTTTCTGTGTGTTTGAGCCCTGTGTGTTACTCCTATAGGAGGCCCACGCTGGTACTGGCCACCCAGCCTGGGAGAAAGGTTATATATATCAGAAGTGTAACACCTCCCAGCCCCTCCGTTTGAAATGTGGAAGTTGCCAGTCCACCTTTCTGGTTCTCCAGCAAAAAAACAGGTAGATTTTTTTCTAAATTTGCAAATACACATAACTGGCAAGCTGCATTCACACCACAGACGGAAGCAGAGAGGGTGCAGGAACATTGTTTTCAGAGGCCATTGATCTCCTTGCTGTCACCTTGCTCTGTCACCTTGCAGCGCTTCACTTTGCCAGGCACAAAAAGGAGACCACAACATTTACACACAGGTTTCCAGAGGGCAGAAAGCCAAACTGTCATTGTTCAGTTGCTTTGGGAACCTTCCCAGAAAGTGACTCAGGAAAGACAAAAGATGATGCTGACCCCAATGACACCATCATTTTCTCTCTGTGATGGTCCTGGGATGTGTCCTCCACCAAAAAAACATCCTGCTTCCCATGATGTTTGGACATAAAATGAGTATTAAGGAGGAAGTCTTTCAGGAAGCTGCTTTATTCCTTTTCCTCCAGCTCATTCTAACCCTCACCCTCTCCTTGAAATGGCCCAAGGGCTTCAATAGTAGATCCTTCCCTTTCTTTTCTAGATATTTAATTAAAGAGCTCAATCTTCAATGCATTTATTATAATAAAATACCCACGCAGTGTAAAGCAATCTAATTTTCCCTACTCCAAAGAGGCCAACAAAATGCCCACTTCGGGGCCTTAATATAATGAAAGAGCTGAGAAGTTATTTAGAGTCACACTGAAGATTCACATGTTTGAGCGGGTCACGGGTGCTTTATTACACCCTCATCATTACAAAAAAAAATGCTTATTCTGTGATGAGCTCCAGGGTGACAGAAAGCAGGCAGAGCATGCTTTAGAAAAGCACTTGTAAGAGCAGCCAACATCTCATAGAAAGTATGTGCAGTCCTGTCTCTAAATTATTAGCTTCTCCCAGCTAAACAGCCGCAGAACCGGCTGTGGCCCGCGATACAGATGGGTACACAGCAGCACGTTTCTTCCCGAATCAAATGGTAGAGCACTGTACCAGGCCATATAAACGGACAGATGGGAGGAACGGCTACAGCTTCTTCCTCACGGTTAGTGTGCCCCAGTGGCAACGCTGGGAAGTAAATTTTGCTCTTACCTGGTATTTTTCCTATCTGAGAAAATGAGGATTTTTGAGATATGGTCATCCTCACTCAGCACTAGATAGGCCACATGAAGAAAGCAGTCTGAAGTGCCTCCCCTGTAGTTGGTACGCTACCAGATACTAGAAAATCCAACCACAATACACAAAACCACAGGAAACCAGACTTCATTAGTCCATTTGCTCTCAGAACTACGTGTTTGTTTACGACGGTAATTCTCTTGCAAAGAAGCTCTTCATTGCGTGAAAGTTCTCCTGCTTTCATAATCCGCTGCCTGGAACATCCTAATCCTCTGTTTGCACAGGGGTGTCTGTACTCTGAAGTGTTAAATCATTGAAAGAGGACACTTCACAGCCCAACAGCCCAAAAATGGCTTTGGAGCTTTGGTGTATCAAAACATACATGGGAGACTGATCTCCCCCTGCCTAGGTAATCATTTTACATCTGTGCAAAACGAACGTCAAGCTTTTGCATCCTGATTCAGTTGAGTTCTGACACCCTTTATGGGTTAGTTTAAACGACGGCATAAGCGTCAAGACAACAGAAAATCAAGCACTGAGATATGGATATGCCAGCTCAAAATGGATAAAGCAATAATAAAACGGATTAGCATTGTGGCTTTCATGCCAGCAATCCTAATACAATTTACAAACTCTACAGGAATCACAGGAAAATAGGGACGCAGGATTGGCAGGGACTGCCTAGGTCATTGAGCCCAGGCCTCTGCTATCGCAGGCAACAATGTCATATAATCCCTTTCATAAATCCTTTCACTTGCCAATGAAATGCAGCAAACACAGGGGAGAACGCTGCAGCTGTTCAGAAGAGCACAGAAAAACCCACAGCCTGTTTACAATTAAAAATGCAATTGAAGTTATACAGGCTTTTAATAGGGACGAACCAAAAAGTTTGGTTGAGTTCAACTCTGATTCCAAACTTTTCTGGCATCCAGGTGGGAAAGGGTCACATGTGAATATCCGATGCAAGAGATTCACGTTCCTCTTTTACATATAAAGAGGGACTATGAGAACTGAGATCTGATTTGAGCACCAGCATGGTCAAAAAGCGCCCATGGATCTTGAATAATCAAGACTGGTTGAAAATTCCCCTTTATACATCACTTGCGGTATATGTGAGATGACAATTAAACCAGGTTGCCTGTTGGCTCCAGGAAAGACTAAACAAATCCAGAAGAGAGAACAGACCAGCTTAATTCCTATTTTGCACAGGATATCAGAGGCATTAATCTATGACATGGAGAGTTCTGAGAAAACCACAGGTGTTTCCCAGAAACTTGAAAGTCTCTGTTCAATTTGTGATTCAGAGATTTAATTTTGTCTTGCTTTTTTGCAAGTTACATATAAATAACCCATTGCTGGTTGAGTTGGCTGCCGGAAGGGCCAAATTCAATGGCAGGAGAAAGGGATTAGCTGGAATGGCTCACTGGGACCGATAAGACTAATGAGGAAACAGTCTGTGTTGTAAACTTCTATAAAGCGCATGTCAAGCAGCTTAACATTTTGCTGTTTCCTTGCCAGTGGCTGATATTTCTGCCACTTCTGTATCTTAATAGGGGAAGCATAGGTCTCTCTTTCAGAGCTCTTCATGCTCCAGACTGTATTATTAGCCAAACTATAAGCAGTAAATAACCAAGACATTTGAACCCCTGCCAGAAGCAGAAGCCCGGACTGTTTCCCAAGCTGAAGAGGGTTTGTTCCCTCCAGGAGGTGATTCTCAATGCCGCATCGAACAAATGAGGACGAGATCCACAGCTGCAGAGGATCTTCTCATCAAGCTTGTTCGGTCTGGACTGAGAAATGGCTGGTTTGGTCAGCACTAGGTAAAAGCTGAGAAGATGTTTCAGTGGCTCCCTGTTGTCACAGACTCAGAGTGAATTGGTAAGGGAAAAAGTTTAGCCAGTCCACAAACTTTGCTCACCCTCAGGTATCTTCACTAGTCACTGGTTCCCACCTTTCGAAAAAGACGAAGTGGGAATCGAGGCCAAGCCACTGTGCCTCTCCCAAACTGTCGTGAGATAACACGATGCCTCTAACATTGTTCTAAAGTGAATATTGCACTTTACTGTGGTTTATACTCAGTTTTCCATAGTACGTGTAAGATTGCATTGTAGTTGCAGATCTCCATTGTGAAAGGATATAATTATACTAGAGAACCAGTTGCTTGGGATGCAGAGACGAAAGAGGCACTACATGAAGGAGCTGGTGCTCGTTTGGAGTATGTGATGTCGGGGGAGAGAGGAAAAAGGCCAGCTTATAGAGTTGAGACCATTCTGTCAGAGATGTTAAAGATAACAAGAGGGTGTACATAATGAGCTCCTCTGGCCTCCGAGCTTTGGAAAAGAGATGAGAGAAACAAAGGATGTGAGAAGTAAATAAAGAGTTAAAGCATTGGCAGAAAATGATAAATGAACAACTTCTAGCCTGGTTTCGGGACAGATATGCCAAGGAAAATGATGGAACTGAAAATCTAGGGGAATAAAAGAAGTAAGAAAAGTGAATTTTAGTGCTAAATTTATCTGGAGTGTTCCAGTAACGGCCTGACTTACTAGGAAATTCCTCTTATACTTACTTTACTCAAAATACAATGTTGATATTTCTGTGTATGTGCATGACAATAATTTATTGACATTTATACTCAGTAGACTAACCTTTCTGCAACACTCCTGTCTACTTCTGAAAGTTAAATTTTAGCGTATTTTCTCATAGGAATGAACTGGACAGATAGGTAACAGTCCCCTTGCATGTTTCCATGGCCCACACAAAATTGACCCAAACCAGTCATGCACAGAGAGCGTATGTTTTTAAGGGAGGTCAAGAAATTTAGACGTGAAAAGCACACAGGCAAGTATTTCTGAAGCAAAATAGCCTGGTTTTGTCAAACTGATTGCAGAAAGAATACCTGAGTGCAAATGCACATGCAAACTTAGGAAAGGTTTTGTCAGCAGGCAAGACTATTAAATATTCACATTTCTTTAAGAAATCCTTAAAATATATCTTTATGTCCTTCTTCAGAAGTTTTTAAAAGTTTTAAAAAGTTAAAAGTACTTTCTTAAAAACTTTTCATTGTAAGGTTCTTTTGTTCTCACTTCCACTATTAAAAATTAAGGCATCCCCTTGTCTTCACTGAGGTGTATTCATCACATATCCCAAAAAAGTCCTTTCACTCCCTGATAAACGTTATATATATATTCCCTACATTTCCCTGTCACTTGCTTAGGTCCATATTTTAATTAGCTCTTTCCCTTTGAAAAAGCAGGGAAACTCAACCGTGTACAGTGTTCGTAACGGTGTCACAAAATCTTCACACTTTCACCACAGTCGGCGTAACTAGTAAGTGCGTGTCCTTCAACTTCCATGTCTCGACAGAGAAACCCTGGCAATACCAGATGCTGGCTGCCTTCACTTTCATAAAGGAATTTTTAGATTGCTTATTCCGATAAGTGCTGTGCTGATTCTCCGGATCGTGACAGATACCATCAATGTCTCACTCCCTGATGCCGGAAGAGAAAAAGAAGGAGAGGAAAGGCGGGCTGTGGACCTGAGGCAGCACCCCTCATCTCAGGGCAGGCTGTGGTGAGGTGAGCAGGACTGAGCAGCCGGCCAGGTGATGAGCTGAGAGGCACGGGTCCGACGAATTCCTGTGGTCCCAGGGACACAGAGAGAGATGTGAAAGAGCATCTCAAGCGTAGTGCCTTGAAATGCAAGAGAGAGGGCAGATAACCTACGCAGCAGGTACGAACGAGCCACTGGGCAAGCATCACGGCACAGCCGTGCCAAGAGGTGGCAAGGCTGATATCTCCTGAGACTAAAGGCAGGGAAGGGATAATTTCTAACAAAAGAGCAACAACAAAAACAAGGTGAGAAGGGAAAAGAAAATGAGATAAGGCAAGGAGGTCTTCTAAAGGAGGTCCAAGCCAAAGTAAGGTAAGTAAGCAAACCAAAGCAGGGAGAAAAGGACCGGGTACATTCACCCTTATTCATAAAACTAGGAAAAACACTCAATGCTGCCACATGTTGGAGAGCAGAGAGAATAAAAGAATAAGGGGTAAAAGAAAGAGTAGCTAATTGTGATGTACTTCATGCCTCTCCTTCCAGTAGTTATAGCTGCAGCAGCAACTTGCTCCTCTTCCTCTGTTAGGAGAGAGGAATACTGACACAACGCACTCAGGTGGTGAAGGGTCCCCAGTGCCTTTCCTGCAGACTAGCACTGTCTATCCATGGAAAAACCACCTCCCACACCAGTTATACCAAAGACACACTGTGCTGTTCCGGAGGGAATGAGCTGTCACTCCGGCCATTCAGTCATCAGCTTCCCTGTTCAGTGCGCTCATAAATGCACCGGTTGAGACTAATAGGGATGGACTGAGGAGAGAAATGACTTGTTTCTTTCCCAGCTTTCAGCCCGTGCAGCCATGCTCAGCTGTGGGCATGACAGATGAACGCAGTCTGCTGATGGCTGTCGCAAGTCTACCTCCTGGTGGGCAGAGTCCATTTCTATCGGAAGTACAAGAGCAGAGCATATTGAACGGTGGAAATGTCACCAAATTACAGCAAGGTGAGCATTTGCAAGGGAAAAAAGGCGTGCTAGCCAGCAAGCATTTTCAAAGCATGTTAACAAATCCAGCTTATCTCACATGCCAGCTCTCCCCCCTCCCAAGTCCCATTCCCACTGAATAGACACTAATTGAAAATTATGTTTTCAATGTGAAGCCTTCTTCTAATTTGGTCTTGTTTAGAAGTATTTAAGGATCCTATGGTTTGTTGTATTTCAAAGTGATTTGCATGAACTCCCTGGGGAAGCCAACAAAGGACACTGTCAACATTTTGCTGGCAGACGGCAAGGGTTTCTACTCAGCACAGAATATTCATGTGCTCCAAGGAGCACAGATTCTTGGGGTAGAGGAGACAGCTGCAGAGCTCCAGTGCAAAACATCTAGGAAAATGCTGCAATATCTGTTCCTCTCCAGGGTTTTTTGCAGTCCTTTAGCAATCCTAACTTCCCTGGTAGGCACAGGAGAACTCTATTGAGTATTTAAATCATTAAAAAATATTTTTAATGGGAAAGATAAAATTGCCAGTGCAGTTTAGTTAGGTGTGCTCACAAAGATGCTTTCCAGGCTTTAAGTCATATGCATGCATCGCATTGCATACTCTAAAATCTTTTCATGGAAGTCTATACACTTCTGCACATTCATGACAAATGAGCATACAAAATATAAACAATTTTGTATTTACCCAACAAAATATGCAATCATGCACTCAGGCATGTACTACACACATGCTTATATATTTGGCACATGCATGATGCCAGACATTTTGTATATGCACCTATGTGTGCATTACGTTATACGTGAGTGTCTTTGCAGATCATACAAGGCACAGGAACAGCCTGCACCCTCCAACGTGCACCTGCGGGATCTGCACACCGCCAGCTATGCCCATAGAGTTCAGACTGCTTACACCTCTGCGCATTAACCACACCTGTGGGGTTTACTACATCTTCCAATCTCTATTTATGCAATACGTGCCTGTACATTCATTTACTTAATACAGTATGGTATTGAGGAGAAAAACGTTAAGAAGTACAGTGAGGTCTTCAGAAGACAATTTATTAAACAGAAAGCCCAGTTTCTATTTTTACAAGTTTTCAGATTAGTGTAAGACCTGGTCTACGTGCAAAAGTTTAGCTGGCACAGCTAGGTTAAGAACATAACAACCAACCCCATTAATTGACATCCCCATGACAACAAAAGTCTTAGGGCTATGGCAGAGAAAACCTCTTTGGCAGTCTAATTTCTCTACTTCAAGAAATGGGAGAAGGGAAAAGAATATTTTGCTTCTTTTTTAGGGTAACTGGAGATAGAAACTACCATCAAACTTTTTTCCAGTGTAATAAAGGCCTGAATCTACTTGGGATTATTTTTCTCATTAGAGTGGCTCAGAGTGTTAGAGGGACACTCTTTAATTCAAATCTAGTCAAGTTCCAAGCAGAAAGGGATCAGCTACTCAGAGATCCTCTTTCAAACTATGATTTGGGGCACAGTAAGTGCTGCAGACTGTGGTTTCCATAGCCCTGTTTACGCTACAGCCCACAGTATTTCATCCAGTGGCGGGGACCTTTTATTATTAAGTTTGAACATATAGTCCAAGTATTCCACCTCCACTGCTGGGATTTTTTCTGAAGTACCTCTGGAGAACATTGCCAAAACCAGCTAAAAACCAACCTCAGATCCACACGATTCTTCTCTCTCTTTTGTCACCGTGTGGCTCCTTCTGCATGGCCAGTGTCGTTTTCACGCTCTTACCAGCCAGCATAGACGAAAACAGTGCTCCATGCCATTGCAAATGCCACAGCAAATACACAGGAGCTGTGGAGAAGTTTTCACAGCTTGCTGCCATGTGGCTTCAGCGCTGCCAACCTGCACTGTGCTGCGGAGCAGCTCTCACGCGGCTTTGGAAGCGGTGGCCACAGCTGTCTCACCAGCAGCAGCCGCAGGGGCACTGGGAGGCACAGGAGGTCAGGCTGCGCAGCGTGGGAGCTGGGTCAGCATCCGCGGCTGAAATGCTGCTTCTGAATTCATCAAGCAAGAGACAAGTGGTGGGGAAGGTCCTGGGACAACCACCAGCATCTACGGAGTTGCTGGGTAAGACAGACCAAATTTTTGGATGTCTGTGCAGGGCTCAGCTCAAAGTCCGTGCCGCCCGCCCGAGGACCGGAGCTCCTGCGGGTAAGGTGCCGTCCTTGTTTGCCTGGCTCAGGCTGGTGCAGACAGATCGGACTTCTGTGCAGGGCAGTGGACAGGTAGTATCAGCAGGTGTTACAAGGTTGGCCAATGTTCAGAGCTTGTTGAGGGCTTTGTACACACACGGTTGGGAGTCTGAAAAAAGAAATGTTGGATGGCTATTCTCTCTTTCTCCTGCACAAGGTGTTAGTAGAAATGGGTACCATTGCCTAGGGCTGCAATACCTGGATGAGCACGATGGCAGACTTACTAATATGAATGCAGATGCTCTAGAAACAGTCCTGACTCTGGTAATGCCAGGGACCCTCAAACTCATATTCAACAAAACTGCTGGTTTGTTCCTATCACTGTAACAGACATTAATGTTGTTGGTATTCTCCCTATAATCCTGGAGAGACTGCTCATCCTTTATGTGTGACTAAATCTTTTACTTGATAACATGCATGCTAGAAAGAAGTTGGTTAATTATTTGTAGCTAAAGGATAACATTAGAAAGCATCCGAGTGTCAAAAGGGGAAATGTCGCTGCCTTGTAGTAAGTGGAAACGCCGTGGAGCACTACCTGCTGCTGTTCCAAGTGCCGAGTTTTGCCCAATGCTCGTGAGAACGAGGTGGAAATGCTCCGTGAGAGCTGGGAGGTACCAGTGCACAACTCCTTCTCCAAAGTGGCAGCTGCTTGGGACACGTACTCAAGGGTGCCTTATGTTCCTGCCTTTGGTGATTTTATACTTACGTCTGATTAAACTTGTGGCTGTGTTGCTTGCTTTGTGTAACGCTCCATGAATATTGCTATGAATTTCAAGACTTTAACAGGGTATTGAGAGCGAATACTTCACGGATGGTAGCACAAATATTTCATAGAGTTATTTGAAATATTTCACAAAACATTAGATGAGTATTTTGTACGGTCTGATTTGTGTGATTCCAGAGTTATATCTTATTCAAGGTGTGGAAATACTTCATCAGAATGGCAGGGAATATTTCATGAAATATGCCATGAATATTCGTATGAAATTGCATTAAAAGTTTCATATCTAGCCACACTCCAATGTTTGGAAAGTACGTTTTATGGACTTTCCTTTCGAAAGTTTCCTAAAAATATTACTACCGCTTTTCAATTATGCTCACGTTTAATTCAAAACATTTCCGAAAACAGTAACTTTCTTTTTTAATGATTGTGTAGAAGTGAAAGGGTTTTTCAAGAAATATGAAAAGCAAACCCAGCCATTCCTTTAGTGACCTACAGGCTAGAATGACGGGACAGAAAATCCCCTAGTGAACCACGGTAGTTAATGGTGTATAATGGTGTATAATCACATGAACGATTAAAAGAAAGACAAGTACAGAAAGGGGTTCCCTCCCCGGCGCTCGTAAGGGAGTGCTTCAGCGTTGCAAGCACACCACCACTTCACCACCAGGATGACCAAGGCCTCCTCCTTGTCGGTATGACAGTCACTCCTAGAGCTCCTGGTATTTCTTTGCCCCTCCAGGGCGTTTCCTATAAACTATTGCAATTTCTGTAGCCTTACTGCTCAACCTCCCCTTGCCCATTTCGTTACAGCTTTCTTCTCCCAGTCTGCCTTCCCAAGGGCCTCTGAAGCTCCTCCTCGCCAGGGGTCTAGAAACTGGCCGAAAGTAAACAGTGGGCGCAGCTGGGTGCTGCTGTCCCGCTGCAGCACACTGAACTGGCAGCACAGCGATGCAAATGCTTGGAGCCAGAATTCAGGGATGAAACCTGTCCCGAGTGAGCCCAGAGGAGCAGCGGGCTCATGTTTAAATGTCCCAGGAGGTAGAAGGGATCATGGCATGGCAAGCGGAGGATGACCATGCTAGCAGAGAGGCACAATGCATCCGAACTTCAGCCTGTAGAACATGAACATCCCAATCATTTTATATCTTTTCAAAAGGAGGATGCAGTACTCATTATCCGTCCCATTACTTTGCCCTAACCAGCGCTGTATACCCGTGAAACTTTTCAACAGAAGTAGAATAAACGCAGTATAAACCAGTCACCTGTCCCCCTTCCACAGATGCTCTTTGAGCTGAACAATTTGCAGATGCTACGTCCATTTTTAAGTCTTCTTGCCAAACATTATATTTCACAGTCACATTTTTCTACCCTTCGAGGTGTTTCCTCTCTATTATTGCTGCGTGAATGTTCCACACAAACAAGAGAATCAAATTGACTCTGGCAAGGGCTGAGTTTTCAATCTTTACACAACCTTGCCTGTGTGGAAAGGCACACAGCATTCTGGGCTCCAAAGAATAGTGCCAATTAACTGTAATTAACATGCAAGGCACAAATGCTTTGTCAGGACTGTGGTAGCTTCTGAGCCATAGAGCAGAGTGAGCATAACTTACAGGTTCACAAATCATTTAAAAGCTTACTCTAAAATTCCTACACACCGTAGCAGTGTAGGTACGGGTAAGACGGGTACGATCAGACTGCTATTACACGTACAAAGGCAGCAACCTCAAAAAAATAGGGAAAAAAACCCAAATTTTATTTCTCTAATCTGATTTCCGGGCTGAATTTGGAGATGTCACTTGGAACAGCCTAGGTGTAACGTTTTTTCAGACAGCAGTGCCAGACGGTTCTCAATACTGCACGGGAATCGTTTAATGAAGGCCCGGTGTTGTTCCGTTCACGGCAGCAGGCAGCGCTCGATGAGGCACCGGCTCCTCCCGCCGCAGCGGGAAGCGGGCAGCGCCGGCGGGCGGGCGGCGGGGGCGCCCGGCTGCATCTGCGGGGGCAGAGCGCCGCCTGCTGGCGCGGGGGCTGCGGGGCCTGGGGGGCCTGCGCTGCGGGGCCTGGGGGGCCTGGGCTGCGGGGTCTGGGCTGCGGGGCCTCGGCTGTGGGGCCTGGGCTGTGGGGCTTGGGGGGCCTGGGCTGCGGGGCCTGCAGGGCCTGGGCTGCGGGGTCTGGGGGGGCTGCACTGCGGGGTCTGGCCTGCGGGGCCTGGCCTGGGGGGCCTGTGGGGCCTGGCCTGGGGGGCCTGCGCTGCGGGACCTGGCCTGGGGGGCTTGGGCTGTGGGGCCTGGGCTGCGGGGCCTGGCCTGGGGGGCCTGGACTGCAGGACCTGCGGGGCTTGGGCTGTGGGGCCTGGGCTGTGGGACTTGGGGGGGCCTGGGCTGCGGAGCCTGCGGGGCCTGGGCTGTGGGGCCTGGGCTGCGGGGCCTGAGCTGTGGGGCCTGGGCTGCGGGGCCTGGGCTGCGGGGCCTGTGGGGCCTGGCCTGGGGGGCCTGGGCTGTGGGGCTTGGGGGGCCTGGGCTGCAGGGCCTGGGCTGTGGGGCCTGCACTGCAGGGTCTGCGCTGCGGGTCCTGTGTTGCGGGTCCTGCGTGCAGACCCTGCACTGAGGAGCCTGGCCTGGGGGGCCTGGGGGGCCTGGGCTGCAGGGCATGCGCTGCGGGGACTGGCTGTGGGGCCGGGGCTGCAGGGGCTGCACTGCTCGTCCATGCACCAGGTGCAGGGGCTGCCATTCCTCTGGGAAAAAGAAGCTGACAGCCTTGCCAGGGAGAAATTTTGCAAGAAAATCAGATTACACTAGAAGGAGTCTGGGGGCAATCTGTGCATGGCTGAAGACAGCAGTTAGATTCTTATAACCATGCAAGATACCTTTAATGTGTGCCAATATAAGGCTTTACATCTCTGAACATTTTTATGCATTCACTATTCCCCCATATTTGGACACCTTTTTCTGAAAAACAGTAAGAAATTTTTAAGATGGATGGGGGATAATTGCCATATCCCTTCATTTGTAAAACTAATTTCTATTAGTGACTCAAGCCCAATTCTACAGAGTGAGAAACAGAAAATTAGAATAATTCAGGATCAGTTGGTCATCTGGCATAAACCAACAAATGGACTCGATTTCAGACACTTCATTATCCACTGGGTATCTGGCCCACAGAAACCTTCCGGGTTTGGTACCTCAGGATTCATGGGATTGAACCACTGTTCCAGTGTGAAATTTTCGTTAAGCGTGTCTTCTCCTTCTGGCATGGTCATAATAGAAATTTGTTATTGCCCCTGTCTATGCGTTTGTCTGAAGTCTGTCTCCACCAAAGACCAGGGCACTTCTGGGGCAACTGAGGAAAAAAGCAAATTTCATTGATTTCACAAGTAAATTATTTTTCCTCTGGAGAACCTGCTGAAAACTCTGTGGAGATCTGCAATGATTCCAGTGTACGTGGATTAGTGGGCAGGGTGCAGGAACGGAAGTCAAATGTATAACGATAACAACACCAAATGAGTCTATAACTTACCATAGGGTTATCTCCACATGCATTGCCGTGAGGAGATTGAGGAGAAAGAAGAGAGGAAAATCCTGACTGATGGCTAGATTAATCATATTTCATGAAACGAGGAGTTGCACTGCGGAGTCTGAAAAAGCTATGTGTCATTCTCAGATGAGCTTTTGAGTTTCTAAAGATACGTTTCCAAAAATAACTCAACTTTAACAAACCAAGACATCCCTGACTAACTTTGAAAAATCATTTCAAAAAATGTCTCCTAAACTTGTAACACCATCAGCTCTTCATTTATGTTCCTTCATATTAATGCTAAAGACTAACGGTGATTAATTTTAAACAGGTTCATTATAAAAAATATTTCATATATTTTCATATATATTTCATATGTAAGTGAAAACTAGAGACTGGAAAATGGAAATTGTTGTAAGGAGAAAAAAAAACGAAGCGAAGAATGATGCAAAGCAAAAGGTGAGGGAAAAAACCAAAAGACGACGCATGGAAGATCAAAGGACGGAAACAGAACGAACCCCAGAGAAAACATTTTCTTAATGTGGCTCTGAATACCCCTTTTCATTTTGCGTGTTCTCTGTGAGAAAGCTGATGAGCACAGCTGAGTGTATCATTGCCAGAGGAGGTAAAAAAGTATAATTCCAAGGCATATAATATATGTTATGATACAACATATATAAACGTGGTTAAAATAATACGTATATACTTAGAGACGACAAAATATATAATGCTATTACAGTATTTTGAACTTGCTTACCATCCGACCCCACCCACTCATCTGCCTGTAGTGCAGCCAAGTCCAACAGCTGAGCTCACCCTCCCTTCCCATCACTCTCCGCTCTCAAGCGCCCGTTCTGCTCCGCCACGGAGCGCCAGTCTTTCCCAGAAGGCACACAACCCCCCTCACACCCGTTTTCATTCATGCCTACTTCTTTTCTTTCCCTCCACCTTTTTCTCCACAGCTCTCATACATACAGTAATGTATACATGCTACATACTTATCTGATTATCAATGTTTGCTATAGAATGTAATCACAGTTTAATAGCACGCTGTTGAGGAAACAAGCAAGAAGAGGAGATAACGAGGCAGCTCCATCTATGTAAGCATTTCAGGGGGTTAACAAGCAGTTAAACGGGAGGTTCATCTTTCCTCCTTTCTGGCCAGGTTGTAAGAGCTTGCCATGGCAGTGCTGATAGAGATGATTATGCAGAGTTTTAAAATCTGCATTGAGATGCGATGCTGCCTGGAAGATGCTGCAGGGCGAGAGATTGACATCTCTTAATTTCCGCCAGGCTGCCCGAGGAAGCTGTCCCTGCCTGGAAGTTGAAAGGTTCGGGTAAGCGAGGCATGCACGTACTCTTCCGACGCATTAAAAATATTTCTTCTCTCGTGTTATACTTTGTTCCCACTACTACGATTAACCAGAATATTCTTTTAAGAAGATTACTTCGGGTAAATGAGAAGATTACTTAGGGTAAATATGAAGATTACTTTGGGTAGATAGAAGGAAGAAATTTTTTATGCTGAGGGTGGTGAGACACTGGCACAGGTTGCCCAGAGAGGTGGTGGATGCCCCATCCCTGGGAACATCCAAGGTCAGGTTGGACGGGGCTCTGAGCAACCTGATCGAGTTGAAGATGTCCCTGCCCACATCAGGGGGTTGGACTGGATGACCTTGAAAGGTCCCTTCCAACCCAAACCGTTCTATGATTCTGTGATTCTGTTCGTGCGATGGTCACAAGCACACCCAGGGTCAGGCCGTGGTTAGTGCTCTCCTGGATCTGACAGCAGCCACAAGCCGCCGCAGCCTCGGGCCCCGTCAGAGCACGCAAGAACCACGTGAATCCACCTGTGGACAGGTAAAGGCAGCGGGCCTCAACTCAGAGAAGGGGAGAAAGGTGACCGATGCGGTCACTGCTGCCACTTGCTGAAACCCTGCGAGAGCAGAGGGACAACGAAAGGAAGGTAAATGACGTCGCTGTACCTCCCTGAAGCCTTGGATGTGGCTCTTCTGCTCCTCCCAAACCTTCCTGGAACACCCCATCCTCAGTCCCTGAGACAAGCAGTGTCAAGGTGACCTGGACGTATAGAAAAGGCTGTATTTCAAAGGCGGTTTTAGTAAGACTTGAGTGGTTGCCAGGGTCGTCCCTGACAGAGCAGCAAACCTGTGCCCTAAAACTGAACTTTGCTTCAAAATGAGGAGGGGGCACCTCCCCAAACGGCCACCAACGACCACCAGACCCCCACGCACGCGCAGAAGGGCTGGGAAGAATGCCAGGGAAGATGAGAAGTAACGTTTACACAATCTCATGAATATGTATTAGTTAGGCATGGCTTTAGGTGTGCTTTTGCTAATTTTGTACTATAAAGGAGAGCCTGGAGTTTGTGGCGGTGTGCTTGATTCGTGGAAAACACCCACCCTGCGCCCTGCGCAGAATAAAGCCATGTCTCCTCTCTAAACATGCTTGTTCAGTGTGTTTTGAGGGCTTAAAATCGACACCCCTGCTGCGGGTGGACCGCCTGCACGGGCTCCGGAGAGAGACCGGGGCTTCGAATGCCTCCGAAAGCGCCCTTCGTCCCGCAGGAAAGGGTATAAAGGAAGGGTCCAGCGTTTTCTTAGCTCGGCCTCAGGCTGACGCGAGGGGAATCCTCTTTCGTTTTAAGCGCCTGTGAAAGCAGCAGGGTGCTAAAGCATCCTGAGAGGAGGGGAAGACGCTGCTACAGCCTTTTAACTTTTACCACGATTTATATTTAGATCGTTTGAGCCTACTGTGCGCGTGCTGCCTCCGTTGACATTAGTTGCAGATACTTCGGTTTCTGTATGCTGGAATTAGGGGGTATTTTTGTCTGCAGGAAAAGATGAAAGTCGCCAAGTCACGGGAAACCAGCCTCTTTCTTGCACCGGGAGCTCGGTGTACGACAGGCACGTCCCATCCGTCTTTCGTAGTATTTGTATATGAGGGACAAAACGGGACGCAGAAACCGTAGCTGGGGGAAGGCAGCAGGCAGGGACGGGAGGAGGAGCGCAAAGAAAAGCCCAGGAAAAAAAAAAAAAAAGCAGGGCTGCAAAAAGGTGAAGGACGTGGCACATCCCTGAGCAAACACACACATCCCCTACCCCTCCCTGACAGCAGGAAAAGCCGCTGGCTGCCGTGGCTCGAGACTGAGGGCCGGGCGGGTAAAAAACACCTGATTTTGAAATATTTTCCACACCAGGCAGTTGCGAGAGCGCGTTACGTTTTGCGCTCCCGTTAACCCAGACACGAGGCGCCAGGCGGGAGCCGGGGCACTCCTGTTTATATTGAATAGCCGTTTAACATCACCTAAACTCCAGCGTACAACAGATTGCGGGGGGGGGGCGTGGGTGTGGGGGCGCGGAGCGCTCCCGCGCTCCGCGCCCCCACACCCACGCCCCCCCCCCCCCACGCCCCGCCTTTAACCCGGCCCTGCAGCTCCACCGCCAGCCGGCTGGGGGCGCTGCGCAGGCGCCGGCACACGGCTGCTCTGGGACTTCCGCCTCGTTGGTGCTGACGGCGGCGGCCTGAGCGGTAGCGGCGGCCTGAGCGGCGGCGGCGTCAGTGGCGGCCTCGGTTGCAGCGGCGGCTTCTGCCCCTTCCCCGCCGCACCATGCCCACCGTGGAGGAGCTCTACCGCAACTACGGGATCCTGGCGGACGCCACCGAGACGGCGGGCCAGGTGCGGCGTGGCTGCGGCCTGCAAGGCCTCGCTAGGCCTCGGGCTTGAGTAGCGCGGAGCCGCCGCCGCCGCGGGGAGTTCCGGGCTGGGCGGGCTGAAGCGGGGCGGGCGGTGGGGGAGCGGGACGGGATGCCGCCGGAGGGGCTGCTCGTCCCGCCGGACAACCGGGGCTGTTCTCGGTGTAGGTTTCCTCACGACTCGGGGTGGGGGGGGCCGGGTAGAGGTGAGCTTCGCGCCTGCGGTTCTGCAAGGACGGTAGCAGCTCTCGTGGCTTTTGCAGCATCCCCCTCCTCCCGTCCTGTCGGCAGCTCTCCTTTTCAATGTGGCGTCGCGGATATTAACTAGTTATTAGCTAGAGTCAGACTGCTTTTTGCGTGGGGGCGGGGAGCTTCGCCTGGCGAATTCAGGCCATAAAGAAGACACCGGTAGTCATCCAGATCTGATCCAGTGCACTTGCGGTTCCGGAGAGCTTCTGGCAGGCTCTCTTGCTAAAAGGCTTGTGGGAGGAAGGTGAAGTCTGTTATGGTTTGATAACTGCCTATAGCCTTTTTTTTTTCCCCTTAAGGCAAGAATGGAAGGTCAATCCTCACTGTTAAAGGAGATTTTTACCTGTAAGCTCTTGGCAAGATCTGCCGTTTGTGTACACCGTTACTGAATTATTCAAAAAAAGAGGATGACTTAGTATATTACCAATACAAAATATTATGGTTAGTTAAAACTAGTTTTTTAATTGCATTAGGCTCTCCTTTTACTGAATGACTACCTGAAAAAGCAGCAGATACTTTTTTTTTTTTTTTTGGTCATACCGTACATAAGTAGGAAAGTAGCTTTGCACACACCTAGCAGTGGATTTTAAACTAGATACTGCTACACAAGGTCATTTGGAAAGTTCTTTAAGAGAACAAATAATACGGTAGTTCTTTGTTTTTTTTAAAAACAAGGTTTTTTCTTTTTAATTCAAGTCCGTTCACTTTGCTTGTGTAATTATGCCCTACTGAAATAAAGCATCCTTGCAGACAGTCCTACAAAAACGTCATCTCAGAACCAACCAAAAAATGCAACTAAAACGTTGGGAACTGTGGGGAGAGATGCAGAATAAAACAGATGCTATTACTGTGCCGTTTTACAAATACATAGTCCGTCATCATTTTGACTGTTGTGGGTAGCTTTTGTAGGATAAGAATGGCTATCTTAGGTAGAACAAACTCTACCATAGTTAAGAAATGCAGCCTGTGACAGGGATCAATAGCAGATATGTAAGAACGTCTGGGGCTAAGTATAGAATGATGATTCCTGATATACTCTCCCAGCTTTGCCTCTCTACAGCTTGTCAGCTTCCAGAGCCAGAGATAGTGTCTTTGTAATTAGTATATCTTGCTAGATTGTTCTTTGTGAACTTTTCTGATGCTTTTTTTAACTGATTATATTTCTGGCACACAAATGTTCTGTGGCAAACGTTCCATTACTTCATTAACTTTTGTGAAGGAGTTATCTCCTTTGAACTTGTCATTTTATAATCTTACTTGATGTCTCCAATTTTTGCATTCTGAGAAGCCATGAGTAATTGTTCCTTATTCATCAGTTTTATCCCACTTATTACTTTATTATCTCTTAACAACCTTATGAACATGATCTCTCACTACAAAAAGTCATAGTCACCCTGGCTCAAAAAAGAAACTTTGAACATGAGGAGAAGGGCAAGGGGACAACCAGAAGTATGACATTAAGAGGAGTAATTTAAAAGACCAGAAGTATTGAGCTTGTAAAAGAGTGTTTCAGTTGAGAAAGGGGCTCAGGTATGAGCAGTCTACCTCACGAGTGGAATGAAGGTGAGAACTTGGAAAAAACTGTTAGGAAGCAGGCTTAAAATAAAGAGGAAGACAAACTTTTCTCCGTAACACATTGTGAAACTTGTCACAGGACATTATAGAGTATGAATTGGTTCAAGAACTAATCTAGAGAAATTAATGGATGATTGGTCAATTGACAGTTATTAAAAATAAAGGTCTGGACACTGTCTCTGGCTTAGGACATTGCTGTGTTACAGATTGGGAGGAAATGTGCAAAACTGAAGGGTCACGCTGCTTCTGCAGTTACCTGCTTTTTTCTGGAGCATTCAATGCTGCCAGGTACAGGGTAAAACAAACTCCCGCCTGATCTGTATTTTGCCTAAATGATAGGAGTAGTTAGCGTGCAGTAATACAGATTCATGGAACACAAGCTGCTCTATTTCATTGCTCTATGAATGCTTTTTTAATATGTATTAAGTTTAAGTAATTTGTTCCACAAAAAAGTTGTTCAGTCTGAGAACCTGTGACTATAATAATGTGTATTTCGTTGTTAGTTTGTGCGGGCTCATTCCTGCCTTTGCTGTTGAGTGCACTGTGTTGGCACAGCTACGGAGCAAACCAGATGGGGTTGTGGATCAGCTGAAAAGCAACCAATTTTTTTCCTTGGTTATTTTTCTTCCAGATCAGTGTCCCAATCCAGTTCAGAATCTGGCAACATGGGGAGCTATCAACAAGGTGTAGGGAGTGTTTAAGGAGCACTGGTACTGAATGTTAAAATACAGCTTGCTTTAGAGGGAATTAATGCAGTGTACTGCTTTGTAAATTAGTATCTCTATTTGCTGTGGGTGAACTTTTGTGTGGAGTAGGGGTGATGATATATGTGGCTCTGGGAAACTGAATGTAAATAAAGCAAAGGGTCCTGTGCTGTTGATGTTGCTGTTCAAAGTAGGATAAGTTGTCTAAAGCATTCTTTTCACAACCATGAGGAAAATGAATGATAGAAGGTTCTGATTTCTGCTAGCATCCTAGTAATGCTGACTTTTATTTCGCAAACACATAGCTAACCACAACAAAGACTTCCGTTTATTCTGAAGTTTCAGTCCTGCAGGCACAAAATCAGAAACACCTGTGTGATTCTAGTTGGAGCAGCTAGAGAATATTCTACTCTGTTGCTGAAGTGTTTATTTCTATATTTCAACTGGAGATTTCTTTTTTTTCGATCTGGTCTCTGTTAACAGATCTTTTAAGTATTATCTTTTATCTCAGATTAAGTTAACTGCTTGACTAGATGCCAGAGATGCTTTAGCGCAATATACATTAAAGATCATTCGTGATCCATTCCAGTGGCACAGTTGTTGGGAGAGGTAACCTCTACGTGAGAGACAATAAACGAGCAGACAGAAGGCAGAAACTCCTTGAAAAACTGCCCAAGTTCAGTGAAGGTGATCATGTAATTCCTTGAGTCAGCACTAATCTGATCACAAGGGGTGTGCAAGAGCTGTTAGCCTTAGGGCTGGCAGTTTGAACAGTAAGTACTTGAACAGACAGAGGAACCAAAATAACAGTAAAAACCAGTCAATAGAGCCAAATTTTACTAAATTGGTACCGTTACATCGGTCTAAGAGATAAATTGTATGAAGCTTGTGTAATACAGTTCACTTAAATAGCTGAAGTGGAGAGGAGAAAATCCTTTCCTTGTCTTGAGGATACCCCAAGGTTTTTCTATTTATGAATTCTGCTTTTCCTCTCTCAGCATAAGGATGCGTACCAGGCGATCTTGGATGGTGTGAAAGGAGGTGCCAAGGAGAAGAGACTTGCAGCCCAGTTTATTCCCAAGTTCTTCAAGCATTTTCCTGAGCTGGCTGACTCGGCTATCAATGCCCAGTTGGACCTCTGTGAGGATGAAGATGTTTCTGTAAGAATAAGAACCTTGTAGCAAGTTGATAGGTTGAATTTGTATTTTGTTATTCTTTTTTTTATAGGCTACATCTCTCAGGAGAGGAGGGTTGGTCTTTAGAAAACTTAAGAATACTTAGTTGTATTCCTGCAATAGAAGAATCTATTGTGTGATGGTATGGTATGAGAGATCAGTTTTCGTTTGTCTTTTTCACTCCCATCATTGATCAAAGGAATAGCTCTGTAAAAGAAACTTAGATACCGTTTATTTGAATATCTATTATTTTTTTTTCGTTTCAAAAAGCACTTTGTGGTTATTGATTCTCATAAATCATGCTGGGAGGCAAGAAAATTTTGTTCACACCTGAAAACCATGGGGATGTGATTCTGAATTTATTATTCTTGCAAAAGTCTTGAGATGCTTCGTGCTGCTTCTGTGGTGTTGATAGAAGCTGTACCTTTGAAGCATCTTTGGTTATCAGAACTTGAATTATTTGGGATCATTCAAGGATTTTTGTCAGTGCTGGGAACAAAACCTAGAGTTTCTCTCTGCCATATGCACAACTGTAGAACTATCCTTCCTGTTAGCAAATAAAACTCCATAATAACAGAGATTCCAGGCCTTCATTTTGTTGATCGAATGAATGATTTTGTGAACAGAGGTGCTGTTTGAATTTGGTTTTTCTCCAGTGCTTCTTAGATCTAAGAAAAGTATATTATTTTCGTCATAAATGTATCATAATAGTTTCACGGCAAATAAGAAGTTTGGACTGTCATTAAAGTCTGAAACTTGAACATTGTTTTCTGAATATGATGTTAAAAGAATATATGGGCACTTTCTCAAATTTGGCTCATTTTTCTGACAAACTTTGGTAGTTGAATTGCCTGATTTTTTTTGTAATTACTTTAATTTTTAATATTTTTTATTTCCACGGTACTGACAATTTTGACAGATCCGGCGACAAGCAATCAAGGAATTGCCTCAGTTTGCCACTGGAGATAATCTTCCTCGCGTAGCAGACATACTGACCCAGCTTCTACAGTCAGGTAGGAGACATTGGTAGTTTCCTGGCTGATCTCCTTGTGGCACACCCAAAAATGTATACAGTTTTGTTCTGTAAAACGTTTTCTGTTGATGCATAATTTGTTACAAAGCAGTCTGTCCAGTGCCATTCATGTGCTGCTTCTGCTCTTTTTACCCCCCCTTTATATTTGCTGTACAGTTATGCTGCTAGTTCTGCTGAAAGGTCGCTAATTATCCTAATATAAACTGAAAATCATTCTTTTAAATTTAACAACTTTTTTTTCATTCAAGTCCTCTGAAAGCATCTGCAGAAAGGGGCGGGGGGGGAGGGGGCGGGGACCAAAACAAAAACCCCTCCAGTTATGGACTGCAGCAAATTGCATTCTGAAAGAGTTACTGGATTTCTAAACCAGGTACTCGGGAACTTTAAAAATCCTGAAGGCATTTTCTTCCATACAATGTATTTCTAGTACAAAATATTTAATTCAGAATTTAATATACAATATGTATTTTTTAATCTCAGTGAGTTATAGAGTGCTAAATATTAGATGTTCAAATTTGTATTAAAAATGCATTATTAAGTCTCCAGGCTTCTCAGAAGGGACGTTTTCTTTCTTTTGAGACTTATACATTTCTCCATTTAGTTCAAGAGGAAAATTGTTTCTCCCATCTAGAAATACTGTAGATTACTTAAGAGTTTAAAAAGAAATAACTATTTATTTTACCTTAATTTAGTAAAGGTCAGCTTGTTTATTCAGCTGTTCCTTAAAATGACTAAATATATTGATTAATAACTTCCCTTCAAGTTTTCAGTCCTATCACGTTTGTAATGTTAAAGTTTTGGCAGGGAAGCTGAAGTGGCAAATAGCTTAAATAGGTTTTTGTTTTGCTTCCAGCTTTCGTAATCATGGCTTTCTACTTCCTCAGTCTAGTAGTCGTTAAAAATACAAGTTATGTTATTTATGATTAAATGCTGAGGATAGAATACTTCTTGTGTGAGATCAGAAATCTTTCTTTGTTTTTCTGCTCTTATGTTTGCATTTCACGGATATGCATATCGGGTTTTTTTCTCTCTTCAGATGATTCTGCAGAATTCAATTTGGTGAACAATGCTTTGCTCAGTATATTTAAGATGGATGCTAAAGGTAAAGGACACATTTTTCTATAAACGTATTTTATTAGTACTTCCCAGTCTCTAGTAGGATGAGAACAGGATTCAATTTTGTATCTTGTGCAATGCAAAAGTTAGACACACGCCAGTTTGGTTTTACAAACAGTACCGAACTTTTCAATAATTGTGGATCTGAATCATACAGATCAATAAAAGAATGTGGATTCTTATGTCAAGCTATGTGAAAATTGTTCTTTTTCTTAACAGTTAGTATAGCAGTTATTTTAAAATGTGTCATGGAGTCTTACAGGAGGAAACTTCTTTCTTCTGCTTAGAAGGTTCAGCTCTTGACTTCTAAGTCAATTTGCGTTACCTGATTTATTCTCCGTTCAGGGACTTTGGGAGGCTTATTCAGTCAAATTCTTCAGGGAGAGGATATTGTAAGAGAGCGAGCCATCAAGTTCCTCTCTACAAAACTGAAAACCCTGCCTGAGGAGGTGATGACAAAGGAGGTAGAAGAGTTCATATTGACTGAATCTAAGAAGGTGAGTGTCTTATTTCAGCACAAACTGAAGTATTATTAAACCATCCCTTATCACTGATGATGCTTTGGAGGTCTGTTTGTTAAACCACATGTAGAGTTAAGCATTGTACAGATGCGGTCTTCTAGTTATCCTATTCTGCTACAATCCAAACTGTGCAGTATTTTTTGTGGGAATGTTAAAATAATCTAGGCTCTTCTCATTTTGTGAGAGCAACTTTTATTAGAACCATAGAATCATTCACGTTGGAAAGGGACTTTGGGAGATCAATCACCTCGGTGAATCATGCTCAGCTGAATTCAGATCAGATTTCTCGGTGCTTTGTCCAGTTGGGTTTTGAAAACCTCTGAGGATGGAGATTTCCTATACTGTCTGGGCTGCCAGCTCCAATGTTTAATTGTCCTCAACATGAGATTTTTTTTTTCTTTATCCAGTTGGAACCTCCCATTTCAGTTTTGTATCATTGTCTCATTCTCACCCTGTCCACCTCAGTAAAGAACCTGGCTCCTACTCTTGATGACTTGCTCTTAAGTATTGGAAGATGAGTGTTAGGTCGCCTCACCTCCTTATGACTTTTTTCCTTTAGGCTGAAAAAGCTCAGTTTCCTTAGGTTCTCCTCACAGGTCACGTGCTCTAGACACTGTTCACCTTGTTGGCTGGGCTTTCTAAAGCTTATGAAGAACTTCCTCATACAGGAGGGCCCGACACTAGGTGCAGTATTCCAGATTTGGTCTAATGAGGGCATAGTGAAGGAGAAAGCTCGATCCCTTTGCTTCCCTCAGTCTACTGGCTATGCTCTTGTCACAGCCCAGGACGCTGTTCATCACCCAAGGAATGCTGCTGACACTTAACGTTTAGCCTGCTGTCCCCCAGAACCCTCGGGGTCTTTTCAGCAGAGCAGTTCCCCAGCCAGTCAGTCCCCAACACGTGCTGATTGAGGGAAGTTAGTTCATCCCAGGTGCAGGACTTCGCATTTGTCTTTGTTGAATTTCATGAGATTCCTGTGCATTCCTCAAGCTGAGAAAGATACAAAAAGTATTAAAACAATCTATAATGAGTAGATACTCATTTAACGTTTATTCTGCATGAAGCATACAATTTTGTTAGAGAAATTTGTTCTTAAGGTTAGAGTTCAAGAAACATAATGTTTCCTATGCACAACTTGATGGCAGTTACTTTAATTTGGAGGTGCATACGATTATACTGCATGTTTTCATGTGTTCTTTAAACTTGTGTTTTTAAATAACTAGAAGCTAAATTTAAATGCTAAATATGTGCATACTTTTCAAATCAAGCAGGTTTGACTTGGAGGTTTGCAAATTACCACCATAGAAATATGTTTTCTGGTGTTCTGTTAAGGTGCTGGAAGATGTGACAGGCGAGGAATTTGTTCTGTTCATGAAAATATTGTCTGGATTGAAAAGCTTACAGACAGTAAGTGGGAGGCAACAACTAGTGGAGCTGGTAGCCGAACAAGCTGACCTGGAACAAACGTTCAATCCATCTGATCCAGATTGTGTGGACAGACTTCTGCAGTGTACTCGGCAGGCAGTGCCACTCTTCTCAGTATGTATTTATTTGCTTTGCATGAGGAATATTGTGGAAAGTTAATGGCTGTAGCTTCTCTTTGGTGTTCTCAATGATTATGTTAGAATGACAGCATATCAGTACTTCTCCACCTTCAGCTTCTAATGTATTAACATGTCGGAAAACATCCTTAAAGGTTCCAACTACAAAGAGCTTTTGTGTTATTCTCTGCTCTTTGACATTTTCTTTCAAACTTAAGATGTTACAGTGAATTTTGACAAGATTCTCACGTTGGGTTCATCCATGTGTGAGTTTGATTATTTCAAGTCTAGTGCCAGGCAATTGCAGCACTTAAAGGCCTGTTCTTGGGTTACAGGCAATCTTTTCAGCCCCTGTTGCAGACAGCCTCTGAGTTTAAGCTACCTGGAAGGGTCTCTGCATTTTAGGAGTTAGAGGGAAGTTTAATAAAGCTTTAAGGTGTAGCTGTGTGGTAGGCATTTATAAGGGTGGCGGAGTGATGGGGAAAAAACAATTAACTCCTTCAAACTCAGAGTAGCCTGAATAATGTGCGGTGTTTTTTGCAGAAAAATGTTCATTCCACAAAATTTGTTACTTACTTCTGTGAGCATGTTCTGCCAAACCTCAGTTCTTTGACTACTCCAGTGGAGGGTCTTGATATCCAGTTAGAGGTAAGCCAAAGCTAAAATGTCTTTCAAATCATAAAAAATAAGCATCGTAGACAAAGACAGCTATTTTAAAAATCGCGAACTCTTTTCTTAAGTGGTTTTCAGTTCTTGGCTTGGAGGAAAACTAGCTACGCTAGAAAAAAAATGTTTGCTGTATTGAGGCATGACTGAACATTGCCTTTTAAAGCATGTGTCATTTGTCCCGAGCTTTTGAGGCAAGGCGAGAATAAGTAGATCGGTGTAATAATTTTTATATTACTGTCAATTTTTTTTAAGCACGTAGCATTTACTAAAATGATTGTTGCATGGCTTGTGCTAATTTAGCCCCTAAGGGAGTGGCTTAACGTCTGTAATTTTGCTTACGTTAATCAGTGCTTGCAGCTTCAGTTAGATCTCTGAATCTCACTTTGAAGGTGAGCTGCGCTGCAGACGTGGGAGACGAAGTTTTATTTACTTGTTGACTAATGATGTTTGTTGGGATTAGACACGCAAACCTGTGTTTCTGTTTGAGGACATGAAAAACAGACTAGGCATGTTCCTCCTTGTACTCTTTCCTGATGTTTAGGAGGGGCTTAATTGTAATAGCTGACCTCTACTGTGCCAGCCATAATGATGTGATAATCGCTTTTAGGTTGAAAGTTAAGCCTTTGTACTTTTCACACAAAAATGCGGCTATCCTTATGTGTAGGTTTTGAAGCTTCTTGCTGAAATGAGTTCATTTTGTGGCGATATGGAGAAGCTTGAATCAAATTTGAAGAAGCTGTTTGATAAATTACTGGTAAGACTAATTCAATTTTTACTCATGTAAAACACTTTTTAAAAGTTTTCATCAAAACAAGTTATTTTTTATCTATTAATCTATTTATCCTTTTTCTGAAGTGGCTACTTCAAAGATAGCTCTGTCCACGATACAAGGTCAGACATCATTTTGCCATTCAAAGCCTTTGTAGATACAGAGAGCTGTTACCTGCAGTAACAGTTTAATCCAGTAAACTCATGTGGTTTTGTTGTTTTTAAATTTTATAGTCACGAGAGATTCGTGTTGATCCCATTAAAGGCTATAACTGCACTGACAATTTTAAGTCAATTCAGCGCTGTTTCAGAAGCGTTGGTGCAGTGCATTGTCGCTTCCTGTGGTAGCAGTGCCACCGTAGTATTTCCTCCGAGTCAGAGGTGCCAAGCCACCTAAGTGTAGCTAACCACCTGCACCAGGACTTCATCACGTTAGCATAGGGATGGGGGATGCTTCTTAAATTGTCAGCATAAACAAACCCTCCAGTTCCAACACTGCAAAAGAACAGTCAGTCTGCGTAAATGTGTCTCATGCGTTTGTTTTTCCTTTCTGTTCATTAGGAGTATATGCCCCTTCCTCCGGAGGAAGCGGAGAATGGGGAAAATGCCGGCAATGAAGAGCCCAAGTTGCAATTCAGTTATGTGGAGTGTTTATTGTACAGCTTCCATCAGCTGGGTCGTAAACTTCCGGACTTCCTCACAGCCAAGCTGAATGCAGAGAAATTGAAAGACTTCAAAATCAGGTAATCATTTAGAGGCAAGTGTTAGAGTTTTGTTAGAAAGTGTGAATTATTGTCTGGATGCTAACGAAGCACAAATCAGATTGATAGCAGACTTATTTTGAGCATTTTTCCTAAAGGGGAAAAAAATGAGATTACAGCTTCCCTTTGCTTATGCTTTTATTTTATGGGAATATGTAAAATTTATTAACAGATTGCTTTTAAATTTTTAGGCTACAGTATTTTGCTCGAGGATTGCAGGTATATATTCGACAGCTTCGTCTAGCACTTCAAGGAAAAACAGGAGAAGCCTTGAAAACAGAGGAGGTAAGTATTGTTCAGGAATTCTGATTTTTCTCATTGAGCCTACCGAAATAACCATTGGCATGCATGAATGGGCTGCAGTCTGTTGTAAGCATGCAAGTAGATGAAGGGAATAATACTGCTAACATCTATTGCAACTGCATCTCACCTGACACTGCATTTTGCAAGCTAAGGTGATCTTTTAGTTTCTACTATTAGCTGTTCTCTGCATCCATGTGTATTTGGCTTAACTGTGCTCTGCATTTTGTTTTGAAGGGGAAATTTTCATATATTGGGGGAAAAAATTTTAGTGGGAAGTACAGTGGAACATTAAAAGCAACTAGTTAGTGTAAAATTGCAAGAAGCCTAAAAATAGTTGTAATGAAAACTCAGCAGTGTACACACATTTCACTATTGCTGTAGCAATTCACTGGGAAGAGCAGTCAGTTTAATGTTACGACTTCATCCAACGTAGTTGGCATAATTTAAAGCTACTAGAATAGGTGTTCAGTGGTGTTTCTTTTTTTACAGAACAAGATTAAAGTGGTTGCCTTGAAAATAACCAATAACATTAATGTTTTAATCAAGGTAAGTCCTCACATTATGAAGGAGTAAATTCACACAGAGTAACGTATGCAGAAAAAGGGAATAGATTTGAACTAAGTTGTGTTGTGTTATTAGTCAGTGTTAGCCAGTTCAGGGTGGCTGCCTGCTTTACTGTTTCTGAGGAGACATGGATCTGCTGTTTATGCAAGCTGCTTGGCCTTTGCTGCTGCTGCTGTTGGGATAGGGTGTTGAGGCCCTTTTTTGCAGCACTAGTTGCCCGCAGGAGTAGAAGACCTTGCTTCAGGGGTCTCTGGATTCTGGCTGAGCCTTTTCCCTTGCCGTTTCCCTTTCCTGCAGTGGCAGTGAGGGGTAAGGAGTAGTTTGAAGAGGTGCAAGGAGATGTAAAGGAGGGAGGAGGCAAAGCAAGCTGCTTTACAGAACCTTTTTCTCCAAAAAGTCTAGGAGAGATGGGCTGCAGAAAGAGACTTCCATCCAGAGCTCTTGAAACCGTTCTGATTTCTTCGAAACACCTTTTCCTCTCTTCCTTCACTTCCCATCTCTCACCCTCAGTCACCACAATAAACCAAAAACTTTGCCCACAGTATTGAGAAGCCTATCTTTTACCACCATAGGGATATCAGATGTCTGCTGCAGGAGCCATTGTAGTTCATTATAAGATGCTTGATGTGCATAGGGAGAGGGAGGAAGCATATTATGTCAGTATAAGACACTATTCTGTTAATATAAGGCTCATTTGAATTTCCCAGTAAAGTGTATGGGCTAAGGCAGCCAGATAAGGCAGTTAGCTACTGCCGCCTTCTCCCTCTGCCATGGGATTTCAAAAAGGATTTAAAATTGTTGGAGAGTAACTGTTACTCTGGAGTCTCGGTAGCTAAAATTTTGAAGTGCAATCGACATGAATTTAGCTGTAGAATAAACTGTCTGATTTTGCCTCCATAGGATCTCTTCCACATTCCTCCTTCTTATAAAAGTACAGTTACACTGTCCTGGAAACCAGTACAGAAGGCAGATGCAAGGTAAGAGTTTTTCATAAAAAAGGAAAACGGTGGTGTTAATATTTGCTGTTTACAAAATAAAGATCCCAAGCTGTGTGTATATAATACACACAGCACATCAGCTAAAAGTTTCACAATCAAAAATAACACCCATCCTGGAAGAAATTGAGGCTGTGGAGTGATAGTCTTGCTTTAGGGATACAATAAACCGAATCAACTGGAGACTAGCTTACGTCCTCTTCTGAAGTATTATTCAGGACATCTTCATTAGCTGCTGCTAGCTTCCAGTGGTTAATCTTTTGAGGCTGAACTGCTATTCCTGTACTTGTCACCACAGGGGTGTAATGTTCTGGTTTTGTTTTCTTCTGTCAGTCAAAAAAGAGCGAGTGAAGATACAACCTCAAGTTCACCCCCAAAGAAAGCTTCGGCAGGACCAAAAAGGGATGCCAGGCAAATATATAATCCTCCCAGTGGAAAGTACAGCAGTAACCTGGGTAGTTTTTCTTACGGTAAGTTAGGCAGCTTGGAAAAACTTCGTCTAGTGACAGTTGTGCCTTGGGGCGGGGGGAACAAACAAATTAAGCCAACTTACTATCACATTCTCAGCAGGTCAAATTGTACTGTCACCAATTTTTGTGTGTAATGATCTCTTTCTAGCTGTTGATCTATTACAGTGCTTGAGTGTTACCAGCCTATAAACTATATGTCGCTTGCAAGTTAGTTCTAGTAGTGTTTTAATACATAGTTAGTAATTGAACTATTGTGTTCTCTGTCACGACACGCAGCACTCGCACCCCAAATTGCCCATTGGACAGACCAGTTTCTGCAAGTGGCAGAGCTGGGCCACCTGCTGTCATACGACTGGACCTGTGCTGAATTCCTATTACAGCCACTGCTGATGTTGCTGCCAGGTTCACTGTGCAGACTGCTCCCAGCCAGGGTGATTCTGTCTCGGCAAGTCGTATTTCTGGGCAAAACGTGAGAGCAGTTGCGAACTGGATGAATAGGCCCAACAGTGGCAGCAACCCGTTCCTCTCGTCTTCTCTGTCGGCCCGTTGGTCCTCCCCTGTCAAGTAAACAGCCTGCTATGACCAATTGTCACCCATGCCCGTAGGTTGAAAAACTGATATAAAGCACTCTCTTATATGTATAAAACAAAGAGAAAAGATAAAATCTTCTGCAAATTTCTTACTGCAGAGTTCAGGTGATGCACCTGTGTCTTTAAGATAAGCTTGTAGCCCTACGGTTCTAAATGAGGAATTTTCAACCAAAAATGTTTTATTGCTTGCTACTGTTTCTTGTTAGTGAGCTGCTTAGGCCTCTGGTCAGCTTTTGATTTCGGTGCTCTTTAAAATCAGTACACAGTTCTCTTTGTAGATTAATGTGACCTGTATTTTTAGACTGTACGTGAAGAGAAAGCATGGAAGGGGAATGAGTGTTTGATATATTTTCAAACAAAACCAAAGAAACTTTAACAAAATACTTTGTGGGGTTTCTTGCTATGGTCAGATTTGTTCTTAAGAAAGGGAAAGGAAAAATTTTCTACAGTATACAAATAGCTTGTGTGGTATCTATCTATGTCTGATTTTTAACTGGATATAGTCAAGATACCAGCCTAGCAAAAACACTCAAGTATGCTGGTGATAACTTAATGTTAAGGATAGAAAAGGACAGATAGCCTGACAAAGTTGTGGTTTTCCATCATTTTATAAAATCACTAGGAGCAAGTCAGACACCTCAAGATTGACATGGTATTATTGGACAGAAGGATGAGCTAGGTAGTCTAATGAAGTTCATTACAGACCAGATTTCAATTCTGTGATAATGGATTGGCCCAAATATCGTTCTAAAATAATGGGACAGTTGTATTATAGTATTAGTGTGCAGAAAGACTACATTTAGTTTAGAGAGGCTAGTGCTCCTGACCCCCTCTTACGATTAGTAGGGTCTGTTGTCCATCAAAGCATAACTGGGAGATCTCATGGTGTATAAGCAGGATTAGCCTCAGAGACTTAAGTCAACCTTCAATACCTCCAGTTATTGCTATTTAATTTTAATCTGTATATAGCATAAAACCTGTATGAAAAGTTCTGACTTTTATTTCAGAGCAAAGAGGTGGTTTCCGGGGTGGACGAGGAAGAGGCTGGGGAGGACGTGGCAATCGTAGCCGAGGAAGAATCTACTGAGTAGACCGCTAAAGCTTCCATGCCCCTGAAGGGCTAAAGTGAAAGTGCTACTCAGCAAGTTTGCTTGGAGTATGTTTCCTTCAAGGACTGCCTTCCACTAAGACTGACTTAAATGTTCTTTATACCTTTGTATGTATGATCTACTTTTCTAACGGACTACAACTTGTCCATAGTGAAACTACAACTGTATTTTTGGATGCTTACAGTCAGCAGTTTTGGGTTCTTATTTTTGAAATGTCTTCAGGATCTATTCAAAATTGGAAAAGAGCGTAGATGTTTTATCAAAAGCTACATCTTGACAGTTTGTATATTAACCTAAAAATCAGCTACTGCATAACTGAAACTATGTAATTGAGTTTATGTATTAAGTAATGGACAGGAAAGGCATGACAACAGAGATACATGTCAGATAAGCTTAGCAGCTGAAGTAATCCTTTCCTCATCTGTAACCATATTTTGCAATATGTGGAGAAGAGTACCATTGTTAAATTCGCTTTGATTTACTTTTTTAAATGGAATTGAATGAGATACATGCTGTTTTTTTAAAGTTTGCAACATGGATGGAAATTTATTTTGCTTGTAGCATGAAGCAGTCCTTTTACTTAGAGATGTGGAGAATGTGGTGTTTTTTGGTTTGCACATCTTACTCTTCTCCGTGCATTGTAATGCAAAAGTGATGTTTTGCAAATGAATTTTTAATGTTTAATATGAATATGTGCATATAGTTATGCCGTGAAATTTCAGTAAATGAACAGGAAAAACAAAACAATAAATGACTAGAATTATTCCAGGAATGAGTAAAGACTGATGCAGTGATTAAGCTTCATAGGCTAGAGCTGGACCGTAGCAGTACCTGGCTCTTTTCTATGTTTTGCAGATTTCTGGATTAGTTGGCACTTGAGGGTGGTTGTTGGGGTTTTTTGTTTTGTGTTTTTTTGGTTTTTTGGGTTTTTTTACCAATACAGTTGCATTTAAAAATATATAAATAAAATTGTATTTTGGGTAACGTTGAAAAATTCCAGCTATGTAGTTCAATTCAGGTGGAAAAGCTAACAATTCCATGCTATTTTTTTCCATAGCAACTTGGGATTCTTATTTACTGGTGAACACCCAGAAAATACAATGTAAGAGCACAATGCTTTTTTTTTTATTCTCACCACTCAAAATTTTTACTTCTCAGGTCATTCAACATTGTAAAGGAATTAGCAGATAGTAAAAAGTTGGGACAGAGGAAAAGAATTTTAATAAGTGTTCCAGGGCATGTTGATGTAAAATAGCTTAGGCTTTAGAAGAATGAAGGTTATTTCTTATCCTCCTTTTTTTGTCCAGCCATTTGATATCCGCAGACAAATGCCTGAAAGTGATGTTTCCTCACCTAGTTCCATTTGTATTTGCTTGTGAATCTGACTCGGGTGTCTTCATTAACACTGATATTTATCACTACCATCAGAAGGCCAGAATACCGAAACTATGTCAAAGTTAGAGATGTTATTGACGCTAAATTAGAAGTCTATTTTTGCTTAACTCTGAAGCAATAGGCAGCAAACTTTGAACATTCCAGGACATGTGAGCTGACTTTGTATTTCTGATTGATGCCAGCTGCTGAAGTCAGATTTGTCACTAAAACCAACAAACTTGGCAAAGAGCTTTCAAGGACAAATTGATGAGACCAAAATGTCACTCTGAAAATAGGCGCTAGATGGGTAATAAGCTTCCATCGGGGAAAAAAAAATAGACATTTTGCACTTGTGGCTATAATTTGTGTTTTGAGGGAATTTAAAAATGTAATCTCAAAGCCTAAACATAGCTTGTATTTAGACTAATAACTAGGTACTAGCAGCTTATTTTCTCACTGAATTTTGAGTGAGGTTTTTTTACGGGACTCCTGTTTTTCAGAGGTGATATGCAAAGTTCTTGTGGCCTCAGTAGTTAGATTTCCCCCCCCCCCAGTTTCATATTTAATTTTAATGCAGTGAGTTCTTGTGGAGACACCTGTTTACCATCTTGTTGAATTGTAAATGTTCCCTTACGCTTTTGGAATAAATTCATTTTGTAATTTTGTTTGGCTCATTGTTTCACAGTTACTCTGCAACATTTTGTGTTGGCTTAGTAGAAAGGTACTGTGGTACCTTTTTGTTTTAGTGACTTACTCCTTAGGTTGCTATAGATGTATTGAGCTGTTTGCCACTAAGGAATAGATCTTAGCAAGACTGCATTAGCTGTTTCAACTTCTAAGTAATTCAACTTTTAAATGCAAAATTTTGGATAGGCATTTAAATATTCATGCATGTCATACATCTTATTTGGGAATTATCATGTGAAAAATCATGTCATTCATTGTCTTATTCAACCTCTTAGATGTTGACAGTGCAATAAAATTTGTTAGTATCTCACGATAAAGCAAGAGTGGCTTGGAGAGCTGCCTGGTTTTTTTGGTGAAATCTTCAATATGCCTGATGCGAAAACTCTGGCAGCAGTAAGGCACTATCAGACTTGTGGGAATATGTGCTCTATCCTGAGAGAAACTGAATCCCTTGCATTAATTTAAGCACTATGACACCATTTGTAAACTTCTTTCTTGTTTCTGTTTACTGAGTTTGAGTTACAGGCAAATTTTACTGTTTAAGAGGCTCTGGGACGTCTGGTGTCCCCAAGCAGCAGAAGTGTTTGCAATTGCTTGCTGACTTAGAAAGGTCAAACCGACCAAAGTTTGAATGCGGCAGCTTTTAGATCTTGCTCAGGACTGGGGAGGCAGGCTGCCGCTGCTGGGCTGGCATTCCAGCTAACTGGAATAGGAAAGGAAAAGTTTAGATTTTTCCGTGTAACTGGAAAGCATTAGACGGAAAAAGGAGCGATGTGCTTTTCGGAGCTACCTTCAGCCGCCTCTCCAGTGAACTGGCATTGACCGTGGATAGCTGCAGGTACGGGTTCGTTTGATGTGGCCGCTTCCTCGAGCTGTCGGGGCAAAAGACAATTTTTTTAAATGAAAGCGCTCAGCGCGGCGCCACACGCTGCTTGTTGGCGGTTAAAGTCCGGGCTCCGGACAGCGGCCCTGCCGTTACCGGTGGCTGCTCGAAGTGCAAAAAGGCTCAGTTAAGCGGACCCGGCGTCCCCGGCGGGGTCAGATGTGCGTGGAGCCGTCGACGCCGCGGGGCTGCAACACGGAGCCCCCTCCCGTGCCTCGGCCCCTGGCGCGGGCGGTGCCGCCGCCATCCGGCCTCCTTCGCCTTGGGCTGCCGCCGCACGGCGGGGCGGGCGCGCAGCTCCGGCCGGTAGCTCCCGGCACCTCTGAGGTAGCGACCCGGGGCCACCCGGTTTGCCGGCGGGGAAAGCGGGGCCGCCCCAGGGCCCGTCCCTCCGGAGAGGCGGCACCGCCCCGCAGCGGGAGGCACCTCCCGCCCCGCCCTCCCCTCCCAAAATGGCGGCGAGGGCGGTTCCGCTTCCGGGTGGTGCGGGCAGGCGGGGATTGGGGAAGATGGCGGCGGCAGGAGCGTCCGGGCGGGGCGGGCTGGGTCGAGCGTGGGTCTTCTCCGGCTGGGCCCTGGGCCTGTGCTCGCTGCTGGCCTCGGGGACGCGGCCCGCCGCTGCCACCACCCACTGGGTGGTCACCGAGGATGGGAAGATCCAGCAGCAGGTGAGGGGCCCGGAGGGCGCGGGGAGCTGCCCACCGCCGCCTGCCCCGGCGGTCGCGGCGGCAGGGAGAGCCCCCGCCCGCGTCGCCGTTCACCCGCAGCCCCGGCCTGCCCCGAGCTGTGCGGCGGGGGGACGGGGCCTGCTGGCCCGGCGCGAAGCCCCGCCGGTCCGAAAGCCGCCGCAGCCGGCCGGGCGGCGGTGGCGGGCGCTGCCGGCGGCCCCGGCGCGGGGGTCTCCGAGCTGGCGTCGCTCGCGAAACGCGGCTTGAAGTCGCCGGAGCCCCGGGGTGGGGCGGCGGGGCGGAACGGTCGGTGGGCCTAAGCGAGCCGAGCATAGATTTCAGCTAGAACCGTGTTCGGAGCAGCGGCGTTCGCGCTTACCTGCAGCCTCCCTGAAAGCCGTCGGCTCCTTAGGCCGTGCTGCTGAGTAAGCACGAAGCCGGGGTCCTGCTGCGGCCGCGAAGGCAGCAGGAGCTCGACCCTCTCCCGCAAGGCTCGCTGTGACCTTTCCCTGGGGCTGGGAGCCCTCCCGGCGCCGGCGGGGCTGCGCTGCCCGTCGCCGTGCCGCCGGTGCCGGCCCCGGAGCGGCTCCTTCGCCGTGGCTGGCAGCCCGAGTTGTGAGTGAGTTTGCGATTTTTCCCATCCCCGCCGCCCCCGCCCCGGCTGCTTTTCCTTCCTTCTGGAAGTCGGAAAGAAAAACGGTGCGGCGTCTGCTTGGTGCCCCGCTCTGCGGTGATTGTGCGGGTTTCGTCAAAGCGTCTTGTTTTGGTAGCGGGCTCTGCCTCACGTTCACTGAGCGGCTGAGAGAGCCCACATGTGTTTCGTGTCTTTTCCTACTTGCTTTGCTCCCTCTTTGTTGCAAGGGGTACAGCACCACTTTCATGTCAGATCAGCACCAGAAATCCACTTGCGTGTCAGATCCGCTTTGCTCTTAAGCGGAACTGCCAGATCGGTTTCCCTCTGGAGTGGAAGAGTTAATCGCTGTAGCAAGCAGTGTGGCCTTCCCCCCATGGAAAAGAGCGTGGAGAGATGAGTGTCTGTTAACATCACCTTCCTTTTACGAGAGTTTTTGGTGGGGCCTCCCCTCAGAAAGCATTAGGTTCCTCAGACGGGTGGAACTGGGTTTCTCTGCAGGAAGCCCCTGCTGCCTTTATGGTTCTCAGGCACTTCAGCTGTCTGCGTGGATCCAAGCACTCTCTCATAGTTAATCATAAATTAATGAATGACAGCACTTCCAGTGCTATCTCACCTCCTTTTCCCACTTTATGTAGTGGGGAAGTGGTGAGAGTGTATGATAATGGTCTGAAAGCATCTGTGTGCGCACGTTAATTGTATATTATCAAATCTGGGTGAAGCGTTGATTTTGATTATTGCATGAAAAGCAGCTGTGACTTGAAAAAATCTAATTAGCTAAAATGACTTGAAAATCTGATTAGCTAAATTCAGCACTGATTTAAAAAAAATGGCTTTTTATGATGTCAGTTAGCTGATGGTACAGGTAGAAGCTCTCACCGTACCACTGCTATGCAGTAAGCTATTCTATTACAGTTACCGATGCTTTCTAAGCAGGGGGCAGGGGTATTCCCATGTTCCATGTGTAAAGTACTCAGTCTGTAGCGGAGGTGATAAAATAATATCTGTCAAAATTAATCCATCCATCCATTTCCAGCAAGGAACTCGAATTATAAATATGGTATTACTTGGAATATGATGAGCTGGATTCTTCCGTAGCTGGGATGTAGTGCTGCTAATTGTCCAGTGAGTTTTTTGTAATAAGATGTATTTCAGCATCTGTTACTGTCATCTCCCGGGCTCTTGCAAAAATGATACTTAAATTTTGGTTATTGCTATCGCCATCCCTGCAGAGCCTCTCTGAATTTAATTTTTCCACTTACTTGTATCTGGGGGAATGAGAAGAGTGGGCGTTTTCTAGAGTAAACTTGAATGTTTTAAATGCCAAAATGTAATTGTGGTTCAATAGTTAGCAGCAAAACCAACAGATCATCTCCATTGTCCAGCAATAGGAAGGAGTTGTTATTGTCCCACTCTACACCGCACTGGTGCAGCCCCGCCTCGAGCTCTTTGTGCAGTTTTGGGTGCCTCCATATAAGAAGGACATCAAACTTTGAGAGTGTGTCCAGAGGAGGGTAACCAAGATGGTGAAAGGTCTCGAGGGTAAGACTTCTGAGGAGCTGCTTGAGGTCACTTGGCTTGGAGAAGAGAAGGCTGAGGGGTGACCTCAGTCTACAACTTCCTGAAGGGGGGCAATGGAAGGGGAGGTGCTGATCTCCTCTCTCTGGTGACCAGCAACAGGACACAAGGAAATGGAATGAAGCTGCATCAGGGGAAGTTCAGATAGGACATTAGGAGAAGGGTCTTCATTCAGAGCGTGGTCGGTCACTGGAACAGGCTCCGCTGGGAAGTGGACACGGCACCAAGCCTGTCCAGAGTTCAAGGAATGTCTGGACAACGCTCTTAATCGTATGGTTTAGTGGTAGGTAGTGCCGCGAGGAGCAGGGAGTTGGACTCGATGATCCTTATGGATCCCTTCCAACTTGAGATATTCAGTGATTCTATGAATCATTGGCAATGGGATGCTTCGTAACTGATTTATCAATTCATTGGTAGAACCACAATATTCCAAAACATTTGAGCTATCCTTCTCCTAATACCAAGACATAAGTACTTCGTAACAGGACATAAGCCTCAAATTTCCCTGCAGAGCATCCCTTTGCTTTAATTTTTCAAAGTATTTTTTGTTAAGTTGATATTTATCATGAGAACTTGTACTTTTACCAGTACACTTAGCCATTCAGTCCTTCTCTCCAGCTATTTTTACTCTGTGCATTTTCAGTGGGGCTTTTGTCCACGTTCGTCTCGAACTCTTTGGCTGTGCAGCTTCTTGTGTTTCTCTGCAGCGTCTGGCATTTCAGCTTCCCAGTGTACGTAGAGCATTGCCTGTCATCAGCTTCTCTACTAGTTCTAATTAATCTACTCTTGTTTTGTAGAAAAATATCGTCGCATCAGATTTTTCCATAGTACTCTGGACTCCTCCTCTGAACGTCCAAGTATCGATCCATTGTGCTAGTTCTTGCTGCTTGCACAGCAGCCCAGGTTTGAAGTTTGAAGCACCTTACAGATGTGTAAGTCAAGACTCGTGTTTGGAATAAGCTTCAGCTGCTGCTGATTTGGCCGCAATAACCTAAATAGGGTCACAGAGCATCGCCGCCTGCCCTGCAGCTCAAAGCAGGGCCAGATCTGCTCACCGAGGGCTAAATTTTGCTTCCAGGGGTGGGGATTTGACAACCTTGCTGGGCACCTGGTCCAGCGGTCGACTGCCTTCAGTGTGAAATTTTTTCCATCTTTTCTAATCAGAGTTTCCCACGTAGCAGCAGATGTAGGGTGCCTCTCGCTGTCACACCTCAGGAAGAGTCTGGCTCCATCTTTTTCACCCGGCCTTTAGGAAGGTGAACCAGCAGCAGTGTCCCCCTGCAGCTGAGCCAGCCTGCTTCTCTCAGCTGCTCTGGGTTATGTGCTCAGGTCCCTCACCACCTCGAACGGGCTTTGCTGGCCTCGAAACCGGCGACAGAAAGCCGAAGCAGGTGGGTTCTCAGGGGTGGGGGGGAATAATCGCTCCCTCGCCCCGCTGGCCCAGCCTTGCCGCTGCAGCCCAGGATGCAGTTGGCCGCCTCAGCTGCAGGGGCACGCTGCCGGCTCATCGCCAGCTTTCCCCCGCCCCCCCCGCAGAGCCCAAACATCCTTTTCCACAAAGCTGTTTTCTGTTCGGCCCCAGCCTTTCCTGCCGCACGGGTCCGTTGCATCGCAGGCGCTGGGTTTGCGCTTGCCGTTCTTGACTTCGCGAGGTCCCTGGCAGCCCGTTTCTCCAGCTCTCTCTCTAACCGCAGCTCTGCCCTCCACCGTGGCCGCCCCCGCCCCGTGTTTGCAGAGGACACTAAGCCTCCTGAGGTTCTTTTTTCCCCTGTCGTTAGTAAAGACATTAAACAGTGTTGGCCCTGGTATTGATCCCCGCGGGATGCTGCTGGTGACCAGCCACTGTTGGACTTCGCACTGCTGATCGCAACCCTTCCAGCACTGCAGTCTCTAACTGGAAGTGGCTAATGCTGTCTGGTGGCAAAGAGTGGTGGTATTAATTAGCATTTATATTATTTAATTTTACAAATACTAGCATTCACAGTCTGAAACACATTTTTAAAGATTGTCACCTTTTTACAGAGGGACAGGCTTAATCTTCACTTCGACTACCTCAGTTTATCTGAATGAAGCCCGTATAATTGATTAAGATGTGGGCAAAACTTGAGTGGTAGTAAGACCCAGACGTTTACCCTGCTAAATGAACCACTAGCTGTGGATGTCCAGATAAGCACCAGTGACTTCCCTGCAGCTTTTAGTTTGCTACTGTGAACCTTGTCTTCCTTGTTACCAAAGTGTGCTGTAGATGAGGAGCTGAAAGCAGAAGTTACAGATCTTGACCCATATATAAAATATAATAGCCGGAATCTGTTTGAGGAAAGAAGGGTGAGAATATTTGATATTATTGCCCCAAAATTTCCACTAGCTGTTTCTCCTTATAGTGCAGCAAGGATGTCAGCCTTTAGTATGGGACTATATTCGAGTGAGATTGATTTTCCTGTGGCGTAAGACAGCTGGCAGTACCCTGACTGAGACTTGAGCTGGAGTTCTTAGTGGTATAACAACCTGGCAGGGGTGGCAAAATTAAGGCAAACCGAACAGTTTTCCATATATCGGCAAGATCTCATCTAGTAAGTGGGAGTGCTTGCTAAGTAGGCCCTGCTGTTCCAGTTTCTAGTGAACATTTCTGAATGCTGAAACAAATTAATTCCCAGCAGTGCATGTGACATTTCGTTGTCTCGGTAAGCCATCAAGAGAAAAGCCATCAAGCTGTATCTGTTGCTCTAGTAGCCTGTTTTCAGGTCAAAAACATCATTCTGTGCATCAGTTCGTCTTCTTTTGGTCTGAGTCCACCTTCAAATGTGTGTTCCTGCAAGCCAGGGACTGAGTAATCGTCTCTCTTTAATGAGATTATATCTGCTCAGTGCACATGTTTATAAGCCTTCTCATTTCACAACTTGCGGTATAAAGTTCAGGCTAATATATAACTGATTTTAGACAGTGCTTGTCTGCCAGTAGGGAAGCTAGCCACTCTACGGAAATACTAGTGTAATTCAAGAGAAGGGAGAAACTTGGCGTAAAGAGGGGGCAAACAAGTGACAGATTAAATGCAACGCAGGAAGCAGTTTCAGTAGTCATTCAGGGCGTTACTGGTGGGGACCAGCTGCTGTCACCTCTCAGAGACCTGACATATCAGAGCTGAGGTAGGGTCTTTCTAAAGATCCCTTGATGGAGGCGACTAAAGCCGAGCAAGCTGGCGGGGACTCAAAGGACTGCCTTTATCTGGACTACTATAAATGCTGAAAAAGTTAGTTCTGAGTAACTGAAGGAAAAGAAGCAAAGAAGCCTCCCAGGCAGATGGTCCAAAGCAGGACTGGGGAAGTGTTGCCAGGAGCAGAGAGCCTCTTGGCAAGGAATCTGAGTTGGCGAAAAGTTGTTTTGTTTTTAATGCGCTGCCGTGTGTTTTGAGATGATCTGGAGAAGAGAGTGAACGAGCGAGGCTGGTTAGCCTGTTCGGGGCTAAGACGACTAGCCGCTCAATAAACGCGACATCCGAATTTCATGCAGTGCAGTAGTGTGCTTAATTCTGGCTTAGTACAAGTACCTAACAGTTGTTCGTTTGGTTGCGAATTTGAATGCGAGTGTGCCTCAAGTTGCAGCAAGGCAAGATGATCATGGATGGCTTTAGAGTTGGTTAATGCATTACTGATGTCTGTCATCTGACTGCACGCGTACGCTAACAGGCTGAGATGAGAACAGTGGTCCATACGCTCAAGACTAGAGGAAAAGCAGCCATCCAAAACCAAGGAAATCTAGTGCAGCCAAATAAAAAGCTGTTTGCTGCTTACAAAAGCGTCTTCTGCGATATATTAAGCAGTCACTCCGACCCATCTTGAAAATGACAGGTGGATGTTTGCTTTGCTCTTTTTCTAAAGGTTAGTTTGCTTGGCTGCATGACCTCTTTCTCAACTGAATTTCTTACCCTTCCAAAGTCTGTTGTGTGCTAAACAGAAAAAAAATATTGTTCGTTCTTACTGACGTGTGTAACGTAGCAAGCCTTCCCCAAAACAGTTGCCAGTGCCTCTTTATGAGTGTGTGCAAAGAGACCTAGGCTGGCGGGTGGTGTGAGTCTACTGCGTTCATTAGATGGGTGACGAGGTGAAGCATGATGGTTTTGAAGCATAGGTCAGTTTATCTTCAGGAAAAGGGAAACTTGTTCCGTTTTAAAACTTCTCTCTTGGTCACCAAAAGACTGTGGGATTTAGGCCTTCCTCTAGTGTGAAAAATAATAATTTTTGAAAAACCCTTCACTTTAAATTTCGTGCCTTTTCATAGGTATATTCGAAAAGTTTGAACCTGAATATTTTGTGTAGTGAATGGCTGAGACGCCTAACGTCCTTGTCCCCGGCGGGGTGCTGCTGACCTAGAACCGCACTTCAGCAGCGCTGCCTGCTCGCAGGGGAGCCTCCGTCTTTCTGTATTGCTGGGAAGGTCACGGCTAGATCTGAATTTGATAAAAATAGGCCTTCTGGTAGCCTGTATGTGGAGTGCAGTCAGAAATGCAAATTTTTTGTTCTTTGGGGCAGTGATGGAGGAGAAGTAGCCCTCGCTGTTCTCAACTCGGCAGTGAAAGATTTGCATCTGAGGTGGAGCAGCTGAACGGCTGTCGGTGCCCGTGCTCCTCAGCTTGCCGCAGTCTAGCAGGTAACCTTATGCCAGGTTTTGACTGCTGACAGCAAAGCTTTATTACAAAAACGGCTGGCTTTAGCCCAGCATAGTAATATACGCCGAGGTGGTTCCGTTTGTAAGTCCGGAAGGCCCCAGCGGTGGCTGTGGCTGCGTGCAGGCGCCGTGTCCTGCTCGCTCCTCCGCTCCTGGTGCTTCCGTGCAGCCTTTGTCCTCCGGGCACAGGGAGGCTCCCAGGTCCCATTTCTCTTAGCATCCTCCCACTTGGATTTCCCGGCCTCTCATCCTGTTTTCCGTCACTTTTAGAAGAAGGGTAGGACAAACTGACAAGATGATACGAATCAACTGTTCAAAACTGATCATTCTGTGGTGAAAGCTGTGCTCGGTGGCTGGCATGCCTTCCCCGTATTGTGAGCTTCACAGCAAAAGGATAGCCTGGAAGTGGCCCAAGCACATGTTTGCATGAAGGCCCCATCAAACCCAAAAGAGCAAAGTCAGCAAGACTGTGAAATCCACTGTTGTTTTGTGTAGCTGAACTCTTTTTTTTTTTTTTTTTTTCCCCCCCGCTTCTTCTTTCCCTCCCACATTTAAAGCTGAATCCCTACCTGCTACTAACCAGTTAGGAAATGAGAACCATGGTGTACAAGTGCCTGCCCTAAAAATACATCAGTGGATAAAGTCATTTCCCTTAAAGTTTAACCAGAAAAAAATAATGGGTTGTCTGCTGTTCATTTGCTGAAGAAATTACTGCTCGGGGATAACCTTTTTTAGGTACCTTGTAAGTCTAATTAGTATTTTTCCTCTTCTGTACTTTCAACATTAGAACACTTAATATTTTTAGGATTTGGCAGTGAGCAGGCAGCAGGAACCAGTCTGCCTTTATGAAAGCAAGTACTTGTTCATTACAGATGTATATGAGTGATCTCTCCATCTCTTGTTTTGATTCAGCTGAGTGTATGGCTGGCATCTGGTTTTGCTACTGTAGAATGTAAAACTTAGCTAGAATACACACATTGGAAATTTGTTTTGTACCCTTAAGTATGACCAACAACACATTGCAGACAAGTGGTGTTACAAATAAAGGCTTGTTTTCTTTGAGGTATTTAGATCTGTTATCTACGATATTCATAGCTGGTGTGCTCTCTGGAAGTGATCTCAGTTGAGCAGACCTATTCAATAATACTGCAACTTCATTAGGTTTTATGTTTGAAGTGCTACAAGTGTTTAAAATTTCTGTCTTCCCTGTAGCGCAGCTACCCTTAATAATATCCAAACACCTAATGCTGTTTGTTAACAGATTCTGCAGCTGTAAGCTTTTAAATGGCTCAATACTTATTATAAAAACTCAATTCAACATCATTTTTCTGTGTGAATTTTTCAGTGATATCCCTTGGAACAAGAATCTTCTGATACTCCCTGCTCATCATTTGGATAAGCCAAAGCATATATTTTCCAGTTTTGTAGCTTGTCTTGCACTGAAACCTATACAGAATTTTTTTTGGCTTTTTCAGAAATGCCGTGGAAGCATCATGTTGGAGTGTAGAGTATCTCAAAACAGCAAGAATATACCAAAAGCCAAGCATCGGTTTTTAGATCCTTCGCTCCCACTTGAGACTGCAAGGCGTTCCAGCCTATTTGAGTGGAATTGCCTTCATTTCACAAGTACAGTGACAAAAGATCCACCATCTATAAAACAAGCCTATAAAACAAGTACGAGGAGCCCGTTTTGCTGTACGCCATCATTTGATGTAGTATCTTTTCTAGCTTCTTTCTGTCATAATCTGCCTTCTGCATCTAGTAGAATGCTTTTAGGACATGCAGAGGCACTAACAGCTGTTCTGATTTTGGTGATCCTGTGCCACAGTACTTTAAAAAAAGCCTTACCTAAAAATTCATTGACCCTCATTTTAGAAATTTACTTCCTAGTGCAATATAACTGGATCTTGGGGAAAAATATACCGGAAGGTTTGGCAAAACTTACAAGTCTAATTATTCAGAGACTTTGATATATGCAGGTAACACAGGAGAGACTCTCTAAAACTTCAGGGTTTGATTCGACTCCGATGTCTTTTTCTTGTTACACAAATTCTGTGTGTTTCTTGCTGAATCAGGTTCGTGGTGTACTTTGTGACAGTGAATAAATTTGAACTGTGCTTTATAAAGAAACTTTCACCTTTGGGCAAAGTTGAACAGAGAACACTTATTCTAAAAGTGGTTTGCTGGCAGGCTTTCTGCAGTGTAGCTATAGTAGCCGTCAGAGGTTTGGGGAAAGCTTTCCAGCACTATTTTTTTCCTGTTTACTGTGTTTGAATTGAAGTCAGATTCTTGCATTTCAAGCACTTCATCTTGAATGTCACAGTTTCAGCACTTTGGGGGAAGGGTAAATGAATGTAGTGCTTTGCCGTCAGCCTAACGCTTTGAGTTAAAAATGAGTAGGTTGGAACAAGCGTCTGTTCTGGCGCAGGAGTCTCCGCTCTCCTCGGCGCGAGGCTGGAGGTGCTCTGCGGGCTGACTGTTCCGGTTCATCCCAGCAGTCCTGTGGGGAGTTGCTTACGTTTTGCAAAAGATGAGCTAAACCCATCTGGTTTTCACTCGTCTGACTCCCCTGATCAGATGATGAGGCACAACAGACTTTGCATGAAGGGGTGAAGGATCCCTAGTGTAAGCAGGCCACTGTCCTATATCACATTTCTAATGCAATTTGGATTTATGGTAACATCTGCAGCTCCTGTCTTAAATGTGACAGGAAGCATCAAATGTGAAGTGGTTCTTAACACTGAGGGGGGGGGGGGGTGGCAGGGCAAAGTGTAACACGCTAAAGTGAGACCAAGTCCTACCTGGCAGAAGATTCAATCCTAAGGTAAAAAGGAGCATCTGAGAACACCTGGGTATTTGATTGCAGCTGTAATGTTGCAATAAAACATGACAGCTTTTGAAATAACACCTGCCTCTAATAAGGTTTTAACTGTTGAAGACCTATGCTAGTTTCCAGAGCAAAGTTTTGTTGTGTTTTCTTTACTAGTTAATGGTTTAAAAACGGACATTAAATGCAAACACTGTACCACATACATCTTCAGCAGTGCTCAGAACAAATACAAACTTTTATTTATTCCAGCAGTCCCAGGACTGTATCATCAGCAAGTCTGGTGAAGCTTAATAAGACGGGGCCCATGTACGCCCTTTATTTCAGTACACAATTATTTGCAAATACCTGAGCTGTCATAAAAGAGGGGAGCTATGGCTTTGAGCTAGTAAATACATACCGTTTGTACCCTAAGATCGTATGCAGTTGTGGATATAATGTGCTTTTTCCTCAAAATGATCCAGTACCGTTCATGTTGCTTACTGTTTTCTGTCTAAAGAAATATTTTCTCTAATGGATACCATGAAGATGTCGTTCAGCTGTGCAAAGGCAACAGACATAAAGAAAAGGAAAATAACTTGATACTTTATGTAGAAATTCTCCGGTGGAACCAGCCTCTTGTTTTGTTTTAGATACTTTCTTGAAACTGGGGGCATTTCCCCAACCGGATCAGTCTCTGGGTGACTTAAATAGAGGCGGCGAGTGTCTGTAAGAGCACAAGCATGACATGAGACTGAACGAAACCACTATCTTCTAAAATCTGCTTAGAGTCTTCAGAGTATTTTTCTTGTGGGAAGGAAGGGGTGTAATCCAGAGCAGGCTTCAGGTATCCATCAAATACGTTTTATTTGGACTATTGTATTTCTGACTAAAGAATTATTTGACAGGTGAGTGAAGCTCTGAGGGCTTTTCTAAATCTTCAGGGTGCGTTGTCGTCTCTTTGAATTTTTCTAAGCAGCAGCCCACAGGAAAGTTCTGGCATGTCTTATGTTTTTATTCAGGGTATAATTTTCTGGGTTTTGGGATAGGGCTGCAGTGGAAAGCAGGGAGATGCTAGGTGGCACTCGAGCACGAGCAGCACCAGCAGCAAGGACGGGGCGAAGAGTGAGCACCCATGCGGCAAGCCCTGCAGAGCTCTGAGCCTGCGTTCTCAATTTCAGCACGTGCTGCTGCCCACTTATCTTTACCGCTGCTGCTACTGTTACTTCTGCTGCCTAGATTATGCCGATATATCATCTTTGTTTGCTACCTACTCACTGCGCTAAATTCTTCATGAGGTGGCATTACTGCCCTCGGTGGCAAATGCAGTATTGGTGCTCTTCACAGCTGAGTAGGTCAGCTTTCCCTTTTTCCAGCTGTAGAAGAGGCTGCCACTGTAAAAGAAAACATGTTTGATCTGGGGAGGGATGTTGTAAAAAGGTGGATGACGGACCAGAAGTCTTGACAGTATTGCTGGCTGGATCTGCGAGGAACAGGTTGCAGTTCGAGCGCCACGTGGCTGTCACTACAGAGAGGGGGATGATGAAGTGCTCACCTGAGGCCAATTCAGACTAGCCTGCTGATCTGGCTGAAAACGAACTGTTTAATCTTTTAAGTTATTTTTCAGCTGACTTGGCTGGCCTGTTTCTCAGTGGAGCTGTAAGATTACAGGTAGGAAGAAAAGGGAGGATTCCCCTACTTGGCAGCAGAGTGATTTTTTGGATCAATCTAAGCAGATTAGGAAATTGCACTTTAAATTCTATGAAATTCTTATGTTTGAGCACCGTCATCCTCCAAACTGATGCCTGTTGAAGACCAGGTTGGCATTATTTTCCTCATTTGCAGGCATGAGATCATAAGATCTCCTGTGGTTTTCAATTAAGAATCTGTTTTCCTTTGTGTCATATAGCATTCAGCTCTAAAAAAAATTGCTTTTTATTTCCTCAGTTATCATTTTGTAATGCCTTCATACTGTAAATGTATAAACTGAAGAGTATAAGAACTGATACAGTATATTCGGCTTACTTTTACAAGCTGCCAAAAGTGCTCTGAACGCATTGGATGTGCTGGCTCAAGTTTCCTCTGCAAACCTTGCGTGATTGTCCAGTGTAGCTGCTTAATTTTTCCATTCAAATTCTTTTTCCGAAATTATTGCACCTAAAATGGATTTTTATTTTTAGGAGCTAATAATAGCCTTTACTCTGATAATTTCTTGCAGTGGAAGTCTTGAACTTTCAGAGTCAGAAATGATCAAATGTAAACAAATGTAAAGTTGGATTTACTACTAAAGTTTTTATTTTAGAGCTTTTTGTTTACGCACTGCATTGGTCTTAAAGAGATAATGACTGCTAAGGTTATGTAATAATATTAACTTTCTACTAGGTTGAAGGGTTTTGCTATTATTAGAAAGTGCTCATTTGCTGGTGACAAACTGAGGTCAGATCTGGAAGTGAAAATCTGAAGACTAAAGAAAAATATCATGCATGCTGCTTAACTTGAGATGATTTCCTGGTGGATGTGACCTTTCATATTCATAACCTTACGAATGAATTCGGCAACGTTGCTGTTTGGTTGTTGTTATCGCTTTGGTTTCTGCTGCCAGGTAGTAGTTGATAGGAATTTGGTACTTGTTGCGTTACTTTTCTGTCAACCCGTGCACGCTGGGTGGGTAACATACCACTCCGAACTCCCAAACGCTAGATTCAGACCTAACTCTCCTGAGACTGGTTTTTCAAAAGTTAAAGCAGAAGCTTTCCCTGAATATCATTCCATTTCTGAATGAATGATAAGCCGAGATCCTTCATCTTTCAGAATAAGGCTTTCTAAATGCATAACTTTCTGCAAAAAATCGCTCCCCAGATGTAGTTTGTCACTGAAAGTGGAGCGGATCGTTGACTTTGCTCTCAGTGACTGTGTCATATCATGCAAGCAGCCTCTACATGTCAGAGGAAGAGTGCTATTTTGGAATGGGTGATCAAGCGCTTTAAACAGAGTAAAACTTTCCCTTATTTTCTTTGCAAATTCATCTCTCATTCGCTTGCACGTGCCACAGTAGTTTCTCTAGTAAATGAGGCATGGTCAAGTGCTACATTCAGTGCGTAACTCTGGTTTTGTGTGCAACCAGTTCAAGGTGAGGTGGGGCCCGTAGGAGGAAATATGAAATACAACTGTGAGTAAAATGCTGTAGACTTTAATACTTCAACTAACAGCATAGGGTTTTTTATATGCTATTTTCTGTGCTTCTCTGGATCATTGCTAATACTTGGTCACCCTTTACTGGCAACAGTTAAATCCATAATCTCCAAATTCATAGTGTGAAAATTAACTGGTGTCAGTAGCACCTGTTATTTTCTATTCATCTGGTGATATAAGAGAATTAATTTGCTAAGGCAGAAAATTAGTTACGTGTAAGTATCTGGACTGTGTAGGTAGCCACCTGCCAAAATGGCTCCATACTAAAAGAAGCAGTTCAGCTTTTGATTTGGGAAGGAATACTTAGCCAAATTTAGCCAAAACCACCCCTAGGGGTTTTTTTTTTGGGGGGGAATAAAAGGAACAAATGTTTTCATCTTAGAGGATAGGATCCTTGCTCAGGAGGGAGGTTTGCAAGGAACGTAGACTTCACAGTCAGTAGTCCAAAGAAAGTAGATTTGAGCTTATTATCTCAAGAGAACATGGTCCAAGGCTTAATCTGTTGACAGGACACATTAAAATGACCAGGAAATTTGCTGTTGTCCTGCTGGAAATGCAGTTCTCTGCAACAAGAGAGAGTCCCAGAAATATGTCCAAGTCGTTTGGAAAGTTGACAAAAAATGAAGAGCTGGAGCTCAGGAGGTTCCCCTGCACACGTATATATGGCAAATTTTTCCATTAAATTATAACGACACCAAGTTTAGCCAGATATCATGGTGGTGGACAGCCCATGTAGAGGTATCAGCGCTAACGCACAGGTAGTGCTTACTCCTTTACGCAGTAGCTAGTTCCGTGTGCTGAAAGCTTGAATGGAAACTGGACAGATCCAGGAACATCTTCGTGTAGACCGTCTACCTGTTGTGGTTTAACGCAGCATGCAGCTAAACACCACACAGCCATTTGCTCGCTCCCCGCCCCCCTGCAGTGGGATGGGAGAGAGAATCGGGGGAAAAAAAGTAAAATTCATGGGTTGACATAAAGACGGTTTAATAGGAAAGAAAGGGAAGGCAAAATGATAATAATAATAATGATGATAAAAGAATATACCAATAAGTGATGCATAATGCAATTGCTCACCACCTGCGGATGGATGCGCAGCCAGTTCCCAAGCAGCAGTTGCTGCCCCCCCGGCCAACTCCCCGCAATTTATATTCTGAGCATGACGTCATATGGTATGGAATATCCCTTTGGCCAGTTTGGGTCAGCTGTCCTGGCTGTGCCCCCTCCCTGCTTCTCGCTGGCAGGGCATGAGAAGCTGAAAAGTCCTTGACCAGTGTAAGCACTGCTCAGCAACAACTAAAACATCAGTGTGTTATCAACACTATTCTCATCTTAAAACCAAAACACAGCACTATACCAGCTACTAGGAAGAAAATTAACTCTATCCCAGCCAAAACCAGCACAGTATCCACCCCTTATTCTATACCATCTGCGTCATGTCCATGTCCCACACTTCCCAATACATTCCAATTAATCACCACCACTCTTCCTGTCCTTTGATATATACATACAGATATCATTCCCTTAGTCCGTGGGCCATCCCTATAAAATGTCCGTTGAGTTCATTTAGTCCATGACTTTGGGCTCCATCTGTCAGAACAGTCCTTCAGGGCAGGAGAGGTGGTGTGTGGTGTTGGACTGTTGCATGCTGAAGCCAGTTCTGGTTCCATTATCGCTGCGCTCATCCGGTTCTATCATAGTTGCACCTTGCTCAGTTTCATCAAAGTCCATTCTTCATTAATCTGGGTGGTTCTTACTGTAATACCGTTGATATAGCATATAGCAACCATAGAAGTGATGACATACATATTATATAGCAATTAACATCATACAATTTAATTCATTGGCTATTTTCACCCAAAATCAAATCTCCTTAAGGTACACACCAGACTTCCCCATCCTCCTGCATCACCCACCAAGTGCACCCAGGTCCTTGAGCAAAAGCAATCCCACGGATGGGTTTGCCTTTGCCCAAGGCAGGAATAACCCAGACTGTCTTCCCCAACGTATTTTTTATTTGCACTGCAGGGACTTTATCCCCTTCTACAGTACGTAAAAATTTTGACTGGGCAGGGCCAGCTCAGTTGGCAGATCCCCTAGTGTTGACTAACCAGGTGGCTTTTCTAAATGTGTGTCCCAGTGCTTGAATGTCCCACCACCCATTGCCCTCAGCGTAGTCTTTAACAGCCCATTGTATCGTTTGATTTTCCCAGAGGCTGGTGCATGGTAGGGGATGTGACAGACCCACTCAATGCCATGCTCTTTGGCCCAGGTGTCTATGAGGGTGTTTCGGAAATGAGTCCCGTTGTCTGACTCAATTCTTTCTGGGGTGCCATGTCGCCATAGGACTTGCTTTTCAAGGCCCAGGATGGTGTTCCGGGCAGTGGCATGGGGCACAGGGTATGTTTCCAGCCATCCGGTGGTTGATTCCACCGTGGTGAGCACATAGCGCTTGCCTTGGTGGGTTTGTGGGAGTGTGATAGAATGAATCTGCCAGGCCTCCCCATATTTATATTTCAGCCATCGTCCTCCGTACCAGAGAGGCCTTACTCGCTTGGCTTGCTTGATTGCAGCACACATTTCACATTCATGGATAACCTGTGCAATAGTGTCCGTGAGCAAGTCCACCCCTCGATCACGAGCCCATCTATATGTTCTATCTCTCCCTTGGTGGCCTGAAATGTCATGGGCCCACCGAGCTATAAATAATTCACCTTTATGTTGCCAGCCCAGATCCACCTGAGCCACTTCAATCTTAGCAGCCTGGTCCACCTGCTGGTTGTTTTGGTGTTCCTCAGTGGCCCGACTCTTGGGTACGTGAGCATCTACGTGACGTACTTTTACAGCCAGGTTCTCTACCAATATCTTGCCACAACGCGGCAGCCCAGATGGGTTTACCTCTGCGCTGCCAGCTGTTCTGCTTCCACTGCTGCAACCAACCCCACAGGGCATTTGCCACCATCCATGAGTCAGTATAGAGATAAAGCACTGGCCGTTTTTCTCGTTCGGCAATGCCCAAGGCCAGCTGGATGGCTTTCACCTCTGCAAACTGGCTCGATTCACCTTCTCCTTCAGCAGTTTCTGCAACTTGGTGTATAGGACTCCATACAGCAGCTTTCCATCTCCGATGCTTTCCCACAAGGCGACAGGACCCATCAGTGAACAGGGCATATTGCTTCTCATTTTCTGGTAGTTTATTATACAGTGGGGCCTCTTCAGCACGTGTCACCTCCTCCTCTGGGGATATTCCAAAATCTTTGCCTTCTGGCCAGTTCGTGATCACCTCCAAGATTCCTGGGCGACTGGGGTTTCCTATTCGGGCCCGTTGTGTGATCAGTGCGACCCACTTACTCCACGTAGCATCGGTTGCATGATGTGTAGAGGGGACGCTCCCTTTGAACATCCAGCCCAGCACCGGCAGTTGGGGTGCCAGGAGGAGCTGTGCCTCAGTACCAACCACTTCGGAAGCAGCTCGAACCCCTTCATATGCTGCCAATATCTCCTTCTCAGTTGGAGTGTAGCGGCCTCGGATCCTCTGTATCCCCGACTCCAGAACCCCAGGGGTCGACCTCGAGTCTCCCCTGGGGCTTTCTGCCAGAGGCTCCAGGTAGGGCCGTTCTCCCCGGCTGCGGTGCAGAGCACATTCCTTACATCTCGTCTTGCCCGGACTGGCCGAAACCAGCACACTACCATAACAGTCATTATGTTAAAATTATGAGATCTTGCTGTCCTTGCCACCCTTCATCCCTTCATCCTGTCATTACATACTCCTGTCCGTTTCCTTGCTTCTGTTCTCATACTCCTTGCATCCTCCATGAGCTAATTTAATCTACTAGTTCAGATAAAGCTGCCGATAGGGGATTATGTCCTGTTCAGCTACTGAGTTCGGGTTAGCTGACAGGAGAGCCTGGTGGGCACCAGAGCTGACGTGCAGGACTAACTGGTATCGCACCGACAGATTGGAGGAAGCAGGGCTGGAAGCCTGGAGGTGAGCCTTTGGGTCAGCTCAGCTGCTCATACACCACCTTCTCGACTGTAGTGACTTTCCCCCACCCGGTCAGGCAGCAGAATTGATTTGGCATGAAGACAAGGCTGGGGTATTTCAGCTGTGGAGTGAAGTGCCGTAGCTTACGGAGCCTAATGAGGGACCAATAAAGGCCTGGCGTGTAACCACTCTTGTCTGTGACTTACCTATAATGTCACTCTTCGTTGAGCTGCCAACTCCTGTGCATAGCTATGGAAGCTGTAGCACGGTCTTCTGTAACAGAGTTTTCAGTCTTCGTCTGCTTACATCTTGATTTTTGTTCATTTACGTCTTAATCCTGAAGGCAATGGATTTTAATGCTAGGCCGGTGTGTTAAATTAGTTGCATGGAGGAGTTGACTTGAAGCTGAAGTACTTTATGCCTGTTGAAGGACATGATGGAGGAATTTTCAAGCTATAAAAGAAAATAGGTTTTTGCGATTGCAATTTAAGGTATCTAGTATTTCAGCAGTAGCTACTCTTAGTAATGTTTGTTGTGAGAAATTTAGTTGCCTCTTATGCTTAGAATTTGTGTGCCTGAATAAACTAAAATAGGTTTTAAATTAAAGCATGGTTTGAATTGGATTCATAGAATCATAGAACAGTTTTGAGTTGGAAGGGACCTTTAAAGGCCATCCAGTCCAGCCCCCCTGCCGTGGGCAGGGACATCTTCAACTCGCTCAGGTTGCTCAGAGCCCCGTCCAACCTGACCTTGAATGTTTCCAGGGATGGGGCATCTACCACCTCTCTGGGCAACCTGTGCCAGTTGTTCACCACCCTCATTGTAAAAAATCTCTTCCTTATATCTAGTCTGAAATATTCTCAAATAACAATGTTGTTTGAAGTACAGATTTAAATTATGGACATATTATGTATGCTGAGTGGACAGAAAACTCTGAACAGACAAACTGTAGCTGAATGAACATAACTTCTTACCTTTTAAAATAACACTAATTAGGAGAATGTCTTGTATGATGGATTGTTGAAATGTCTTGCAGGTGGATTCACCAATGAACTTGAGGAACCCACATGATTTGGTAATACTAATGAGACAAGAAACAACAGTTAACTACCTCAAAGAACTGGAGGTAAAGCATAATGTTAAGTACTAACTAATTTCTGAAAATACAGGGTTTTTTTCACAGGCTTTTTAGTGATAGGTTTAGATGGGGAACAAAAGTCATTATTGGCATGATTCTGCTTCAGTGAAAGGATGATGAATTCTTCAGATCTCAAGAATTTTGTGCCTCAAGTTTGCCCAACTGGTTATCATTGCCCCCAGTTGCATCATTCCCTGTTGTTATCCATAAATCCTAACATTTTTAAGTAAAGTCATTTAGGTACTGGATTCTGTTGCTGACTACTATATTCCAGAAGAATACAGAGCAGGTCACCTCTATTTTTCTTCAAGCCCATTTATTATTGAAAAAGGCTCTGAGAACACCCTTCTGAAAAGGGCTTTAATGAACTTCAAACTGATAACTTAACCTAAAGTGTAAATATGATATGGGCTGGGCAAGCTAACAGCTCAAGCCTCTCTTCTGGCCGTGCACTCCTTTCTCTTGTGCCAGCTTTGGTTTTGTCAGATGAGCATAACCAGCTAAGTGGGAAGTCAGGTGAGCACCGGACGTAGCTGTAGGTGAATGGGAGAAGTGGAAGGGAGGAAGAAAAGCAGGGCTGCCCGCGGTGTGACTGTATTCAGCCAGGCTTTCTCGGCAAGGTGTCCTCATTTTTGTGGTAATGGACATTTTAGCTATGGGTGGAACAATAGTTGTAAGCTTTTCAGGACATGGGTTGTGGGTTTGGAAATTACCGATGTACAATCGGTGGCATACAAATTACTTTCAGCAGAAGTTATGTATTGTAAGATCTTGTACAAGTTGCTACTACTGTATATATCTTTAGTATTGCATAGTAGTGTGTAATCAAATGTGTATGGCTTTAATTAAAAATGCAAATTTTCTTCTCATTTCACATACGCAAATCCTTCTGATATTTAATGGGTTTTCAATTTGCAGATCTACGTGAGAATTAAATACAGCTTATTCTGCTGGGACAGATCGTTAGTCTATTCACTGCTCGTAGTAATCAATACCTATGAGCTTTATGGGGCGAAAGGTAGCTCCTAAGGCGCATCATAAGCTGATAGAAATTAGTCTCAATTCTTGCATTAGCCTGCCATCTCAGTTGTACTTAGCAGGCTGAATGGTTAAGAAGTGCATTTTGTTTGCAATCTCCAGTACTATTTCTGTGAGGTCTTACAGTGGAGGAGAAAGGTCCAAATATGGAAAAGTTGACGTACTGTTAACAACTATTTCTTCTTTTTCTGAATGGCCTACTGTGAAGTTGGAATGCCCTCTTTTTAGGTACAGCAGGAGAAATAAGTGCCTGTTCAAGTCATATTATCTCTAATGAAAGTATTTATATTCCATCTAAATCAAAAAATGTCCTACAGATGTTATAAAATAGAGGGAAATATTCCCAAAATTTGAAGAGAGTGTTTTAGATTTTCTTCAAATGGACTTTGTTTTAAGGAAAAAGTTGGACTGTTCAACTCCTAGTGACTATAGAGTTTGCTTTCATCAATATACATTCTCCTGTTTCCTTATTTTTTATTCCTACAGAAACAGTTAGTTGCTCAAAAGATTCATATAGAGGAAAATGAGGACAGAGACACAGGGCTGGAACAAAGGCACAATAAAGAGGATCCGGACTGCATTAAAGCAAAGGTGCCCTTGGGGGACCTAGATCTATACGATGGCACGTACATCACCTTAGAGAGCAAAGATATCCGGTAATAAGATGCTTTATATTTTAAGATTTTTACTGAATGAAAAAATCGACAAAATCTCTAAATGCAAGTAAAAAGAAAAATACTGTCACTGGCTGTTCTTTAGATGACAGTTGTTTTATTTTGTGTTAGTGTGGAATAAAATTGAAACAACCTCTGCCACTAATTATGAAAGGGTACGACACAAAAATGCTGTCTCTCGCAAACTGTCCGTGTTAGCCCTACCCTGAAACTTCTCCGTTCTGCTCCCAGGCTCCCGGTCAGTTCTGCCACTGTAACTCTGCTGATACGACCAGACGTGGATTAAACTGAAGTGCATCGTGTAGAAGGGGGTTGAATTTGCTCGAGTGCGCTTTGGGTGTTTTGAGCTATATACACTTCTTGTAGTGGAAACTGTCTTGACTTAAATTTGAATGAAATTCTGTTGATTACCCAGCTGTTGAACCTTCTGGTCATATTTCATCCCCTGGGTTTAGCAAGTAAAGGATGTGCGGACAGTCTGCTTGACATTCAGCTTCATCGGTAATTCATCGTCAGGGCTGACTGTTGTTTTTGTAGTTTTATTTTTTTAACGTAATCAGATGAGTACTTGAAGTGGGAAAACATTAATTTTATCCTCAGATACCTTCATTTTGGCTTCTGGCTAATACTTGGGGTTGGTTTGTTTCAGTTGAAGAGTCTTCTAATCTGCACACGTTGCCGTTTGCCTGGCAGATAGATCATTAATCATAGTAGTGATACACTAGGTTGACACTGATGCATTTTGGAGGCTATCCAAATGTTGATATTTTCTCTAAAGCAGACAGAAATTTATTTACTTTATCCTATAGTGATGACATCCTGATACAACTGAAATCTGGGAAGACATCAGAAATGGTCTGGTGTGCTCAAGCACGGGATTTTTGTAACAGTCAAATCAGAACACTGTGCCCATAAACTACAGTACTGTCTCTTTTGAACTTCAGCAGTATTTTAATCTGGAGTCTGCTGTGTTATGTTGTTATGTCCCCAGCCCTGAAGACTATATAGACACAAAGTCGCCAGTGCCTCCAGACCTGCAGCAGCCAGACTGTACAAAAGTTCTAGATCTTCCATACAGTATTCATGCTTTTCAGCACTTACGGGTAAGCGAGCGAATGCAAGTATGGTTTTTTTTCCCCATCAGGAAGAGGAATAGAAAACTCTCACGGGCATTTCTCAGTCAAGGTTGAAAGGTATTGTAATCTTTCAAGACTGTTCCAGGCTTTTTTTAAACCACAGTTGTGCCCTGATTAAAGTAGCTTCTTATGGGAGGACAGTTCTATCAGATACACAGATCCTGTTTCTCTTTTGTTATTGTTTGCCTTACTTTAGAGGGCATTTTTAGGAAAATGCAGGATTTTGTTTTCGTAACACACGTTTCATTAGTAAAATGGTAGCTTTCATTGGAAATGCTTCTAACTTGTGAATTGTTTCAGTTGAAAATTGGAGAGTGCCGAATAGGGTCGTTAAACTGCGTGAAGATTCAGGGTCAGAAAATTGTTTGCAGGCTTGTCGGTAGCTCCTAACATACTTGACTGTCTCCTTGGTATCTGAATGGCAAGCCCTAACCCAGAGGATGAGATAATTGTTCTTTACTAGTACAAAGTTCATCTGCTTGAGAAAGGTTACAGTGGAAGCATGGTGCAAAAATTGTTTTTGTCAACAGTATTATACAAGCAAATTTTCTAATGCAGATGCAGCTTTCAGTGCTTATATCTTGATACTTAGTTTATTACAAGTCTTTAAAATAACTTTCCATCTACAAATAAGGATTTTCTTACGGACAAAACAGGAACTGAAGTTTTTTAGCTCTGTTCCTGGGTCTGGATGTACTTTTGAAAGGAGCGCGTTTGTTGTTGGGGAAGGAAGAAAGAGAAGAAGAGGTGTGGGGATGCTTTCATAGCATGCACGTAACCTGACAAACATGAGTAAAGTGCGTCAGTGGTCATTAGTGAAATCAATAGCTGTCAGATACACAGTGCTACCAGAAATGAATATTTCTCCTATAGCATTCACAAGCAGAGACTGCTTTTGCCTGCTTCTAGTGTTTGCCTATCTATTATAATATATGTTATTCATCTGTCAAAGGTGACATTATCCTGTCAAGTCCCTAAGATCTTAATACAAAAGGATGATAGGAATGTAAAATAACCAAGCTGTAAATTTTCCTGGGAGTCACGCTTTTGTGTGTATTTCTCTACTTCTAGTTAAAGTGTCAGCAAATACCTATATCCAATTTTTATTTTAGGGTGTCCAAGAAAGAGTTAATCTTTCCGCACCCTTGTTACCTAAAGAAGATCCAATCTTCACATACTTATCACGGAGGCTGGGAAGAAGTATAGAGGAAATAGGTCATCGTATTTATGACGGGCTAATGAAGGTATGAAACTGTAATCTTGCTGTACGCACAAAAAGAGTGCTAGAAAGGTCTCTCGAGATTAGATATGCCTGGTACACGCAATCATATCCAGTACTAGTTTTGCACATGTATTTTTGGTTTACATTTCAGTTACAAAAGGCAGACTAAAAACATTTTCTGCTAGGCAAGCAGAAGTAGGAGAAGGCATCACCAAAGCCAGTAAATAGAGAGTTACTGTCATCTTTAATGACTCGTATTTGTGAGGTCTGGCAAGCCACATTCATTGCTCTGTCAAGGTAACAAGAGCTTTTAAACAAAAATGCAGGTACTTAAAGAAGAAACAATAGTACTGAAATGTGTATGTTTTTATTAAATGCCTTCCTGCAAAATATAGGAACTGTCATTGAACTCCAGCTAAGCTGTCACTTCTCATGTAATCTCATTTTGAATTTTTACCTGTCTGAAAGGGAGAAGTTCTGTTTCTTTAATACATTTATGTGCTAGTTCATTCTTCATGAACATTCACAAGTATTGCCAAATGGCAGCTTTCCAGAGGAAGAGGATAACTTAGAGCAGGTTTGGTGCTCAGCTTTCCATCCCATAGTAATTAAAGCCCTGATTAACCTTTTAGTTCATGTCTTAGTAGTTAGTACAGTTCATATATTTATCTTTACTGCAGAACTCTTCTTCCTGGGTACTCTATAATATGGCTTCTTTTTACTGGCGGATAAAGAATGAGCCATACCAAGTAGTAGAATGTGCCATGCGTGCCCTTCATTTTTCTTCAAGGTGAGAATTGCTAATAAACATTTCTTTTCAGATTGCTTTTCTAGTTATCCTAACTAGTTAACAGGTTTCAGTTTCTAAGACTCTATTCTAAGGAGTAATCCATGTTACTTGTTCTTAGTCTTTATGTGCTATACTAGGCATATATATAATTTAGAAATTTTTCTATCAAATTGCATATTTAATATGTGACGACGGATTAATGTATCCTTATGCTTGATTCTTACATAGTCTGGCCTTCTTTTAATGTCTGTGTTTTCTTTTTTTCTTGTCATTTCCTTTTTTTCTTTTAGGCAAAATAAAGATATTGCACTGGTAAATTTGGCAAATATTCTGCACCGGGCTCACTTCTCTGCAGATGCAGCTATTGTGGTCCATGCAGCTCTGGATTACAGTGACTTCTTTACCAGCTATTACACTCTGGGAAATATATACGCAGTAAATACTATCTTTATTTTCCAAGACTTGTAGAAAACCAAATATTATTTAATCTTTCTGGCTTGACTTGTATGCTTTACTCTTTTACAATGTGTCTTGTGTTCCACATGCATTTCACGCTTAATGTTTAAGATTCTGTCAAGATACTTTCATCCAAAAGTCTGTCTTTCAGCAAAAGTTTTTATCTGCACTTGGAAATAAATCCCAGGGAAATTCTCCTACCACCTTTGTTTAGCAGATATAGTGGCTTGGGTTTCAGAAAAGACAGGCTGCTTGTTACCACAAATTAAAATTTGAGTTAATGGCTTTAAAAATTGATATTTTTTTATTAAATATTACCGAACAATGGCTAATTCTCTCTCTCGGTCATTCTTCAGATGCTTGGAGAGTACAACCACTCAGTCCTGTGTTATGATCATGCTCTACAGGCCAAACCAGGGTTTGAGCAAGCTGTAAAAAGGAAGCATGCTGTCCTGTGTCAGCAAAAACTTGAGCAAAAATTGGAAGCCCAGCATAGGTAACTAAAGAAGCATTCTAGTGGCAATTCATACAATCTCACTTTTATTGTTCTGTTGCAGCAATTATTTACGTTTCAAATAGAAAGTTGAAAATCATTATTCTATATTGCTTTGACTCTGCAATAAAATTATTCATAAGCATACTTTAGGAAACCCAGAGTTGAAAATGTGCAACACTGTAGGAAAAGCTGATACTTTAAAAAGCATTCAAAGCAAATCTTTTCTACTGTTGAATTTTCAAGATCACTTCAGCGAACATTAAATGAATTGAAGGAGTATCAGAAGCAGCATGACCATTACCTTAGGCAACAAGATGTTTTAGACAAGTACAAGCTCATCCAGGAGGAACAAATCTTGAGGAACATCATTCACGAGACACAGATGGCAAAAGAAGCTCAATTAGGTACAACTTTTTAGAGTTCATGCTCATTATAGCAATGAGGAATTGCACATATTCAGATTAATGTGAGGACATAACTTCTTTATATATTAAGGCGGCCCTGCGGCTGTTGTGTTTTGCTTATTAAAACAAGGGATTGCAATATGTTCCTGAACAGGGTCTTTTTCGAGTCTTTTGAAGACAGAGTTTCCTCTGTGCTGATTAAATAAATAAAAAGGATTGACTGAATTGGGGGTGGAGGGATTCACTGTATGCTGTCTTTGTCTCCTCGGAAACCTCGCTTATACAGTAGGAAAAAAATGTTTGTGCTCTGCAGGGAACCATCAGATTTGTAGACTGGGCAACCAGCAGCATAGCTTGCACTGCCAGTGGGACCAGCCTGTTCGTTATCACCGCGGAGACATTTTTGAAAACGTGGAATATGTTCAGGTTTGTCTGTGAATTGATACCATTGCTTTAAGTTGCATCCCATTGGCTTTATTAGCGACATAGTTCCATTTTTTTGAGGCTTGACAAAGGGGGTCCATTTTGGGTGTGGTAATTACAGCGAGAAATCATTTCGTCTCTTTTCCAGAGTGTAAAGTATTTAATGCTAGTTTGTTTTGCTAGTAATACAAGCTCAGATCGACTGTGGATTATAGAAATTTAGAGAGTTTATTGTATAACACGTTATTTTACTTAGAAAAGAGAACTGTTCGAATTATTTGAATTGAAAAGCTTTATTTTAGTCCAAAGTCTTAGTTTTCTGTGAGTTACCAGCCACTTCTATATTGACTCCTTTGCTTTTTCAACCCGCTTAGAACAGCCAAGTATTTCTTTCTAGGAAGTACGAGAATCCTCACTTGAGGAATTACAGCTTTCTCTTACATAAATATACTACATTTCAGACATGCTAGCAGGAGCAAACATGTTTAATTTTCCAATTTAGTTTCCTTCAGAGAGGACAGGAAAAAGCATTAGGCAGCTAATGTTAATGAAGAGGCAAAGGTTTTCTAAGGAGTCAGTTTTCTAATGTACGTGTGGTACATGGAACAAGAATTATTCCTTAGTGGAAAGAATATTCCAACATAACAGCTTAAAAGTGTGCTTAAAATAATATTGTAGCAATCACTTATCTCTACAGCCTTAGAATGGATCATAGTTTCTTTCGTTTATGACACTGTTGTACGACTCAAGCTACACAACTTTTGCATGCTCCTTCCGATTTAATCTTTTTTCTTACCAGAAGGAGCACAAAACTGCCATAAGCAATTAACAACTGGAAGAGCAGAGCTCAGTGGTGTTGAATCTAGTGAGTGCTTTTGCAGCCCAAAAATAAGGTGTTAGTCCGGTTTTGTGTGTATTTGCTGTTTGTATATCTTTAATTAAACAGTGCACCAAGGATATCTGATACGGGAATATTGAGAAGTTTTGGAAGCAAAGTGTATACTAATACTGAAAATCCAGAACAACAGCCATCCAAGCAACACCGCTGCTGCGTTAGAACTACAGATAAAGATTGTAGTTTCATTTATTTTGCAATGTGGAATGTGTTCTGAAGTTTGCCCTTACCTAGTTTAAGAAACAGGAATAATTATTTTTAATTACGCTGTTTTCTTTTTGGATGTTCTTCCTATTATAATAATTACAAATTCAGATTATCAAGATAATTTTGGAAGCCACGAGTCTTAGTAACTCTGACTTGAACTAGAGCTATGCCATCTAGATAAGTAGATTTTGTTTGTGGTCTATTAGAAATGTTTGCTTGGTACCTTTTAGCATTTTTTTTGTTGATTTGCACTTGTGTTTTCATTGTTGACTTATTTACAACATGGTGCGAGTGGATCAAGAAGCTTAAATCTCAATTTTTTTTTTTCTGCTACCCAAATTTCAGCTCATCGGTGAGGCTTAATTACATAAATGGTGGGGAAAAAAATAATGTGCAGAAATTCAGCCAGTAATATACCATCTCTTTTCTTTATTAAATATTGTTTTTCTGTTGTTTCTAGTTTGGTGAAGACTCTTCAACTTCTAGTATGACATCTGTGAATTTGGATCATCATGCAAACCAAAGCGACCACAGCCAGTCCTTGCAGTCTTCCCCTGTTGCTCGTTCTATCGTTTCAGTGTGGAGTGTAGAATCCAATAGAGTGAGTGGAGAGGATAAGCTTTGCCCTTTCGAAGAGGAGTTGTGAAAGAGTGAATCTTGCCCTTGTTTACGTGAAGCTTCTTAGCATTTGGGCTACAGTTTTGATGTGCAGCAGCACTGGAGAATGTAGCATTCTGAATTTCTTCAACATATAAGCATCTCTGTAGTTTCTCTGTACCAGTTTCCCATCATTTGAAACTATACTACAGCGCAGAGGCGGTTGTTCTTAGCTACCTTTGTAAACATCTGCTGCAAATAAAGCAATACAGCTGAGTAAAGATAGAAAACTAAACTGCTGATATTCCAGAAAAGATGGAAAAATAATAGTTTTAAAGATATCTGCTCTTTTTTTCCTCCAGACTATTCCTTATGTTCTTATTAGCTTGTTAAAATATTAAAAATGTTGAGAAAATACTAAAAGATAATTCCTTTCCCCCTTAGGACAAACAGCATATTCTTTGGCCTCAGCGATCAGAGTGCATGAAATCTTTCCCCAAAATTCCTGATCCAGAAGAACTGCCAACTTATTTCCTGCCTCCAGAAAATAGGGGATTCAGGCAAGTTTTTATTTTTAAAAATTATATTTGTAAATTTTCACATTAATGTCTTAATGAGTATTTTCTTTCTGGAGAGGGTGGATGCAGTTAGTAATCAACAGCACAGATGTGTTTGGACCTCTTTCTCTGGCGGTTCCACAGAAGGACGGTGTTTTCCTTTATTGTCGTCTTTGCTGTAACTATAACAGATCCAATTTCATGATGATTCTTCCCTGACTGTTAGTACAAGGTGAATACCTGAAATATCTACAGTATTACTAAAAGAATGAGGATTTAAGCACAAGTCTGAATGTCTTGTAGAGTATATTAAAAAAAAAAAAAAGACCTTGAGAGAGAGAATGAGGTGAGTATCTATTTAATAACTACAATTAACTGCTGTACGTTGCATACATCCTCCTAGCTTTAGTTATGATAACAGAAAATTGTGAAGACCAGAAAATACTAAAAAAGGATTAGGAGTGAAAAGCCCTGGCTCGTTCCTTTGGGATAGAGGTAGAAAACCAGCTTAGTTGTGGAATAGTAATATTTGTTATTACATAGGATAAAATAAATGTGTCTATGTTGCAATAGCTGCCTTACATAGATCAATGCAATTTCATAATATCCTACTCACTTAACATTACAATAGTGGTAGTAAGAAAGCGTTCTTCTCCTAATCAGTATAATTCTAGTATTGAGCAGGTGTTAAAGCAAAGGTTCCCATCCACAAATGTCCTGAAGCTTCCTTTGAAAAAAACAGTGTTCAGCTTAGAATGTTGTTCCCAAGGCTACCTCTTGATGTTTTTGGAATCAAACTTTAGTTTAAAAAAAATTCAGCATTTTCTTTTTCACTGATCTGTTTAGTCCTAAACTTCATACAGTCCTTATTAGCATAATATGAGAACTTTCTGTGTCTTATCTCTACTGCATTGTCCATTATTTACAGGTATTCTATGCTTAAAAATGGAAAGTAAAGACCTTATTTATTAATGACTTTTCAAGGGAAGGGTGGTCCTTGAACTCTCCTGGTTTGCAGCTCCTGTCTCGTGGCAGCCTACAGTATGAGGCTTGTCAGTTGATACGTAGCTGATTCTTACGTTTATAGATCAGGGACATGCAGCACATGCTATTAATTTGTCTTGGTTCTCCTTATTGCTAGAGTCCAGCCAGTCCTGAGTATCCCAAGAGATACTGTTGGGCATGGAGAAACCCAGGCACCAGACTGTTCTTCCATTACTGATGCTCGTAACAACGAATCCCTAAACATACTGGTCAAGGAACTAGACAGTAATCTAGATTTGAAATTCAAGATGCCGGATGATCAAGCAAGACAAGTAAGAGACATTTTCTCATTAGTTCTTTCTGTTTTAAAGTTCTCCTCTTTATTGCCTTAAAAATCTTACTCAGAACATGAAAGATTCTGATATTCGAAAGATTACTTGATATTACAAGCCCATCAGTACTTCCAAAAAAGGGGAGCAAGTGCTTTCTAATAGGGCTGGAGAAAGGGAGAACTTGTCACTCAGCATAAGACTTGTCGTCTGACTTCTTTCAGATGGTGACCAAAAGCACACAGAATAGGAAATTTAATTTACTATTTAAAATTACTTTTAAAATTTCTTTTAAAACTTCTAACAGTCACTTGACATGATTCATCTTCTTGAGGTTTCCAATAAGTACTGTATTCTACTAAGTTGGTAACTTCAGGCTGAAGTTAGTCCTTCATGCTGCTTTCTGGAGGTTGGCCGCTTTAATCGTTACATGTTCACATAATCTGTTTAGAACAATTTTTCTTCCCCCCCGTCCCCTTACTAAAGGGAAGACTTAGGGAAGTGAGACTTGAATGACCCATGTAGATATATACTGTAAAACTAATTCAGTTGTTTTAAAAAAAAAAAAATTAAATCTTTGTTGTCCAGGTTTTGCATTCTCGTATCAACAATCAAACTATTACACAGGCGAAGATAGGAGCGTTTCTAGATCATGCCATGAAACAGGTACGTAAAAAAACTGTAGCATGAGATAAATTCAAAATTCTTATTTGAGACTTGTTTCTGTACTTCTAGAGAAGTCAGTCAGTGATGTGCAAGAAATAAGCTTATTTGCTGCCTGTAACTGAGGTGAAACTAACTTTAAAAATCCATGTTTACAAGTAAAGCGCAAACATATAGGGAAGTATCCATTTAATTTAGCTTAGTGTGGACCAAACAGCCCTGTAGTTACTTGTTCTTCTCGTGACTGCAGGACGTGGGGCAGCAAATATATTAGCTAATCCTGGCAGCCACTTGCTTAACTGAGAGAAATAGCTTGGAACTACTCCTCCATTTTTCACCCCTCCCTACACGCCTGCCTTTTGCTCTTCCTCCTCCTCCCCAGTACCCTGCCTTCCCCCCCAAGCCCCCTCCAAAGAAACCAACCCTCTGTCAATCTTCTGTCAGGATAATTAGCACTCTGGGGCAAAGAATGTACATCTGTGTAACACCCTGTGGAATGCCACCTCCATCTTGCATGGGGCCTTTGAGAGTCATCACAAGTCAAATGACAGGAAACATTGAGGTAGATGTTGACTCTTTTTGACGTGTCAAGCTGATATTTCTCAAATTAACTCTCTTGTACAAGTTTTGTCAAGGCAGTGTGTGTATGTATTGGTTTTAGTCTAAAATCAGTACCATTTACTATGTGCATCTGTCTTACCCAGAAGAAGAATTAACAGTAGGAGTTGATTCTTATGATGCTGTTCAGAACAGTCTATACATGTCTAATGCCTTACTGTTGCAGTGCGTAGGTATTTTGGTTTTAACTGCAGTATTCTGTTGCCTTCATGCTAAATGTCTGAACTTCTGGGTCATTTAGATGTTGATGCAAGAACACTGTTGTGTCGTGCCTGTTCTGCTGATGATAAACTTTCTAGAGCAGGAGTGCCACAGTTGGTATCTGTGTGCTGGGAAAGACAAAGTGCTAATAACTTGCTGAGGATTTAGTTAAAGAAAGGTCACTGAGACCTGCGTATGGAGTGTAATTCAGTGAGGAGTTTGGCATGAATAACGTGTAAGTAATGTTATGTATGTGCCTTGCAAAATAGGGGTGATAAGTACTCTTCCAATTATAGATTATGTAAGGTACTCCGAACAAAGAGGCAATATATCCTATTGATATCTTCCAGTTCATCTTGAACCATAGGTAGAACCCTCCTGTGTGAGGTTGTTTTTAAAATCTGGAAGAAAATCTTTGTACTGATTAATTTTTTCAACACAGTATTACTGTGTTGCATTAATACAACACTACTGTAAAGATCCTTATCTGTTTTGCTTCTTTAATCCTAGCTGCAGGTTTCCTACTCATGCATGCATTTGGGCTTCAGACGTGTGGGTTGGATTGGACGTGAATTTCAGTTGTTGCTTTTATACTTTAAACTCTTCATAGAATTGGGTAACATGGAATGCTGAAAATATTAAAAACGAGAATGTAAGCGTTTCTAAACCATTTCAGACTGCTCCATCTGAAAGTGGATGTTTTACATAGCTCTGCCCACCTGTCAGTATTTCAAAGTTTTGCTGTTTCTCCTCTAGGATGTGTTTGTTTTTTCTGTTACAAGTGAAAGAGGAGGAAGGAACGTTCAAGGTGTACACTTCCTCCGTTCTTCCACCCGCCCTCGCTTGTTGCTTGCTATTTTATAATCTTTAAACAGTATCTAATGTGTGTCACTTGTCAACTTTCATAAGACAAATAGATAACTAAATCTAAGAAAAAATGACTCTGAAACCTTGAATTGACAGGAAATCTTGATGTTGGATATAGGACCTGGAAGCACATCTAACTACAATTTAAAAGCCGCCTGACCTTCAAATTGTAACATTTCTGCATAGATCCGTATTAATGTAATTTTAAGACCGAAGTGACTCACAAGTGTTGCTTCCTGAAGTGAGCTAACCATTATCACTGGTATATTTTAAGGGATTTTGCGGTCATGATATAAGGCAGTCGTATGAGGAGAGTGTGAGCAACAGCTGCTGCTAAATTACAGTTCAGACTGTAAATCGGGTCAATTCGAGTAGAGTAGAGCAGACTGAATAATCTGCCAGCAGTCACAGCAAAGTGTAATTTGTGTCTAGTCAATAAGGTAGTATGCAAGGGTGAGTTTTGTTTGTTTGTTCCTTACCAAAGAGCAGGCGATTCTGTCCTCCTGAGACACCTCTTTGTGGGTGTTTTCATCCTTTTCCCTGACTCTCCTATAGCCGGAAGATCCTCTGTGGCTTGTGCTTAATGAAGCTGGATTGTACTGGCGTGCAGTTGGAAATAGCACCTTTGCTATCACCTGTTTGCAAAAAGCATTTAATTTGGCTCCACATGAGTATCAGGACATCCCTCTGGTCAATCTTGCTAACCTCTTGATTCATTATGGTCTTCATTTGGATGCCAGCAGGCTCCTGCTGAAGGCTTTGGCCATCAATGCCTCTGAGGTAAGATGATGTTTTTTGTGTTCGTTCAGCAGTGAATGTCCTTTCCTTCATTATTTCCTAAATACATGTTACTTACTTGTGCTTGCTTACCTGGGCATGCAGTTCAACTTCCAGCTTGTGATTTGCAACAGATGTTAATTTTCATTTAAATTCTTGTTCGCGCTGGGGATGATGCTGGTTGCTGAGAATATAAACATCTAGAGCAGAAGTTCTAAAAGAGATCACAGACTTTTTGCCTCCCAGAACCTGTATTATCAGCAGTGGCTCCAAGGAATCTAATCCTGGTCTTTTGGCAACATTTTCATCGAAAACAGAGATCCGTAATGCTGTCAGCATTGTATCTTGATTTTTAAAACCCTTAAAGTAGCATGTATATTACCAAGATCTTAGGCTGTATGGACATCTTTCTGTGCCACTTGACTTTTTATCTATACTGTTTTATTTTTCCCTAGATTTCATCTGTATACCTAGAGGAAAAGCTGTGTTCTAGTTGTTTGGTGACTTTACTTCCAACCATAGATTCAAAACAGGTTTTTGTATTTCTGCCTGGTAACATTACAAACATTTTGTAGGTTGTCACCGATGTCACTTAGAAAGTTCCTGTATAAGCTGTTTAACTACTGGACTGGCCAGAACAATTGTGAAAAGGAAGCGGGTGGGGGGCGTGGCGGGGGACACCTTTTCTCCAGCAAGTAATTTTGGTCTTACGTTTGAGATGCTTCAAGAAGAAGTTCAAGTGACTTTTTCCTGTGCTTCTACCTCTGTAGTAAGATAAACAGAGAGCTTAAACCTGCCGGGCCACCAGTCATCTAGCACATAAAAAAGCTAAAAACAGAATAAGCTTTTTCAATATAGCATTCAGGAACAATTTTGCAATTGTTGGAAAGAAATCTAACGCATTTGGGTGGCAGGTAAGAGTGCAAAAAGGAAGGATAGAAAGAACTATGCTTGAATGGTGTTCCTTAAGAAGAACACTTGAAAGGACAGCCTTGGAGGGGAGAAGTCTAGGAATCCTTAGGACCGTGCTGCGTGAGTAGGGCTTTTCTTCAAAAATATTGGCGAGTCCTACCTCGTTACAATAATGCCTGCTCCTATTTTTTTCAGGCATTCTCAGCCCTGTAATACCTATTGTATCAAAAAATCTGGCAGGAGAATTTGTACTTGAACAGTATTTCCTGGAATATAATGGAAAGTAAATACAAATTTAAATGAATTACAGCTACAGGGAGTGAAGGATGTGCTATATTAGCAAAAGCTTTTAAAAAAAATATATCCTGTTGCTCAGCTTGCACCTTTTTCTGAATGGTGTTCAATAATACAAGCTAAGATGAGTTTGAAAAATCTTAAGCTACTGATCAATCTCCGCGTTTTCCTATAATGAAGGTAAAATTATTTCAGTGGAAAAAATGTCGGCTAAATTACAATATTATAGCCATTATTCTAGCATTATACTGTTAATTACAGCAAATTATTTTGTGTAAGTGAAAGACACTTCAGTCAATAAACAAAATGTAATGCTTTACTATGTGCCTGTGTTAAACTGCTAGTTAAATTTTACCCAGTGAAAAAGGTGTTTATAATTTGTACTTTAAAAAAAAATATGTATTTTAGGGAGACTAGCCAAAAGCAGTGGACAAAAACACTAAGTTTTATAAAGAATTGAAAGTAAACATAAATGTATACCCCTAAGCTGGTGTGACATTGGTGTTTTCAGTAACCTAGTTCTGCTTAAGTAAATCCTGAACACTCTTGGCAAATGAAATGCATCTGGCCTGCTAGAACACTAGTAATATTTTTATATTTTTGCTAACTTTTAATCATTCTAAAATGTCTTCAAGCATTTCAATTTAGTTCTTTGCTACTCTGTGCAGTAAGCATTATGTTTATGATGGGTTATAAGTAAGTATTTAATGCTTCATTTCAGCTTGTGTGTATTTAACAGCTGTTTTTCATCATAGGAAGATGGAATCCTGAACACAACCTTATGTCAAAACCGCTTTCGTTTAGCACCAATGCATCAAGCTGTTACTTCTCCATTCTAAGAATAGGCAGCCCCTATTTAAGAAGCTTTCTAAATTCTTTCCAGCCAAATTTGGGAGAATGTGCATTGACAGGGGCTTTTCCTAGTTGGCTTCAATTTTAAACAGTGAACGTACTTATGCTGGGATATGTTGCTTTTCTCTTTGCAGCCCCTGACCTTTTTGAGCCTAGGAAATGCGTACCTGGCTCTGAACAACATTAGTGGAGCCCTGCAGGCCTTCAGACATGCACTGGATTTGACGACCAAGTGCTTGGAGTGTGAAAGCAGCTTGAAGATGATCCGCTGTTTGCAGTTCTATCCTTTTCTGTACAACATCACCTCTTCTGTGTGCAGTGGTAAGCAACTGCTGAAAGGTGGACCACAAGTGAAGTAGTGTCTGTTTGCCTTGGGTGTTGCACCTGAAATTCATGATTACTCTACTTTTTTTCCAAGGATCCTCCCTTTTGCTTTGTAGTGCTTTCTCCCTGTAAGGACCAAGATTGAGGCGCTGCTTCTAATGGAAAAGTTACAGTCCATTACGAAGTGCTGGAGGATGACTTCTTAAATATCTAGCGGGCTGCCACTGAGTGCAAATTACTTCCTGAGTGTGTCGGTAATACCTTAACAGCCTCACCGATATCTCTTACTGGTAAATGAGGAATGGTGGATTCGGTATTTATGGAAGTGCACAGCTGCTACTGCTAGGCTACTCAACAGCGCCTTTGTACATCCCTTCAAATTTTACAGTCAGATGGATATGTTTTCTTAAAGCTGAAGAATTTGGTGAAGAGCAGTTTAGTTTTAATTCATATCCTTTCCGTGTGTTCAGTACTTTGGATGTCATTTTCTATTGTTCAGTCTTTACAAAATAGACTATATTGTGGCCACATTATTTTGTTTATATGGGGTCTGTGGTCACTGCTCTTAACCTCCAAAAATTTGTAAGAAGAATGACCCTGAACCCCATCTCTCTCCAAAAAATATTTTAAAATATTTGAGATGGAGTGCTTTATTGTCCTTAGTGGCTACTTGTATAGAAAAAAACCCCAATAATAGCTTTTGGAGTTGGATTCTTTCATTTTAGTGAATCCGACTGAATATTTCAAGTATTTTGGCTGTATTGGACATGGCTAATAAGCTACTCATGAGCAATCTTGAAGAACATTTATGAATATATTTTGTAATCCCTTCTCTCTCAAATTGTTACTAAGGTATCTTTCCATCTAATCTTTCCTTTGTTTCTAAATGAAAACTTCACGTGAGAGAAATGCTTTTGATTTTAGTGTTGCTAGGACTTCCTCTGAATTTTTTTTTTAATTCCCTCTCCAGTGGAAAGACCTGGACAAACCTCCTCTAGGTTTAGCATCTAGAATTACACTGTCTAAACATAGACTAGAGGCCATCATATCTTGTGGTACAACATGGATGATGCCATTGTAGGTGAAATTCCAGGACTGTGCCATCAGAATAATACTCTCTTTTGTGGCCTTACGCATTTTTGCTCTGATTGCCAGCACATCGGTTGTGCAGCGAAATGAATGTTGTTTGGCTAAATGAGGTGTAGCAAGTGGTATTGTGGCCCAGCTGATGGGCCTCTTCCATAATGTCAACTCTTACACTGGTACCTTTCATTGACTCTCTTAACATCAGATTGCCCTGCTTTTAAAAATCCCGACAGATACCGTAAGCAGTAGTGGAACTCGCCCATTTCATTACAAGAGAGACTTTCACTGTTCTGGACAAAAAATTCAATGCTTGTTTACTTTTTATTAAGATCTTCTTTAAAAATGGCTGTAACTCACAAGGTTAAAGTTGTTCCAGTCAGACCTTAATGATAGCCACTCTATTTTGAAGTTAATTAGAAAGTAATTTAAAAGTATATTCACAGAACTGAGATGGTGATGAGCAATGGCTGTATTTGAACTCCAAAGTGATCTTTTACATCTTCCTTTTCTCTTGTATGGTTTTCTTCCTTAAACTTGTCGTAATACTTAAAAATATACTCCCGTGGTTTGGCTGATTCTTTGCTGCTGTTTGCATTGATTCCTGATCCAGGATGTTAATTTTGAGATCAACTATTATGCTGTTTAGGAAGTTTGTGTTCCTTGAATGTGAGGAGAAACCCATATCAAAAGTGCTTATGCGAAAAGTGTTATCTTTCCTTTTTTGCTAGCTTGGCCACAGGTTAACAAAGTGAGCGTGAATATATTCATCTGGTATGTTGGGGTTGGTTTTATTTGTTAAGGAATCTGTGAAGCTGCTAAATCAAGAGGGAGTTGAATATGCTGTAGCATGTTAATTTGCTCATTAAATTTCCATATTGCAGTATTTAAGTATTTTACTCTACATTTTTGCCTTTTTCTGGGACTCTTCCTGTCTTAATATTTCTTTTTCATTTCTATTTATAATATCCTTTAGGTCGTCTTTTGTCTGAGTGCAAGAAACCTGAAAATATGAACCTGACAAATAGTGTAAATGTTCTTTGTACATTCTTGTGCAGAGTGTAAAATAAACATATTGGTTAATTCAACCTTGATGGTGATAACGTGGAAAGGTAGATTTGCCTGTCTTATTTTCATAAGGTTTGGGGAAATATTTTTTCCCCCACTGTAAACTTCAACTGACTTGAGAGGAACCTTGACAGGCTGTATGAAAGTGAGGTTAAGTCTCCAAAACCAGAATTATTTCAAGAATACGTACCCAGAAATCACACTTCGCACTTAGAAGTATCCTGAAATTTTGGGAGTCTTCTGTTCATCCTTCAGTCCAAAGAAAACAATTGAAAAGAGATTGTAAGTTTGAATTTTGACCTTACATACATAATGCAATAGTATATACAATTATTCAACCACTACGTAGAACCTAAAAAATGCCAACTGTATTTAGATGCTAATATTTAACGTTACCTGTTGCACTTACAACATTTGTTAAAATGTTAATACGTAGACTTAACATGATTCATAAAGCGACATAATCCGCTCTTGTTTGGCTCCGTGACAGACTAGAAGGCACGTTTTGATGACAAGATGCAAACTGGACACTACTTTCACACACGTTTCTGAATGTGGGGCTTTAGGTATAGAGCTAATACAGCACACTTGTAAGTACATGGATCAAATGTATGCCTGACAGTCCCAGTATCCCTGGATTGTTACTTCAGGAGATTGTCACAGCCTTTCAGATCATGTGCTGCTGCTCGGGGACATCTGATACTGAATTTGGTTTGTCCTCTTGTTATTACGCACTTGATGGCATGTCATAACTGTTTATATCCTTTGAGATGGATATGTTATGCTGAAAAATTTACCAAGAAATTGGAATGTCAAATGTTGTCTCTGGTTTAATATCTTGTTTTGATAAGCATTCATTCAGTATTTCTGACAGTAACAGCAGTAGGGCTGCCTGTGCTTTGGGTTGTAGGCCCATGTGATAGCTGTGTTTTTGCTTCGCCTGTCAAAAGCCTCTATTCACGAGAACTGAACTAACTAGCGAGACGCGGAGTTCCTTGCTCTGCTGCCGTCAGCCTCGGCAGAATCCAGCAAATGGTCAGTGGGAGTTACATGCTAGCATGAGGTGGAATATGGGATTAAAAATCTGAATTTATAGTCTGATTTTTTATTACAGTGTGTGTCTGGTGTATATTTCAAATAGGTGAAATAGGAATTTTCTCAAGCATGTTGGGACATTTGCTGTTAGCACAGGACTTGGGAAGTGTGATACGCTAATGCTGACTTGTTGGATGCTTGCTTATATGCTCCTGTCTGTACTGCTCCTTGGTACTTTTTTTTTTCCTGACTTAACCTCTGTTCTAGATAGAAATTTATATTTCAAATCCAAGTCAGTTCTTTTATGAGAAGGGGAATTAAAAACCTCAGACCAACACTTTTCTATTTAACTTCTGCTTCCTATATTGAAGTTTATATAAATGTTTGTTTTCATTGTAAAAGGATTTCTAAATCTGCAAAGGTTTTTGGTGGTTTTTTCTCTTGCGGAGGAGGCGTGTGAAGTGTCCAAAATTCAGTACACCTATATCACCTATGGCATGTATTTTAGGCAGCTGCAGTTCAGTCAGTTGCAACTAATATGGATACTATACAGCAACAGTGCTGCTGTGCTACATATGCCTCCACTGCTTGGACCAACAGCCCACATACGGCCTTATTCTCAAATAACTGAGAAAAATGGTCAGAAGACTTCATTGTTACGGGATTATCCTGTGGTGGTCCTTCTAGAGGTGCCCTGGCAGTGTTGCGGGTGTTGCTACTGGATGTTCAACTATTACGTTACTGGCAAGTCAGTTCCTGAAGCATGTTAAGTAGCAGAAGCTTTATGTTGCTTGACAGATACCTAAGCAGCCGTATCTGACACCCAAACAACAGGACCGAGAGACTTGCCTAATAAGTGTAGAAAACTTCATGTGAAAAACATGGTCAACTCTCAGAGCTGTAGAAATGAGATACTTTGGCTTTGTGCTGCTCATTAAGCTGGTAGAGAAAGCCAACATTATTTTTGTCTGATACTGAAATGGTGCGTTGCCAGGATTTGGTTGGCACACCTTTATGGCTTAAAAAATTGCAAGTAGCTTTTGTCACGTGGTAAGGTCTGTAGAGGAATATCCAACTAACGCCTACGGGATTGTTCCTGTGGCGCTTCATTGACCGATGTGAACATTCAGATGTTGTCCAGCCTTATGAAAAAGGTTACAATATACTAGAAGCATATCTTTAGTGCGATGGTCAGCTGGCCGTGGAAACATGCTGATTTGTTAATTGCTGTTGCATAGGACTTTTCCTTATGTGTGTAAACAGAATTGCTGCTTGGACAAGCAGAAGTCATTTGTACTCAAAGTATTTTTATCTGATTGTAAGCATCTACCTCTGACTTGACAGTTCCAATTCGTTACGAGCTCATGCACTTCACATTCTTTTAGATGAGATCAAAATCCAAAATCTTAAACTTTATTAATGATGGTATTCAAAAAAACATGAAGCACAACTTGTTTCAAGCTTCAAGTTTCTTTAGTCTCACTGTCTTTCATTGCTTGGCAGGATAGTGCTTTTACAAAAAGCTTTGTGCCGCTCTGTTGGAAGTAGAGGCAGTGTGAGTACATTATGAACGTATATGCATGCCATCAAGATATCTGAATGCTTTTGTGTAGTGTGTGTGTTTGTGAAAGCAATGCATACTTGCTTTATGACTTAGTTCTGTAATGTATGCAGCAATAGCTTAATGATCCACTTTAAGTGTGGTTTTAGTGCCCTCTTGTGGTACAAGTACCCTATACCACATGAAATCAAAAATCTTGTTTTATTTCATCTACTTCCTCTTAAAATAAAACATGGGGAAAAGGTATTTGATCTTTTAAGTGTATGGATTTTCGTTTGTCCCCCAGCACTTAAGTTCTTACAAAGTTAATAAGCTTAGACCTTTAAGCAAATTGACCTGAAGAGGAGAGGTTGACCTGAAAGGAGAATCTCTGCTTGAAACTCGAATAGTAAGCTTATGGACAGATTAAATAACTTGCTTAAATCAACATCACAGTTTAAGCCTCTGACTCTAACTTGACAGCTGCAATCATTTCGAGTTCCCTATAGCGATTTCAGATACGCAAACACTAAGCAAAAGCATCACATACATTTTCTTTACAATAGCGTGTTAAAACATAAAGATGTGAAATACTTTGCATTTTTAAATGTACCTTTCACTTACTCAGTGATCCCCTACAAGCTATGACTGACTTGATAGTCCCAGCAAGGGGCTGCTACGTTTTGTTTCCATTTGCTATAGCATGAGATCCTTTTAGACATTTTTATCATAATAGCATTTTAGTTTCCTCCTTCTCAAGCTGCTGTATCTTGTTCCTCCAAGGAATGGTCATCACTTAAGGTGTTAATAGGTGGAAAGAGGGGATGTGTACTCTTGGGGCAAAGGGTGTTGAGCTTAGCTCAGAATTTAATCTTGTTTTAGTTGAAGCAAAAGGCCAGAATCTATACCAATTGTATGAAATTCTGAACCGAACACTATGTTTAAAATTCAGCTTTTTCTTTCTTTGTCTTGTGTATCATGTAAAGGCAGAATTGTTGAGTGCTCCCAAGCCTTATTTAGACTACCACAAATGTTAGTACTCTTATTTATCTGATTATAATTAATGAAAGGGATGGGATCTGTGACCATTCATTTATCTGTTGCTTTTACTCTCTCTCCGTTGCCTTATGGGAAAGCTCATCTGTATAAACAGAATAGTCAGCTCCGGTAGGGTTTTTAAACAAGCAGAATTCTATGAAGCACGCAAACAGCTTGTGAGCTCTCAGAAACACATCATGGCAAATGTTTGCATTGTCATTTAACAGTAGCATAGAGAAAGTGGGTTCTGTCTTAAACAGCAGCAGTTCTAAAATCAAAGTATCACCTGCAGTTAAATACTCAGTTGCTTATTTCTACCCCCTGCACGCACATGCGTGCACCCGTGTGGCTGTTGTTCACCCTGCAAGTTCCACCCGGGATCTGAAAATCAAGCTGGGTTCTTCCTCCCTCGAGCATCTCTGGCAACGGCGTGTGTCAGTCCATCTGAAAGATCTGTTGGTTCTGCACAAGTGGAATCTAGGTCACCGTATTCGGGCTCTGCAGGAGTAAGAGGAGGTTAAATTGTACTTGTGTAGAACGAAAACGTCTTACTGAATGCAGGCAGGTGGGAGATGGGGGGCATGAGGACTGCTTTGTGTCCTGTTGGAGGCAGACATCCCTGCGGGTGGGGGTGTCGGGACATGTCAGATGTGCCTCTGACTGGGAGATCCTGGAGAAATCTTACGTGAGAATGTGTTCTGTGGGCATAACGTGACCCAGTTATTCTTTCAGTTCTGTGCTACCGTTTCTGCACCACTAGCCCAGCGAGGGAAGAAGCAGTTCCTGCCATCCACCTTGGCTGCAGTAATCATGGCATTCCTAGAATTTTAGTGCTGTGATCTGGAAGATAGTTGACCAGATGCAGGCTTTTTGATATTTTGTATAAATCAGGTCTTCCCCTGAAAAGCCTTTGTCTAGCGTCTCGAGTGGCTGAAGGAAGTTGAAAGTGAAGGATCTCGCCCTGACAGTGCCATGCCAAGCTCACTTTGAAACCTGTCTTTCCTTTCCAAGCTCCGTGTATTTTTCTTCTCAAAACTATGCAGAGATGTATAGATTGAGATTCTTAAATTTAAAGAATGTGGTACTATGTTAAACACGGCATTTTTAGATGTATCCACCAGTATCCAAAGGCTGTATACCCACTGCTCATGCACATTGCTTCCAAGCTACTGCTTGCCGGAAAGCCGTTATGCATCTTAAAGGTTTCTGTGACCAGCAAACAAAGCGTGCTGTCTTAAGTATATCTCTGTTGCTCAAATGTATTTCTCTTTTGCATTTGTTAAACCTGCTAATGGGTGAATTTGGTCTGCAGCTTCTTTTTATGCTAACTTTAGGTGACTTCTTTACATCGCACAAAGTCTGTCTTGCTAGCTTATGTACTTATTCTGCTTATTTACAGCATGACAGTGTACCTAACAACTTCTCCCAACAGTCATCAGTCTCACTTTGCATCGCGCTATAAGAATGGTATGCCTGCAATATTTAGTGTTCTGTATTCGTTCTGTCTTTTCCCAGGATCAGAAGGCCACAGGCTAGCAGAGGAGGGAGGAGAAAGTCATGGCCTCAGCTGCAGGAGTAACTGAGAAAATGGGGATAGCACGGTGGAAGGCAATTTAGAACTGTAGGAGAGTTCAGTGGGAGTTTACTGATGCAAAACTATTAATAGATGAAGGAAAAGCAGTACAGTATTAAACTAAATAGAATATGACATTTCCCATTTTTATCTGCCTTTATAGTGCAAATGATTCTTCATGGTACGTTATCTGGATCCTTCAGTTACTTCAGCATAACTACATGCTCACGTAGTAGGAGGTGGATCGTCAGCGGTTAGAGTGGAAGGGAGGAGGTTCTCTTTCCAACTAAATTTTTCAAAACCTGATACCTTCAGTTATCAGACATGTTAACATTTCTCTGCAATGTTTTTGGTGCTTTTTTTGTGATAGGAATGTAGAGAAAATGAGACGTATTTGCTACTGTCTGTGTCTTCATCTCTTTTTAGGAGGCTGCTTTTGCCAGTGGCGGCTTCTTGCACGTAGCTGCTAAAAATTCTTACTGAACCTGAATAGTGTGCACTGCCTAGAGCTGGCCCTTTTTAAAAAGGTCCAACAACTGCATATGTTCAACAGCCTTTTTAGGAGGAATAGTAATTCCCCAGCTACACGTCCAGGAAGATGTAGTTGCACGAACAACTTCGTAGTTGTACAGGCTGAATTAGTGAGTTAAAGCGTGGTGGTTAAAGCATGTTTGGAAGAGAAAGAACATGTGGTCCCTACGTATGGGAGAACTGACAATGCGTAATTTAGTGTCATTAACAACTTGGCAGGACCTTGAAGGCTGTATTCACTTGGCTTAAATCTGAGAACTTGTAAAGTGGTGATGTAGCCCCAGCCTGTAATGAGTCATGTTGAGATTGTCTCAAAGCAGCGTGCGATGCCATGTGCTCAGATTAAAATGAGCACTGCATGCTGAGCCGTGGAGTGCCAGGCGCTTAACTACCCCTGATCTGTCTACTTTATTGATTTGTTTTTTCCTTTTAAGGTTGGTCGCCTGGTTCATGCGAGTTTGTGTTGTGTTCTGACTGTCCTCAAAGCTTTAAATCTATCATCTGTTCTGGCTGCTGGTGACCGAAACGAGGACAATTCAAAGTTCCCCTAGAGGAAGAGATTGATGCTTCTTGAATACAGCAGTTTTGGGGAGAAGGGACATTCTTCCAAAAATTCCTAGTCTTTCTGCAGGCATTGTTCTGTAGCTTTGTACTATTCTGGCAGTGTGAGGAGAGTATTTTCCTGTTGAATCTAAACTAGGGTGGTTGGCAGTATTTTTGTCAAACTTAACCGTCTGCAGCTATTCCTTACCTGGATTCAAGAAAAGGCTAATCCAATTCTTGTTAATCACTCCCTCAAAACCAGGATTGTTTTTTTTATCTTATTTACAGCAACAACTCTGCTTCTTCATGGAATTGTGTAAAACGTGGCCTATCAGACAAACTGCTAAGCACTTAAAAGCTATCTTAGATTAATAAGGGACATACCTACCTGCCCAGTTAACATTGTTTTGCTATTTGAGTGTGTCAGTGTCTCTGCTTTGATCTCCGGTTAGGAGGAAGATTGCATGGATATCTATCCCAAACAAATCTATAAATTGTCATGGATCAAGTCTGACTATTCATCTGCTCTTGTTGAGCAGCGTAACCTAGTGAAAAGATACGCAGATAAACATAAATACAGCCTATCAAAAATATTTTCTTAAAATAAAAAATATGAAATTAGGTCCCTGTGGAATACTGTTTAAATTCCAATATATGGTGCAAACCTTACAGACAGAGTGGTAGTCAAAAGACACACGCATAAGGCCATTACTTGGCTTTGTAGTGTCAACCCCGTATGTTGAGAGAAGTGGAAAGCTAACAGTAACTCATCATGGGGTGAGTTAACTGTTGTAGAGTTCAACCACATGATGCCATTTCTCATGAGTGGGTTACTCTTGTACTTGAAGTCCCTTTTAGGGTTCATAGCTGCCGTAGGATCTAACGAAATATTTAATGTTTAGCATAAGAAGAGGTGTGTGGCTTATGATGGAGGAAAAATTGGAAAGAGAGCAAAACAAATGCAGGCCACTGTTGCCTTTGCTTATGCTAGTGATCCTTAAACTAAGAATTTCCATGGCTTAATCAGAAACAGATTTCAGAAGTGTGTTGTGTGCAGGGAACTAAATATTAGTCATTCGGTATTCATAGCATACATTATACTGTGATCTGCTGTGGGTGAGTGTTTATTGTTAAGGAATTAATAAGTAACTATTTTCTTACCTGACAGTAAAAAAAAAATCTGGCACATAGGAGAAGTCACTGAGGACAAGTCTTTCTCTTCAGAACTTACATGTGCTTGCTTCCCTTGCTTTCTTTCCCTTTCCCCAAAACAAGCGAACAAACAAAAAATCAAGCTATTCTTGAAGCACAGGCTGAAATTCAGACTGGCGTGCTACTTACCTTCCTACTCTATATGGAGGACCAGGGTCCCCTGAAAGAGACATTTTCTAGTCTCTTTTATCCACTGACAGGGTTGGAGAGTTTAAATTTAGATGTTCAGATGTGTCTATGTTTTGGGCCCTATTCCCAGGCATCATAGAGCAAGTTGCTGCTTCTTGATGTGCGTCATAAAAAAAAAAAAGTTCCTATTTTAGTGGGTGGTGAGGAAGGAGGAGAGTGAAGGCTTTAGGTAGTCAACCTCTGATTTTCCCCTCCCTGTTTTTAACTATGGAAGAGGTGTTGGCGGGCAGGGTTGACATTTTCTACTCTGTTATAAAGTAGCCTACTGAATTCTTCAAGATGTTTTGCATGCATGTCCCTTGTTAAACTGCATTGTGTTCTAATTTAAATAGGTTTGTCTTCCTCTTTCAATTTTTTTCCATGTTTTATTTATCACTTCTTTGTATTTCATAAGGAGAATTTGTATGTCTGTTCATCAGGGACTGGTCCGTTACGCAATGGTGAGGTATTTCTCTCAATATGAACAAGAAATCTGGTTATGTATTGTTGGCATTTGTATGTTTTGAAAGGTTTAATCAGAACTGCTGTAATGAGACAAATAGATAATCTTTAAATCTATAGCTAAGCCAATTTAGAGGCATCTTTTGGCTACAAATCAGATTTAAAAACTATTTCCTTACGAGTGAGAACAGCTGTTTTACTATATAATCCTCTTAATTGAAAACCTGTTGTTGGAATAAATAATAAAAAAGAAAGAACTTTTGTATGCTTCATTTTGTGTGCTTGAGTCTAAATTTTGACCATATAAGTCATCATCCTGTTGTTTGCTATGCATCAAACCAAAGCTTGTTATGTAGCGCACTCTTCTGACTACTCGATTTTGAGCATGCCTCTCATCATCTTTGAAGAAGGGCCACTGACTGCTCAGCCAGGGGAGGAATTTAGAGAAGAGGTAGGAATTTATGAAAATCAGCTTTTAAAATACTTCATATTGCTTTTCATTATTTGTTCTCTATACTTAGCTTTTATTTTTCAGTTAGCAGTGTGTCCTAGCCTTTGAAAATGTTTCTTTTTGTCCTGTAACTTCCAGTTTTGCAAAGGAGGGTTTGTATTAGAGGACAAAGCTAAAAATGAACAGTGTTTCGGGGGGGGACACAAAAAGCTTAGTCTAAATTTTGGGCATCACATTCATCATTCTCTGCCAGTACCCACATTGATACTTAACTTGAAATACTTGACCAGGGAGGGAACTTACCACAGTCTGTCCTTCTGTGCTTCTGCAGATGTCGGTTGCCCATCTGCTTTGTATCTTCCTGGGTCTTACAGTGCGCAGTGAATATGTAGTAGGACTTGTGTATTTCTCTTCAGTTAAATATAGACCTATCAGACATTCACAGGTCAGTATTGCAGAGCCAGGTAATTGTAATTAAGAACTACTTTTCTTTTCCCTTTACTTCCCTGCTCCGTCTGTCACTTTGTGGATCATTTTTCACTAAAAATAAGCTGAGAACTCTTTGGTTATTTTTTTTTTTTTTTACGCTTACTAAATTTTCTTTGGTATTGCTTCTGGAGCACAGTGCTGTCTTGCACTTCAGCAGTTATGGCTTGTGACCTTTTTGTAATGTTTTTGATGACAGTCCTGTTCAGTCAGAAGTGATTTGCAGTTTCTGCTTTCAAAGCTCAATCATGGGATTCATTTTGAAGTGTAAATACGTATTTTTTCAGGAAAGCAGTAAGAAAAGGAATGCATGAATTTTAGAGCAAAATCTTAATAGAACCATGTTAGGTTATAATTAAGGTGAGCAGAGCAGCAATAGCTGCTAAAGATGGGTCTCTTCTCTAGTCACTGCTCATCCTATTGCTTTTAAAACTCATCTCAAAATAACTGGCATGGATTTTTTTCCCTTAAATGTTTTGCAATCGAATATCCGTTCAAATGTGATTGGAATAACATGGTTGCTGTTAATGGCTCACAAGATTCTTTAGGAAATTATCATGCTCACCTTGAAACATCAAGGTAATTGGGGTATGCAGTGCATAAATCACCAGTGTTAACATTGCCGTGAAAGTCAAAGCTCACGTTTTATATGTGTCTGAAGGATGGTCTCTCGAACAGCACTTCCCCATCACACTGCCCTGGCTCGTTAATGTCATGTTGCAGTGAAGTCACCGGGTGGTCCAGAAAGACAGTTCTTCAGGTGCTAGTTTGGCCCAGATTTTGGTGACACAGATCCCAGCAGTTTTAGATGCACAGAAGGGCTCTGGTAGGTGAGTTCATTCATTCCAGATTATTTTTGTAAACCCTGGTACATGATATATGACATGAAGCACTGAACAAGACTTGTTCTGTAAAAGTGATGGGTGACAATATGCAGGTTTTCAGTTTAATTTCTATAATGGATATATTTTAGCCTAAGTCTAAATATGCAGTGTCACCCAAGCAGGGAGCACCCCTGAGATTTCACATGACCTAAGAGCAGC